>NC_143499.1:4278125-4887500 GCF_051622355.1 Phaseolus vulgaris
GGAAAAGGCTTGGTACTTAAGTAGTCCTTTGTGACTCACCTCCCTTACCTGGAAAACTACCTTCTTTAACTTTCCTAAACTTTCTCAAAGTAAAACACCTATATACACAAAGTTTTAGCCATGTCTTCTTCTTCTCACTCTCCAAAGTCTATAGAAAGTGAAGTAAAATCTTTGAAAACTATTTTAAAAGAAGTATCCCAAGCGGTACAATTGATATCTTTTAGACAATTGGAGAATGAGAACAAAATCAATGAGTTGGCTAAAGCTCAAGAAGAGAAATCACAAAAAACACAAAAATAAAAAAAAACGCTTACTCATGCATCTCAAAGTATTGAGTCTCTAGGGGAGGGAAGCCGTAGAATCAATGATTATTACCAACCACCCCCTAGAAGAACTAGGCAAAGGGAACAAGAGGTGCCAAGGGAAACTAGAGTAGACCTACCTCATTTTCATGGAAAGGAAAATGTAGAAATATATCTAGATTGGGAGATGAAGGTAGAGCAACTCTTTGCTTGCCATAGGGTAAGTGAGGAACGTAAGGTACCCTTAGCCACCCTTAGTTTCCAAGGGAACGCCATGTATTGGTGGACCTCTCTCGAAAGAGAAAGACGTCTTCATAGGGAACCTTCCATTACATATCGGAATGACCTTAGGGGAGCCCTAAGACGTCGACATATACCTTCCTACTACCATAGAGAGTTGATGGATAAGCTCCAAAGACTCCAACAAAAGAACATGAGTGTGGAAGAGTATAGGCAAAAAATGGAGCTCTACATGATGAGAGCATCCATTAGAGAAGAGGAGGAAACCACCATAGCTAGGTTCCTTAGTGGCCTATCACTTGAGATAAGAGATAGAGTAGAGCTCTTACCTTATCAAGACTTGAATGATTTGGTTCAACTTTGCATTAAAGTTGAGCAACAAAACTTGCGCAAAACATCAAGTCAAAAGGTGAGCCTCTATTCTAGCTTTTATCCCAAGAAAGAGTTTAGAAGGGAGGGTAGTACATCCAAGGAAAAACCAAAAGAGCCTACCAAGCCCTTCACCAAAGAAACCTCAACCCCACCCATCCGAGCTAGAGATGTTAAGTGTTTCAAGTGCTATGGTAGGGGGCATGTGCAAGCACAATGTCCAAACCAAAGGACTTTGTTTCTTAAAGGTGTAGATGAGTACACTAGTGGCGAGGATGAGCCTAGTGAGAGAGAGGAAGGGGGAGAGGATGAGAGGGTAGCTCCACTAGAGGGAGAATTGCTTATGATTAGGAGAACCCTCAACAATCACCCTAGCACATCCATTGAAACACAAAGAGAGAACATATTTCATACAAGATGCAATGTTTTAGAAAACATATGCTCTCTCATTGTGGATAGTGGATCTAGTTGTAATTGTTGTAGTGCTAGGATGGTTGAAAAGCTTAAGCTACAAGTGGTTCCTCACCCAAAACCTTACAAACTTCAATGGCTTAATGAAAATGGGGAACTACATGTAGACAAGCAAGTGGAAATCAAGTTTTCCATTGGGAACTACAAGGACAAAGTTTTATGTGATGTAGTGCCTATGGAAGCTTGTCATATTTTATTAGGGAGACCATGACAATTTGATAAGAAAACCTTGCATGATGGTCTCACTAACGAAATTTCCTTCACCCATAAGTATAAAAAGTTTGTACTTAGTCCTTTACCACATTCTCAAGTGGTAAAAGACCAAATACAAATGAAGCAAAAGAGGGATGAGGAAAACAAAAAAAAAAGAGCGCTAGAAAAAGAGAAAATCCTTAGGGATAGGAAGGCGTGGGAGAAGAGTGTTCCTTCCCACAAGGTTGGTCAACAAGAAAAGCCTCTTGAAAACGTTTTTGAAAATTTGCTTCTTGTTGAACAACCAAGTCTTATCTTTTGTAAAGGAGCACTTACATGCACTGCCACAAGTAGTGAACTTATGAATTTACCTCCTCAAATCGAAAATCTTTTGAGTGAATTTGAAGATCTATTCTCACAAGAGGGACCAATTGGGCTTCCTCCTCTAAGGGGAATAGAACATCAAATTGACTTTATCCCGGGGGCAAGCCTACCAAATAGGCCTGCTTATAGAACCAACCCCGAGGAAACTAAGGAGATAGAATCACAAGTTCAAGACTTGTTGGAGAAGGGTTGGGTTCAAAAGAGCCTAAGCCCTTGTGCTGTACCTGTCTTGTTGGTGCCAAAAAAAGATGGAAAATGGCGCATGTGTTGTGACGGTCGAGCAATCAACAACATCACCATCAAGTATAGGCATCCAATTCCAAGGCTTGATGATATGCTTGATGAATTGCATGGGTCAACTCTATTCTCCAAAATTGATCTTAAAAGTGGATATCACCAAATTCGAATCAAGGAGGGTGATGAGTGGAAAACCGCTTTTAAGACCAAATTTGGATTATACGAGTGGTTGGTGATGCCCTTTGGGCTTACTAATGCCCCAAGTACATTCATGAGGCTTATGAATCACACCTTGAGGGATTGTATAGGTAAATATGTAGTAGTTTACTTTGATGATATTTTAGTATATAGTAAAACCCTAGAAGACCATCTAAGTCACCTTAGGGAAGTTCTTCTAGTTCTTAGGAAAAATAGTCCTTTTGCAAATAGGGATAAGTGTACCTTTAGTGTAGATAGTGTAGTCTTCTTAGGCATCATAGTAAACAATAAGGGGGTGCATGTAGATCCCGAAAAAATCAAAGCCATCCGAGAGTGGCCAACTCCACAAAATGTAAGTGATGTAAGAAGTTTTCATGGTTTAGCTAGCTTCTATAGAAGGTTTGTGCCTAATTTTTATAGCCTAGCATCTCCTTTGAATGAACTTGTTAAAAAAGATGTTGCATTTTGTTGGAATGAAAAGCATGAGCAAGCCTTTCAAAGGCTAAAAGCTCAACTCACCAATGCACCCATCCTATCTCTTCCAAATTTTTCCAAAACTTTTGAGATAGAGTGTGATGCATCGGGAGTAGGCATAGGTGCGGTTTTGTTGCAAGGTGGACACCCCATTGCTTATTTTAGTGAAAAACTCCATGGTGCCACCCTCAACTACCCCACATATGACAAAGAGCTCTATGCTCTTGTGCGAGCCCTAAAAACTTGGGAACACTACCTTGTGTCCAAAGAATTTGTCATCCATAGTGATCACGAGTCTTTAAAATATTTAAAGGGCCAACACAAGCTCAACAAGAGACATGCTAAATGGATGGAATTTCTTGAACAATTTCCTTATGTAATAAAATACAAGAAAGGAAGCACCAATATAGTGGCCGATGCTCTTTCAAGACGGCATACACTCCTTTCAAAATTGGGTGCCCAAATTCTTGGATTTGACCACATAAGAGAGCTTTACCAAGACGATCAAGAACTCTCATCCATCTATGCCCAATGTCTACATAGAGCGCAAGGAGGTTACTATGTGTCCGAGGGATATCTTTTTAAAGAGGGAAAACTTTGCATTCCCCAAGGAACACATAGGAAACTCCTTGTCAAAGAATCACATGAGGGGGGACTCATGGGCCACTTTGGAGTTGATAAAACTCTAGATCTTTTAAAAGCAAAATTTTGTTGGCCACACATGAGGAAAGATGTCCAACGACATTGTTCTAGATGCATCTCATGTTTAAAAGCAAAGTCTAGAACAATGCCGCATGGACTCTACACCCCTTTGCCGATTGCAAATGCTCCTTGGGAAGACATTAGCATGGATTTCATTTTAGGACTTCCTAGGACTGCAAGAGGCCATGACTCTATCTTTGTGGTAGTGGACCGTTTTAGCAAAATGTCCCATTTTATTCCATGCCACAAAGTAGATGATGCTCAAAATATTTCTAAACTCTTCTTTAGAGAAGTGGTGAGACTCCATGGTCTCCCTAGAAGTATAGTGTCCGATAGAGATCCCAAGTTTATCAGCCACTTTTGGAAAACTCTTTGGTGTAAACTTGGAACACGACTACAATTTTCAACTTCTTGTCATCCTCAAACGGATGGACAAACCGAAGTAGTCAATAGATCTCTTGGAACTATGCTTAGGGCTATCATGAAGGGCAACCACAAATCTTGGGATGAGTACCTTCCCCATATTGAATTTGCTTACAATAGAGTAGTTCACAAGACTACTAATGCTTCTCCTTTTGAAGTAGTATATGGCTTTAATCCTCTCACACCCATGGATTTGATACCCCTTCCTAATCCACAAGATTTTGTGCATAAGGAAGGCGTAATCAAAGCTGATTTTGTAAAGAAAATGCATGAGAAGATTAAACTCCAAATACAACAACAAAATGAGAAGTACACAAAATACAACAATAAAGGGAAGAGAGAAATAATTTTTGAGGAGGGAGACTTAGTTTGGCTTCACCTTCGCAAAGATAGATTTCCAACTCAAAGGAAGTCCAAACTAAGTCCCCGAGGAGATGGACCTTTCCAAGTTCTCAAGCGAGTCAACAACAATGCATATAAATTGGACCTACCTCTTGAATATGGAGTACATGACACTTTTAATGTAATTGATCTTTCTCCATTTGTAGGTACCAATGACGATGACGAGCTGGATTTGAGGACAAATCCTTTCCAAGGGGGAGGGGATGATGGAGGAGGGCCAAACACATCTAGCCATGGGAGCCAAAGCCCAAACCATGAAGAGCGTCTAGACCAAGGAGAGCGTCTAGCTCCAAGGAATGAGCGTCTAGGACGTGAAGAAGGGAAGCTACCCATGGAGCGTCTAGATGTGGAACTAGACCGTCTAGGTCCTCTCACAAGATCAATGGCTAAGCATGTACAAGCACAAGTGGAAGAAGCCACGGATGGAAGAGAGAAAGCCTTGTATATGTTGCATAAAGGCCCAATAGGGGTACTTAGTAGATAGGGTAGTGTAGAAAGCACATTTGAAGGAAACATTCTAGAACCTTGCTAGGAGTGACCGGTCATAGCACATGGCCTATGCTTTGCATTTCATTTGGTTTACATTTCATTATGTATTAGCTTAGTTCCTACGTCCAAATAGCCTATAAATAGGGAGGCTATCTCATGTATTTTCCAAGTTTATTGTGAGTAAAGTTATGCTGTCAATTTGTGCTCAACTTTGCTTCTCCCTAGAATCCTAGGCTCTAAACTTCAATTCCTTCATCTTTTCCCTTGGGCTGGCCGAACCACCCAATACCCACACTTATCATGCACCTACAAGATCAACACCACTCTTAGGAGGATCTTGCTCACTCTCATTCATTGCTTCCGCCCCATACTCTACATTGATTCAAGAAGACCTTCATGAAAATGCCATCAGAAACAACCCTACTATGGCCCAGATGATCTTAAACTAGGTAATGGTCAAGGTACGCACATCTTACACACTGGCTCTGCTGTTTATACTTCTCCACATACGCACACTGCTTTTACTCTTAATAACTTGCTTCATGTTCCTGCTATAACTAAAAATCTCATAAGTGTTGCTTAGTTTGCCAAGGATAACCATGTCTATTTTGAGTTTTTCCCTAACGTTTGCTATGTTAAAAATCAGGCCACTCATCAGATTTTTCTTCAAGGATTTCTTAAAGATGGTCTGTATGTGTTCCCACCATCACCCTCTGATTCCAATCACTACACTGCTAACTCTGCTTCTTACAAACCTTCTATTCCGCAATTACAACTATGGCACAACAGGCTTGGTCACTGTAATATGTCTATTGTTAAACGTATATTGAATACCTGCAACATTTCTTTTAAGTCAAACAATCATTTATGTGATCCTTGTATTCGCGGGAAGCACCATCAACTTCCTTTTCATAAATCTGATACACATTACACACACCCTTTACAGCTTGTTTTCATTGACATTTGGGGTCCTGCCCCCGTGTGCGCATCTAATGGTGCAAAATACTATATGTTGTTTTTAGATGCTACTACCAGATATACGTGGTTATTTTTGTTGCATCAAAAGTCTCAAGCTTTAGATACGCTTATTTGCTTTAAACAGTTTGCTGAAAATCAAACAGGCTTTAAACTTTGTGCTATTCAATCCGATAATGCAAAAGAATTCATTTGTTTTAAACCTTTCACTCAAAAATTTGGAATCCTTCATCGCTTTACTTGTCCTCACACACATGAACAAAATGGTTCTATTGAACGTAAGTACAGGCACATCACTGATATGGGGCTAACCCTTCTTGTTGCTGCATCTCTCCCCATTAAATTCTGGGGTGAAGCTTTCACTACTGCTGTGCATATCATAAATATTATGCCTACTCCTGTTCTATCAAATAAAACACCACATGCACCACCGTTTAACACTGAACCTGATTATCGCACGTTAAAAACTTTTGGTTGTGCATGCTATCCATTACTGAGACCTTATAATCAACACAAACTTGATTTCAAGTTTACATGCTGTCTCTTTCTTGGTTACAACGCTCAAAACAGGGGCTACATTTGCCTCTCACCTAGTGGTAAAGTATACATCTCTCGTCATGTTGTTTTCCATGAAGATTTATTTCCCTATAATATGCCTGAATATCGTTTTCACACTTCTGCTACTGATGTTCCTATTTTAGCATCTCCCGTTTCTCCTCTCATTGTGCTTGCTGATCCTGTTGATAATTCAGCGTCTCATCCTTCTACTCCCTCTGACCCTTCTATGTTTACACATTCTAATACTTCGCCTCTGCCTGTGCAATCTTTGTCCCCTAACAATAAACCCGTTAATCATCATCTCATGACCACACGATCAAAGGCAGGTATCTTCAAACCAAAAACTTTTCATACCGCAGTTAGTCACCACTCTGCTGTTCCTACATCTGTCCAAGAAGCACTATCCTCTCCCTCCTGGCTTCAAGCAATGCACGATGAGTACACGACTCTTCTCCGCAATCACATGTGGTCTCTTACATCTCTTCCAGCTGGTGCTAAAACCGTTGGGTGCAAGTGGATATTCAAAAACAAGTTTCATTTCAAAGACATAAAGCTCGTCTTGTAGCAAAAGGTTTCCATCAAACTGCAGGTTGTGATTATAATGAGACATATAGCCCTGTTGTAAAGCCCTCCACCATTCGTTTGGTGTTATCGCATGTTGTCACTGCCGCATGGCCCATCCATCAAGTTGACGTCAATAATGCATTCCTGAATGGTGATCTTAAAGAGGATGTTTATATGACCCAACCACCAGGTTTTGTGTCTTCTTCTCCACACCTCGTTTGCAAACTTCACAAAGCTTTGTATGGCTTAAAGCAAGCACCCAGGTCATGGTTCCAAAAGCTAAGCACCACTCTTCAAAACTTTGGTTTTCATTCTACAAAAAGCGATAACTCTCTGTTTGTTGTTACACCTCTGCACATACTATTTTTATCCTAATCTATGTTGATGACATTATCATCACAGGTTCTTCCTTGCATGAAGTTCAAAAACTCATATCCAAACTCAGTTCATGTTTTGCTCTCAAGGACCTAGGCCCTCTACATTACTTTCTCGGCGTTGAAGTAAAGCACCTCCATCATGGTGGACTGCACTTGTCTCAGCAAAAATACATCATTGACCTGCTTCACCGCACCAACATGCACAGTGCCAAATCGCTGCCCACACCCATGCAGACCAACCTCCGCCTACAAAAGGATGCTTCCCCTGCTCTCCATGATCCCTCACAGTTTCGCTCTGTCGTGGGTGCACTCCAGTATATCCTCATCACTTGTCCAGAACTATCCTTTGCAGTGAATAAAGTATGCCAATTCATGCACAACCCTCAAGAACACCATTGGAAGGCAGTGAAACGCATCCTTCGTTATCTTGTTGGCACTAGTTCTCATGACTTATTCATTCAACCCAGTTCTACCACAGATATCCGTGCCTTCAGTGATGCTGATTGGGGCAATGATGTTGATGATAGGAAGTCCACTACTGGTTATTGTTGTACTATGGTCTTAATCTCATTGCTTGTCGTCCCACAAACAACGTGTTGTTTCGCGCAGCAGTACTGAAGTTGAATACCGAAGTATTGCCGCTGCACTAACTAAAGTCATATGGCTACAATCTCTCTTACATGAGCTCCATATCCAAACCAAGCAACCTCAGTTGTTTTCAGATAATTTGGGAGTTGTCTTACTAAGCGCGAATCCTATCCTACACTCTCACACCAAACACTTTGAATTAGACCTTCATTTCGTTCGGGACTATGTTCAACAAAATAGGCTTTCCTTACTTCATCTTCCTGCTAGATTTCAAGTAGCCGACATTCTTACCAAGCCCATCTCCGGTCCTTCCTTTTTAGACTTTAGACGTAAACTTATGGTTGGTGTTCCACCCACATAAGTTTAAAGGAGGGATATTAGACCATTAGTTACAACTGTTAGCTGTTCTAACGGTTTACGGTTTCTCTCCACCTCCATTCTTCTCACTCTGTATATAACTCCTTCTTACTGTTTCATCAAGAAGATTTTCTTTCTCTTTCTGTTATTCTAATACGTTGAATTCAATAAGAATATAATATTTCAGAATAGGAGATGAGTATATAACATGAGTTAAAATAAAAATAAGTAGTATCTAGATTTATATATATAAACTATAAGACCTAATATATCATTTAAACGTCTGAATTCTCTTATCTTAGAAAATCTTTTGCTAATAACAATAAACAATTAATAATAAAATAAGAATTTTATCTACTATTTATATTATTTGATTATTAAATATGAATTTAACTTACCCTTTACAAATATATTATCTTAATATTTAAAGTTTGAAATAATATTTTATTTTTTAAAGGGTCTTTTAAAACCAACTTACAAGTTAGGAACCAAAGGCACCTAAAATAGTGGAAAGAGTGGTGTTTGGAGGTGGAAGAGGCGCGGAGTGAGGTTCGCAGGTTGTGTGGTCAAAGGGAGCAACGTTTTGGATCCATTCACCGCCATACCTTTTTCTTCTCTTATTCTTCATTCCATTTGACCCTTTTTTCTTCACACTCTCTTCTCATCAATGGCTTCCTTTCTTCTTCGCCGCAACGCCAACCTATTCGCTCGCTCTCTCCTCGGTTCGCTCCCTCCACCTTTCACTTTTCCTTTCTTCGTTCTTTCTCTTCATTTCTGCTTTTGCTCAAAAAATTACCACCAAATAATTCTGAATTAGAATTCTTAGGTATAGAGCACAACACGATTTTCTGTTGCAATTGGCTTTAACTGTATTCGTTTCTCATAATTAAGAACCATTGGTTGCATAACCCAACTTCTGACTAAATCATCTATGCAGTACGACACTAACACACAGAAATACACGTATAATTTCTCACGAAAATACACGTTTAATCACGCACATAATTTATATATTATATAATTATGAATTATATAAATTGACAATAAAAATTTATGATATCATCTTTAAAAAAATTTGATTTTATTTTTTGTAATTATAATAAAAATTTATACAAATATTGAATTTTTAAAAAATTAATATTTTATATTATATTAGAATTATTCAAAATTTAATAAGTATTTTTTGAATTAAATACTAATGTTCTATTACAAATACGATTTTCTTAAGAGTATGGTGTCTGATAGTGTATAGTGTATCCCGATACGTATTCCAGAGGAGTGTCCAACTCTCATAGCTAAATAGGTAAATATTAAAGAGGCTGTGACTAAGGATTAAAACGCTAAATTCAACATGCTCATATGTTTTTCCTCGTTTGAATTGTAATATAGACTTCTTTGTTTGTATGGTGTTGATGACATCTCATCACCCATCCAGGTAATAAGGAGCCTTCTCGTCTATACTTTCAGTTCAAGTTTCAAAGTTTAGGTGGTGCTGCAAACATGGTGCATTCATATAGCAGCTCTAGTGGCCGCATCAGAAATGATTTTACTGACTTGACGTAAGTAAACAGCATGCTCCATATCTTATCAGTGCTAAGTAAAGTTGTTTGTTTACCCTCAAATACTGTTAAACAAACTTTATATTTGATTATAAAACTCTACGACACTGGTTGTGACTATGTAATTTTAGTCACGTTTAATGTTTCTGAACGCTGATGCTTGATTACTGGTTGTTTTAGCTGCCCTCATTCATGGTATCCAAAGGCCCGAAAGAAACACCGCAGGGTTATCATGCATGTTGGTCCAACAAATAGTGGTAAAACACATCATGCTCTGAAGCAGCTTGAGTCAAGTGCTTCTGGTAAGTTATCCTTCTTTTGCTGTGGTAAAGGTAAATAATAATGTGTGAGGATGAAACTTAGCAAGGAGATTAAGTATTTTTGTACCTTGCAGGAGTATATTGTGGTCCTTTAAGATTGTTGGCTTGCGAGGTAGCAAAACGGTTGAACAAGGCACAAGTTCCCTGTGATCTCGTTACAGGTCAGGAAAGAGAGGAAGTTGACGGTGCAAATCATAAAGCTGTTACAGTTGAAATGGCTGATGTATCAGCTGATTATCAATGCGCTGTTATTGATGAAATTCAGGCTAGTAAAATTTGCATTTGGAAATTCCTTTTTTTTTTTTTTGTATTATATATAAAGTAATTCCTAGAATAAGTTGGTTTCATATGAACTGTCATAAATAAATTTTACATTCACAATCCTGTCATGTCACTTGTTCAATTTTATCAGTATTACTAATTGAGAATTGGAATGACTGAAACATCTACATTCGAGGAGGCATGGGTGGCATTCTGGGCTTTGCGTGTTGTTATTCTATATCTTGTGATTCCATGTTGTGCTTGTCATTGTGATTTTTTCCCCATCTAACCCTTTTCTCTCTTTATGCATCCAGATGATAGGTTGTACTACAAGGGGATATTCGTTTACACGTGCTTTATTAGGAATTGCTGCTGATGAACTTCACCTTTGTGGTGATCCGGCTGCTGTTCCCCTTATTCAGGAGATATTGAAAATTACTGGTGATGAAGTTGAGGTACTGAAACTCTCTGAACAACTTGTGGGGATGGGATGAGGGCATATACATTAAACCAGTAATTTCATTCTCATGAATTTTCCATGGTGGACTGCTTATTCATTATGTTTTCATCAAAATGTTCTTTGAATTCTCTCACAGTTTTCTTCATGGGTGCTGCAGGTTCAATTTTATGAGAGACTGTCACCTTTAATCCCACTGAATGTTCCTCTTGGATCTTTCTCTAATGTAAGAAATGGTGATTGCATTGTAACCTTTTCACGTCAGGAGATTTACGGGTTGAAGGTGAGCTTTTACATGTTTTAACTGTTCTTGAAATTAACTTGTATCCTTTCATATTTTGTTTTATGCGCAAACATTCTTGAAATTAACTGTTTACATGTTTTAACTGTTTACGGGTTGAAGGTGAGCTTTTACATGTTTTAACTGTTCTTGAAATTAACTTGTATCCTTTCATATTTTGTTTTATGCGCAAACATTCGTGGCTATCCATTTTCACTGTTCCCTTTTGTTTTTCACATCAAATACTTCTGAAAAAAGAGGTAATCCATTTTTGAAGAGTTTATTTTGAATATTAAGGAAATGCATGTCAAACTTCAACATCAACAATTCACCAAAGACTGCTACTTTTTTCTGTCATTTGCCTCATTAGTTTTCTCTATTTTACAATGATCCATATTTTTTACTTGGATAGATTTTTATGAAGCTGCTGACCATTTTCTTTCCTAAATTAAGTAAAAGCTGAGCCGTGGTACCTGATCTAAAGAAGCAATTGGTTTTTAAACTCTTTTCATAGTGACTTGTTTTCACTGTAATGAAAGTGAACAAAAAACAAACTAATGAAAATGAGCAAAAGATTGACAATTTGTTTCTTGGCTTTGGCATGAGATCCAAGAGATAAGTAGGTAACTTGTGGAAACATTGATTTTTCTTTAACTGTGTTGATACTTCTGAATTTATAACGGCATTGAGCTTTTGTCTTTGATTATAGATTCGTTTTTGCACTTTGCATTCTCCCCCTTACAAAGTTGACCCTTCTACTGACTTTAGTGAGAACTGGATTGTGGTTGTGTGATCTCCACTATGATATAATTCGCATGTCATGACTATAATCAAATCTTAATTGACTCCAATCCTTTATCTTTCTAATCAAACATTCGAGCCTAAGTTTTTATGATAAGATGCAATTGATTGAATGTAAGATTTTGGAAACAAAGAACAAGGCATTGATGTGAGCCTGTATTTTATTAAATGTCTATAGATCAAAATGTGACCAAGGCATACAACGAGGTTTGTTTTCCCCCTGTATAAGCCATACACTCTTAACCACTGGTATCCTATCATTTTAACCATGTTCCTAGGGCTATTTTCATTGACAATATGTATGGAATGGGATGATAGATACAGTGTCTAATCACGCCCCTCCCTCCCTTCATTTTGGTTAGCATAAGAAGAGAATGACACTTGTAATGATATTTTATGAAACAAATAATGTAAGCTGCTAATGAATTATGCAAATTCAATTGTATGTTTTGTATAGTTTCTGCACTGCACACTAACTAGTAAGAGTTGATATTTGTATTGCTCAGAAAAGAATTGAGAAAGAAGGAAAGCATCTTTGTTCAGTAGTTTATGGTTCACTACCTCCCGAGACTCGAACAAGGCAGGTGTGAGCACCTCCTCTGTCTTAAGTAATTTTTGGTTTTCCTTTTGATTTACAATTGTTTCATGGTAATGTAATCTTTTGGAATTTAACCTTTATGGCCCATATGCACATTCTGCCATTTATTTTGTTCTTTTATGATTTTTTATTTTCTCATTCATTGGCAGAAATGTTCACGCTGACCATAACCTTTTTATGCAGTTTCAATGTTATTTCATGGTTCTGTTTGAAAATTCCTTCTCTTCTTTTTGTCCATAGTTTTTAGTTTTACAGTTTACTGCTATTTTTATTGGCATATGTTGATAAATATTTCCCATTTCCATCTCATTGCCCCCCTCCATGCCAAGAATTTGCTGAGTTTAAAGTTTCATTAGGACTGCAGGCAAGCATGTTCAATGATGCAAGTAGTGAGTTTGATGTTCTTGTGGCCAGTGATGCCATTGGAATGGGTCTTAATCTAAACATCTCTAGAATCATATTTTCCACTACAAAGAAGTTTGATGGATTTGAGGTGCGGGATCTGACTGTACCCGAGATCAAACAGATTGCAGGTAGCATGAAATTCTTATAATTGAATTGGTCTTGTTCTGGAATTTTGATTAGAGGATTATATTGACACTGGTGTTTTACGTTGTTTTAAACTTTTTGTCAATAAAAAAAATTATGTTTAAACAAGCATATATTGGGCATTAGCTTTGGATAGTTTTTCTTATTTTATCTTTTGTCATGAGGTATGCAGCTGTACCTAAGTATTGAATTTGATAGCTTGGGTAAGTAGACGTCAGAACATCATTTTTATTTATATATTATCCTGGTTGGATGCTGAATTTGCCGGAAAATCCGGGGCAGGTACTTTCGACTGTATATAATAAATTCATTTTTTGACTAAAATCTTCTAGGATACAGTTCAGACATGTCAAGATTCTGTGGGACCATCAAAAGATTTTTTTGGCAAAATCAGTGCTACATTATTAAACAGAATTTAAACTTCTGTTAACTTTGTTCATGTTTCCAGTTTTTGTGGCTTTAATATGCCCCCCTTAAAATCTCTCTTTATCTCTATTCAAGCTATCCCTTTTCCTTCAGACAGCAGGAATATCTTAATTAATGTTGATTTTTATAAATTATTTTTGAGATGTTCATTGATTTAACATTGATGTTTATTTAAGTACTGATTAGGAATCCACTTAGGTACAAAATACTTGAATAAATATCCACGATTTACTGTTCTAATAGATATTTTTCTATTCTATTATTATGTGGAAATGTTGAAGCGTGGACTAATGTCCTGTCTATTTGGATCATATTTTATTCTCGGTTGCAATGAATGCATTTCTACTTGCAGGGAGAGCTGGGAGATATGGGTCTAATTTTCCTGAGGGAGAAGTGACCTGCTTGGATGAAGAGGATCTACCCTTGCTCCATTCGTCATTAAATTCTCCATCACCCATTTTAGAGGTAACCTAAAACTTAACTACCCTATACTAAATATGCAACCTAGGCGAAACTGAAATCTAGAAAGCTTGTAATAGATATGCACTTTTATCTGAACTTTTTACTTTATTCATTATTGATGATTTATGTATACTAATTGTGATACAGCGTGCTGGCTTATTTCCTACCTTTGATTTGATGTATATGTATTCCCGATTACACCCGAGAAATGGTTTCTATCAAATACTGGTAAACTATATCTGCCTTTTGCATTATCATTCATTCTGTCATCCATATAGTACTCTGTAAATTGTATTATTTGTTATTGTCCCCTGCAATTGCAAAGAAAATTATGTGATTGCTAGTTATTATCAAGTGGGCAAGCATTGTTTTCCACTCAACTTCATCTTTCAAATCATTGAATATGAAAATTCTTAGGTGTCTTAACATATTGTACTATTATATCACAACAATACATTATTTACCTTTTATCTTTAAATATTGCAGGCACATTTTCTTGACAACGCGAAATTATCTGAAAATTATTTCATTGTTAACTGTGAACAATTACTGGTATGTCTTTTAATAGCTGCCTTGCCATTGAATTGTGGATATTTCATTAGTAATATTAGTATCGAATGCCTTCATTATTTGATTATTATTTACTGGGGGTTCCCTCTTGTTTGGTGGGTGTTGTTTGTACATGCTGGTACTAGAAAGTTGCTGCTGTCATTGATGAGCTTCCCCTGGGATTACATGAGAAATACCTTTTCTGTATCAGGTGCATTCTTATCTTTTCAGGAAATAACAATTTCAGAATGCAATATCCATGTAATGTAGGAAAATTCTATAAATTGAAAACCTAGAGAATTAATAAATCACTGTGTCTGTAGTTTGTCTGTTCATCTTTTCAGTTAATTTTTAACTGATAGTTCTAATATTCAGTCCAGCTGACATGGATGACGAGATTTCATCTCAAGGCCTAACACAGGTAATTATCACATTGTTAGTTAGTATGACATATTGATGTTGGTTTGAATGATCATAAAAATGACAACTTCTGATAAATCAGTTTGCAGAGAATTATGCAAAGAAAGGTCTTGTCCGACTTCGAGAAATATTTACACCAGGCTCGCTCAAAGTGCCCAAGACTGCGGCTGCTCTTAAGGAGCTGGAATCCATCCACAAGGTTTCTTTGGTTACTTTTCTTTTGTTATTTCAATTCACTTGAATGGTCCAGCGCTCATGTGTAATGTCACGACTTCAATGATCATTTGAAGAACTATGAGCCATGTAATCAGTTGGAGGTTATTATTGGTCTGTTTGGGAGAGGGGGTTATCTTTCTGTATAAGAGTTGGATCGTCCTTGAAGTGGTTTACATTTTTTTGCTGATATAAAAAAATGAGCCATGTACATTGTTGTTTATATTTTTTTCTTCACTGACTTTGAAGCACTTCTGATTGGTACTAAAACTGCAGGTCTTGGATCTGTACGTTTGGTTGAGCTTTCGGTTGGAAGAATCTTTCCCGGACCGTGAGCTGGCTGCATCCCAAAAAGCCATTTGCAGCATGTGCGTGTTACTACTTTTCTTTTCTCCCTTTACAATCTATAAAACTATATATTTATCAGTTTGAATTTATAGGTTGATTGAGGAATTCCTAGAGAGACTTGGGTGGCAGAGGCCAATGGGTAGAAGAAGATTACCTTCACATAAAATGTCAACTTCTCTATTATCCCAACACGTGAGGCAATACCTTTGATGCCATGTTTGGATATGCATTTTCAAACAACCCAACCCATCACATCTGCTCAGAAGCTACTCTTAGTTGCATCTGCATCTTTTCTCAATTTGACGTGAAAATAACAAAGTAGTGCCAGTGCCACAACACAATCTCCGTTCAGCATTCTACAAGTTTCACTAACAAGGTCAAATATGCTGTACATTCTAGGTTGTTTTCTACCTCTTACGGATCCACACTGCTTCATCTAAATGATTATTGACTATTTTTCCCCACAAACTTATCTCTGTTCATTTTCAAGCTCCACTGGACTTTAACCCTAATGGTTATCACACTGCTTCTTGTGTTATCCCCATGTGAAAATAACTTTTTATCATTATTGTGAAACACCATAGATTTATAAAATCCAAAAACAATTTAATATATATATATATATATATATATTCTGGATTATGTAATCCAGAAGTTAATCTCGATTTGGAAATAACTTACGAATTATGTAATTCGGAATATATTTTTAAGAAATGGTATTCTGAATTATATAATCTGAAAATAGCTTACAGATTATGTAATTTGAAATATATTTTTTAAAAAATGGTATTTTGAATTATATAATTTGAAAGTTTTTTCTGGATTAGAGAGTAGCTTTTGGATTATGTAACCTTTGAAAAAAAAAACTTTTAAATTACATAATTTGGAAGCTAATTTTATATTAGAAAAGACTTTTGGATTATGAAATCTGAAAATAATAACGTAAAAAGGTTTTCAGATAGCATAATCTAGAAGCTAATTATGTATTTGGAATCCAGAATATACACAAATTTAAGGAGGTGTGAAAAGAGCATATGAAGGTATACAGTTATCGATCTTACTCAAGCCTGTCTTCTGCGATTATCATGCGCCCTTGCTGTTATAGCAGAGTTTACAAACTTTTTGGTTGCGGCAACGTTTGAAAACTTAATACTCGTTCATATTATCACATTACTGTACTATTACGTCTCTCCAAAAAATTAATTCCATAACAAATGAATTATGTCAGATTATTATAAAAATCTAAAATGTGATTTTTCATATAATCGTTTCTTAAAAAAATCACTATTTGTACACCTAAATTATTTTAAGCTTATTTTAAAAATGGGAGGCCTTTAGAGAAAACAATAATTTTGAAACATACACAAGGTCGAAGCAATCTATTGGACCGTAGTTAATATCAGTGTTTTTGAAAGTTGGATTGGTAAATTGGCTCATGCTTTAACGATTCAACTGCCACTAAATAGACATAAAAATAACACAATTGTAATATAAAACTATGTTGTAAAAAAACTCTAGGAAAACTTAGTATACAATGCAACTAGGGTAAAATAAGAATAAAAATTACACTCATTTGCTTCTCCTTAATTGGTAATCATGTCTACTAGTACGAAGAAAGCATGCATAAATCACTTGAGTCAATTCATAGAGCACATAAACTGTTAAAAATGTGTCATCTGTCATCTGAATGGGACAAAATGTAGAATTGTACTAAAATATGCCTGCATTTAAGAAGGGAAAAACAAAAACAAAATCTTCCCATCATATAATCTTGTAAAAATAACACGAGGATTCATTCGCAAAGATCGTTTCCATGTTCTATCATGACATGGGATGAGATGAAGGACAAATGACAGGCACATATCGCTGACTTGGAAATAACTTCATCTTATGCCAAAACCACTAAACACTTCGTTTCTGCAAGAAACGTTCCATTAATTTCTCAATACGCTCTTTCTCCTCTGACATGCTCTTGGACTCAAGAGCTTCAATCAATCGCTTGAGTGTGGTGGGCTTTGGAGTCAATCCCAGCGAGACCATTTCCTCTAAAAACGAGTAAGCATCCTCAACTCTCCCACTTTGACACAGTTCACTCACCAAGAGCGAGTAAGTAGCCGCATCAGGGCTTATATCGTTCTTCAACATGTGATCCAACAAAAATTTGAGCACCTTCATTCTCTTCTTTTTGCAGCACATCCTGAGCAACGGATGGTAAGTCTCAACATTCGGCTTGCACGATCCGTCTTCCATTTCCTTAAGCAACCTCAGAGCAGTCTCTTCCCGCGAGTGTGCACAAGCAATAGAAATCATAGTATTGTATGTCACCACATCTCTCACAACCCCTTGCTTAGGCATATCCTCAAACACTTGGCGAGCATCCTTTAGCCTTCCAGCTTTGCCAAGGATGAATATCAAAGAGCTGTAAAATGGAGTGTCAGCCACACATCCATCACTCTTCATTTGCCCATAAACCTCCAAAGCTTTAGCTACTTGCCCTGCTTTCCCCAGATTAAGCATCACACTAGTGTAAGTCACAGCATTAGGGGTGCACCCATTTGCTCTCATTTCCTCCAAAACTTGATCCACCTTGCGGAAATCTTTCTCGTGGCAATACGCTTCAATGAAATTAGTGTACGAGAATACATCAGGCTCAAACCCCTGCACCTTCATGTCCTGCATCGCTTTCCTGGCATTGTCAAAGTTCCTTGCTTTGCACCACCCATGCATCAAAACATTGAAAGAATGAGAACTCAAAGGAATGCTACTCTTAAACTCCAAAACAACCTTGTGGGCATGTTCAACACTGTTTCCTTTCACCAACGCATCAATGAGAACATTCAACGCTGCAGTATCCTTCTCAACACCAAACTCCCCCATTCTACGAAATGCTTCTATAGCATCTTCATGCTTGCGAGCCTTGGCAAGCCTTCTAATTACCTTAGTCATTGTATCCAATGTGACGTACCCTTCGAGTTGTGACATTTCCTTCACCAAGTCCCACATCGAATCAAAGGTTCTGCACTTTCCCATGATGTCAACCATCAAGTTGTACACTTCGGGAGAATGCCGATAACCTGTTTGAGCTTTTGCCCATTTGAAAAACCCCAAAGCAGAGACCCAATCGTTGCTGAATCTCTTGAGAACCTTCAAAACCAAATCGCTTGAAGGCTGAAAACCGCGTCCTTGAAGCGCTGCAGCCACTAGCTCGGGGGAAGGATAGCGTTTTTTGAGAAGTGTGGATACTGCATCGACGTGGTCGATGCTGTTTTGCTTGGAGGATTGTACGGGGAGTTTGGGCTTGGAGGTGAGGATGTGGGTGTCGACCCAATTGGCGAGTGAAGGGATAACGAAGTTGTCGTCTGACTCGGCGTCCAGAGAGGTCGGGGTGTCGGAGAACTTGAGCCACGGTGGGAGCTCAGGTGACTCCACGGCGGTGCAAAGAGGGTTGCCGTAAAGGAAACGGTAAGAGGCATTGGCGGCGGTGATTCTGGGAGAGAAACGGTGAGCCAAGAGTTTCAGCATTCCGAACTTGAGCATTTTTTTGGGGGTATGATTAAGCCAAGGGTTCATCAAATTTAAGGCTTTGGATGGAGAGAAAAAAAAATTAGGAAAGTCTAAATCTTAAACCATAAACTTTAAATACTCTTACGAAAATCATTTCTAATTAAAATAATATTTATTAAATTCTTTTAACAATTTTAATATAATTTAACGTAATTTTAAAAATAAAAAATATATTATTTTTTAAAAACTCAAATTTTTATTTTATAAATTTAAAATCATAAATAAAGAACGAATTAATAATGTAAAACATCGTTCTGTCATAAAAAAAATTATTTATATATATAAATATTTATTATCAATTTATATAATTCATGCATGTATTTTATCAGTATTTTATCAGTATGGTTTATATAGTCTGTCTAAAATCTAAAAATAAAATTGTATGCAAAAATATATTTTTATTATTTAATTATGTAAATCACTTAGTTTATTTCACTATAAAATTATTTAAAGTAACATTAAAACATAATTAAAATATAAAATTAAAAACAACTACACATAACCTGAAATCATTCAAATATAAATCACAACGAAGTTACTTTATTTTTATTTAAATTAAAAAAATAATTACTCATAATAAATATTAATTATATTGTAATCTTTATCCTTGCAACTAAGAGAGATAAGAACGCGAAAAGATGGTTTTGATGTGAGAATGAAGAGTTGAATGCGCGAGGGTTTGCATTTGCAGAGAGCATTTAGATGAACAACTCATATAACTCTTCACTACATTCCACCCTTTCAATTCTGGTACTTCCTTCCACACTCCACTTCTAGGGTTCTTGATTTGTTTTATTCAATGCACTCTCATTTCAATTTCATTTATATTCATATTGATATTCGCATGTATTCAGCAGTAACAGAACCTGCTTCGCTCGCCATGAAGAGGTCATTTCCATGGGATAATCAAATTGATGTCTCCTCTTCACCAAACTCCATAGGTATACCTATCTCCCTCTTTTATAGCCATACATGCATATTACCTGTTTGTTCGAGTACATCAAATCAAAATTACTTCTCAATTGAAGAATTCAAATGTATACATGTGTGAATTGTGACATATCAGTGTAGTCATGCATAGGCGTGATGATTATGAGGTAAATGGCTACAATGTTGAACTGTATGTGTGATTCATAGTTATGTTTTAAGACATTTCTTTTTTCTTAGATTTTAGTTGTTAGTGAGAGGTCAAATTTGCTGTATAATGCCAATAACATGGATTTAACCTTCGGTTAGATCCTTTTTTTTTTGTATTTTGTCACCTCGTTTTGTTCAAAATATACACATTGAAAAATTTTCATTTCTAGCTCCATAAAAATTGGGAGACCTTACCTTGTTTTGTTCAAAATATACACATTGAAGATTTTTCATTTCTAGCCAGTGTCCTTTGGTTTCTAGTTGGCTTGTATGCTACTTTTTTAATCTTATGTTGCTTGCCATTCTGATGCATGAGGTCATGCTTGTAAGCAGATGCACTGATGAGACGGGCAGAAATGTATCAGGATTACATGAAGCAGATCCCAATCCCAAGTCATCGAGGTTCTGTGATACCATTTACCTCGTGGATGGGATTGGGCAGATCCATGAAGCAGTTATATGGGCAGCCCCTTCACTACCTCACAAATATTCTGCTTAAACAATGGGATCAGTTGAGAATTGGCAGTGAGGACGAATACAAGCCCTTGGACATCATTATTCATCCACACAAAGCTGAGGCCAACATCTGGCTCATTGAAGAAATCCACCGGCAAACCTCATCGCATTTTCATATTGCTAATCTCTGGAAGGTGGACACTATGTACAGTGGTTTTGTTGATCCCATTTTCCCAAGATTACAGCACACATCATGAAGACATGAAACCATTTAGTTTTGAGACTTTGTACTCTATCCTGGAAATAGTTTCAGCTTTGTTGTCCTTTTGTTAAAGCAAAATTGAATAACTTTGCTTCTAACTTTTTTCTGGCTTTGACTATTTTCTGTGTTATCCATGGCTCCATCTCAGTATGCCTCCAGGAGGCCAGGCCATGTGATATTTCATTCCAAGTAAAAGATACTGTACCGAAGATTGCATTAGCACATCAGACACTTTTGTTCCACACAGACCTCCTTAAACATGTTTTTCATAATAAATGTTGTTTTAATTTTGAAACAATACTTCCTTGCATAAAGAATTTAAAACAAGCAGATGTTATGTTTGCTTGAATTAGAATTTGCAAAGTTGATTTCAGAACAATTGACTTATTATCGAACACATTTTTTCATAAGAGATGTTGTTTGAATGGTATTAATGAACATTATTTTTTATTTATTTGATATTATTAAATAACAATATAATATTAAACTAAAAGGATACTTTGCCATCACATTTTATTCAACATTAAGGTGGCAAAATGTTGCATATGAAGGATATCAAAATTAAATTACATATCCAACTTATTCTTACAAGTTTTCTTTCACAATAGGAGAAAACAAATCCATACTTCCTTCTCACACAATTTAATTTGGAAAGATTTCTTCACAATTACTTGTAGACAAAAAAGAAAATTGAAGTATATTTTTCCATTATATGAAAGTAAAATTAACTCAAATATAAGTTAAAAGCAAATTAAGGTTAATTTAGGTCAGAACTTATTTTTATTTCTTTCCTTTAAGGATAAGTTTATCTAAATAGATCGTAATTCATTTAATTCCTGCTTATGCTCTGGGGAAATTTTCCCAAGAGTGGTTCAAGTGTTGCTTGGTGTTTTCTCCATATGTTTAAGTCCCGTCTTTAAAGAAAAATAGAAAGCCAAAAGTATGTAAGTTGATTTGTAAACCAGAGGCAAGAAGTTCCCTCTTATAAAATCTATTACCAATAATCTCCACAAGAACAAAATCCTTCCTTGAAAAAATGATATCTGTTATTGTCTCTAACTGTCATTTCCCTATTGTATAGTTTTGACACTAATTTTGCAAATGAATGACAATCAGAACACATTCGAAGATTTTTCACTACCCTTATGGGTATACCTTGAGAAGTAGTGATTAGTCCATAAGCCATGGCTAGCTTCTCACTATGTCTGCTGAGTAAGTGCTCTTTCTCCTGCTCATCAACATCAAGTAAGACGTTGGTTGTGTCAGGAACATATCCTATCCCTCTTAACCTGCAGTTTATTTCCTGCAGCATTAGTTCAATCTGGGTGTTCTCTGTGTGTGATTCATCACCCGAGGTAAACTCGTGAACCAATCCGTGAACCTCTATGGAGCTTGATCCAGGCACTTTCTGGATCCCCTTCTCCTTCATTTGCAACCTCACTCTTGCTACATCAGTCCATTTCCCAGCTGATGCATATATGTTGGATAACAGCACATGAATTCCAACTCTTTCAGGGGCCAACTGTGTTAACTTTTCGGCTGCATAATGTGCCAATTCAACATTTTTATGTTTTCGACAAGCTGCCAGCAGAGATCCCCACATAACCTCGTTAGGTTCCATTGGCATGCTTTGTATGAGATGCAGAGCTTCTTCCAACAACCCAGCTCGACCAAGCAAATCAACCATGCATCCATAGTGGACAATCTGAGGGCTTGTTCCGTGGGTTTTTTCCATTGACCAAAAAACCTGCCTTCCTTGGTCCACAGAACCACCATGGCTACATGCTGACAATAGTGCCACAAAAACAACATCATCTGGTTTCACCTTTTGTTTGAGCATCTCGTTGAAAAGCTCAATAGCCCCTTCTGTATTTCCCTCCATTGCCATAACTCCAATGGCAGCAGTCCAGGCAGACACATCCCGTTTCTCCATTCTTCTGAAAACATGCAGAGCACTCGAGGGATCACCACATCTAGAAAACATGTCAACCAACGCTGTGCCAAGCTGCAAGTCCATGTGAATGTCATTTTTCTCAATGTAAGTACAAACCCACTTGGCAAGATCAAGAGCTCCTAAATATCCACAGGCAGAAGCAATGCCCACCATCGTCACTCTATCTCCTTCTATCCCTTGGTTTTGCATCTCTCTAAATAGCTCAATTGCTTCCTCGAACATGCTTGCTTGAACCAATGCACTGATCATTGTGTTCCAAGATACAAGATCCCTCTCCAGCATCTCATCAAAGATTCTCAGAGCTAATTCCACATCACCATCTCTACCCAAACCTGCAATCAGTGAATTCCATGTCACCACCGTCTTGTTTGGCATGTGCTCAAAAGCTTTGCAAGCTGCTCCTCTTTCGCCACATTTCATGTACATGTCAATGATGGCATTGAGAATGTTATCCCAACCTTCAAGTCCATTCCGTAAGACATAAGCATGGGATGACTTCCCAACAGAAAGATCACCCAACTGTGCACAGGCTGCAATAGTAGATAACATGGTTACCTTATCCGGTCGTGGTCCTTTTTGCAGCATTTCATCCAAAATCACGAGCACATCACCGGCCCTCCCATGGTACACATAATTTGACATGATAGTATTGTACGTAACCAAATTCTTATCAGTACATTCATCAAAAATCCGCCTTGCCGAACATATATCCCCACATTTCATGTACATGTCAACTAATGCATTCACCATGAGTGCATTAAGTTCCACACCCGACTCACCTATGTAAGCGCACACTTTTTTACCCAATTCAAGGTCCTTCAACTTGGCACAAGCAGATATAACACAAACCATGGTCACCGGATTGGGTTCCACACCAGCCTCAACCATCTGAAAGAACAGAGAAACAGCCTCCTTTGCCAAGTCCCTCCCAGCATAACCATTTATCAAACTAGTCCAAGACACCACATTTCTTTCAAGCATTTTGTCAAACACCTTCCGCCCTAAGTCAACCTTCCCGCATTCAGCATAAAAATGTATAAAAGAGTTGCTGACAAAGATATCCCCATCCAAACCCATCTTAACAACCACCCCATGAACTTGAACACCCTCAGAAAGCGCCGTAGTCTTGGAGCACGCACTCAGTAAAAACGGGAAAGTGTAGTTATCAGGCACAATGCCCATCCCCACCATCTGAATGTAAAGCAAGATTGCTTTTTCACATAACCCTGCTGAGGCATAACCTCTAATGAGACAATTACACACATAAACGGAAGGGATGCCATCATCATCATCCTGAAAAGCATTTCCAGCGTAGTCCAAACTCTCAAGGGTACCTATCTGAACACAAGCAGCAATGAGCTTGTTAATGTGATCACCACCAGGCTTGTGACAGAGCCCTTTCTTCATCATGTCACAGTGCAACTGCTTCAGTTCATTCAGGGTTTTGCAGTTTGCTAGTAACTTTTGGGATGAGTTTGTGGTTAAGGGTTTAGCTTCCTTCAAGCTTGTGGGAACTAAAACAATAGAAGATGGATGAAGGGTAGTGGCCATTGCCATATCAGTATTGCTCTGTGATGATGCAACAGCAACTAACATATATTAAACATTTCTATAAATTAGAATACCATAATTCTTACTGCTTCAAATTCAGAAAAATATTAAAAACAAAAACAGTGCTATCATCATTGTGTATGAAGCTCAGATAAGTGTCTTCAATCTTCAATGGTGTACTTGTCTCATACTCACATATTATTACTATTCAATTGTCAAATTCAAAAAATATTTATTTGATTTTTAACAATTTTACCATATTTTTTAAATTTAAAAAATAAAATACATTAATTTTCTAAAAACTCAAATTTATTGTATAAATTTTTACTATAATTATAAAAATAAAAAACAAAGCATTTTGAATTAGTTATAAAAAATATCTTTCTGCTACAAAACAAAAACTAGAATACACATAAATTTTTATTGTCAATTTATATAATATATAACTTTGTGTCCTACATTTTAGATATTATACATATATTCATGTCCAAATATATCCGTGTTAATGCTGTATCGGTGTTTGTAGTATAAATTATTCTCCTTTTTTCTAATGCAAACCCAAGTAAATGTTTTCTAAGCAAAGTTAAGAAAAGAAAATAAGGAGAGATAAAATTGGTTTTCAAATTAATGTTAATTTATATTTTTATTAAAAAATAATTTTTAGAAAAGCTATAACGTAGAAAAAGTAAGGATTTGTTAAGATTCTTTTTCATAAATACATATAAAAGAAGAAAGGAAAAAATAAATTTCTTATAAACATTTTTATGAAAACAAAATAAAAAAGATAAAATAGTTTTTTTTATAAAATATGAGTTTATATGCAAATAAAAGATCGCCTTGTTAGAAAAACAAAGGATAATTTTTACAATATTTAAACTTCTAAAGAATTTCACACTATTATTTTTATTTTTTAAAATTTTTATGGAAATTTTTACCAAAAATCTTACAAAGTCTATTATTACAAGCTGAAATTGGATGAAGATACAAGTAGTTTGGTTGAAAAGTTTCATTATTATTATTATTATTATTTATTTATTGTAGTATTAACTTTAGGATATCTTATAATATAAAAGCAATATAATTATGACATTTATTTCATGTATATAGTCTTGTGGATTATGAATCTATATCTATAAAAATAAACCATGTGCTATAAGAACACTCGTGAGTATTCATAAATAAATAGTGTAGAATGATTATTGCACAAACAATAGTGTAGATTGTTGAAGGTAACAGCAACAACCTAAAATAAGAATTTAGAGTTTAAAATTAACATCTAAATTTATAAAATATCACCAAATTTATATATGGTTGAATAACTCATTCATGTATGTATTACACATTTTGGCCAGAAAATGTTACTTCTCCACAACAGAATTCACTTAACTCCTCACAAAAAACAGAATTTGTGAACATTATGTTCATTTTGATGCTGAAAAGAATCCAGTTTTCAGTACTAAATACAGTATGTAAGAGGTGATGGAATCACCCCTTAAGCCAAAAATTAATAAAATAAAATACAATGATCTTCCTTTCTTTCTTTCTTTCTTTCTCACAATCAATCTGGCCAAAGGAAAGGATGTTGAGAGCTGTGAACTGCCAAAAATAGAAATACCAATTGGCAGTTACAGTGATTCAGTTCATCTCTTGAACACATAACATAAGGACATTGGGTTCAAGAATCAAGGGCCACGAGTTGGAGCAAAACAGAAGCACCCTGGACTCTGATCTTCTGGTATCATTCCACCACCTTTGCTCGTATCAAGTGCTTCCAGCATTTTCACCACCTCTTCCATTTCTGGCCGCTTGTTCGGATTCGCATCCCAACATTTCCGCATGATGTTTGCCAAGGAACTTGGACAGCACCTTGGAATGTCTGGTCGTAAATTCTGTGCAAGAATACAAGCAATTTGAGATCATATATGTATCATGGCCAACACTACACTGAGGCTCAGACACGTCTCTTAAATGGTGTGTCCGTGTCGAATACACGTATTGGACACCGACACTCGTAAGATACGTATCGGTGAAGTGAAGTGTCTAATTCAAAAAATATTTGTTGGATTTATGACAATTCTAGCATAGTTCTAACAATTTTTAAAAACTCAAACTTATTGTATTTTTATTATGATTATAAAAATAAAAAACAAATCATTTTGAATCAGTCATGAGAAATTTATTCTGTTCCATAAAAAAACTGAAGCATAATTGTGCACATAAATCTTTATTGTCAATTTATATAATTCATAATTATATAATATATAGATTTATGTCCTTCTATCCTACATTTTAGAGAGATTATATGTATCTTTGTGTCCGTGTTCGTGTCTGTATCGTATTAATGTCCGTGTCTGTGCAACATAGACATAGTGTTTACATAAATCATATGTTAACTTACATGGCGAACAACTGCAGATGAAACATCAGCAAAGCTTAGATCTGGATAAGGCATATCACAGCAGTAAATTTCCCACAAGCAAATGCCAAAGCTATAGACATCACATCTCCTGTTGTAAGGCTTCCCATCCAGAACCTACATTTATGTAATCCTATGATTAAAGCTGATAACCGGAAGTGATTATGTTCAGAAGAAGAAACAGTGGCATGCAATGCAAGTAACTTGAATATGTATGTGAAAATTGAAATCATTCTAGAAAAGGCTAATACCTCTGGAGCCATATATCCAAGGGTTCCTGTTTCACCTGTCATGTCACTTGGATTCATAGCTTCAACCCGAGCAACTCCAAAATCAGCTATTTTTAGATTCCGACTAGGATTTAGTAACATATTCTCTGATTTAACATCTCTATGAACAATTTTCTTCGAGTGTAGATAACTAAGACTGCATTTTTGGGAAAACAATGTGTTTGTATTAAGAAAAGATATGCAATTTTGTTACTGTGGAGATGAGATGATCAAATAGGACATACCCCCTTGCAAGGTCCAAAGCCAGCTGAACCACAACCTTGTAAGCAAGCTTCTTCCTCCTATTTTTTATCAAGTATTGCTTTAGTGTCCCAGCAGAGATAAACTCAACAATGACACAGCATGCCCTAGAAGGAAGGGACTCTTCCTCTCCATAAGGAGCGGTTTTTGTGGGAATCTTAAGATTTGAAGTTCCCATTGAAGCTCCAACAAACTGTTTTGCACAGATGAATCCAACACAATTACTAATCTGAAAATTTATGCATCAAAACAAAATTGCTGTGCAGAGCTATGGATTTAATCCTTATCTCCTCCTAAACAGGTATCAAGAACAGAAATCATGCTGAAGAGAGCAGTTGTCATTACTAACAGCAGTGTTCTATCAGTAACAATCGCTTCTTTCTTCAACTTTGTCAGGTATCAAGTAGTACTCATTAATTTAAATAAATAAGATTGAACACCATGAGTTCTTACTTTTGTCACATTAGGATGGTCAAGTTTGTGCCAGACAGCAACTTCCTGTCTAAAAGATGCCCTTAAAGCAGCAGCTTCAGCAGGAGTAGCTACACCATCCTCACCCCAGTCCAATACTTTCACTGTAAAATTCAAGATGACAATCCTCCAGTCACAGAAATGATCTCTCATCTTCCCCACTCTTACAGACCAAAAGGATAGAAGACTTGGTGTACCATAAATTTATCATACACATTCATAAAAATATAGTTTGGAAAAATGTGGAAATGAGGAGTGAATTTTTAAGTTTGATGAATTCTACTACTTTTAAAATATAGTAAGTTTTTTACTTATATTACCTAGCTGATGTTCAGCCACCCAGCAAAGTGGCTTTCAAACACCATCTCAGCATTTAGCTTCATTGCTAAAAAACTGGATATGTCATTAGACCAGCATCTAACAGCATGGAGAAAAAAAATGCCAAAACGTGCCTCATTCTCTCATTGGTTATTTTCATTCAATACTATGCTGAAGCCATGTTCTCTCACCCACAGCATCATCAAACCCAGACAGAGATTTAAATAATCATATCATATTGCAATGACTATAAGATTGATTTAAGAGAAAAAAATTAAACTCCAGACTCAGGCTATGAGTAAATCAGCCAACTTTGTCAAAAACAAGAAAGAATGCAGTCTAAATAGAAATACTGAACAACATTCAACCTCTTTTCCCAAACTTTTTATGAAAAAAAATCATCCAGAATAAAAGTGAGGAGCACAAACAACATATAAAATAATAAAATAAATGAATGAATGAATGAAGTGCATATACCAGCAACATCTTGGGTATCATAGGTGCCCCTGTATACAGTACCATATGCTCCATGAGCCACAACATATCGAAGATCCAATTTGGCCAAATCAACCTCCCACTCTTCTTTGGGGCGTTTTGTCTCAGTGCTCCTTGACCAAACCCTGCTCAAGTGCTTTTCCAGCTGGGCATCCAAACTCTTGAGATCAATCTTATCAGCTCTGAATATCATATCCTTACTGCTTATGTTTCCAGAACCCTTCATCTTTGAATTCAGAACCCCTTCTGCTTCCAATTCCCTCTTTGGTGTCCTAACAATCCCACCTTCTGAATCCATCTTCACCACTCACCACTTCAAATTCCAAAACCAATAAGCACAACCCCCACGATGTCAAATAATTTATCAAAAAAAGGCTGCCATAAAATTTTAATGAACCAAAAAAGTTTCGAAATTTATGTAAAATTTATAGGTGCAAGGAGCACCCCCAAAAGAGTGTGCCTTCCTCTGTTCACCATATCATGTCTAGAAAATTGACTTTTCGTTATTCAAACCCAAAATTTTCTCCTGCCAAACAATTGTTTTATTGACTAGTTCCCGTGGGAAAAATAGTACCAGAATAAAGAAAACAATAGCTATCAGAAAACGACCCAATTAGCACTATTCATATTCCACTACCAAGGCCAATGAACCAGAAAAAAAAAATTCTTTTTTTTAGGTGCAAAAATAAAAATAAAAGAAGAGGTATCTGCCAAAGCACAAACCTTGACAGCAGCAACTAGGAAATGACGGCCAGCTGAAGCATCAAACGAAACAAGCAAAATCAAAATCAGATTAAGAATTACGCTAAATGTGAGAATAGGCACAGACGAAAAAATTGACCATTTTTGTTTGGTCCCAATAAAAACACAGAAGAAAGAGTTGGTGGGTGAGTGTGTGGATACCCTTTTAGCTTTTGTAAGAATCAAAGGCTTTTGGGTTTTGATGCATTGAGCATTGCAGAGGTTGTCATCACCAACTCTGAGATGCCAACAGGAACCCGATCCCAACAATCCATCGCTCAAATTTTGTTAGAGGAGCGATTTTGAAGGGTGAATCCACAGAAAAAGCAAAACCAAACCAGCAAATAAACAACCCCAAAATTGAAACTAAAAAATTAAAAAAAAAAAATTATACTAAAAACGAAACAGAGTAAGCGTCCCAGAAAGATGCGCGGGTGTTCCCTGAAATGTGGTGGAGGAGAGAGAGACAGAGAGAGAGACAGAGAATGTTTGAAAATAGTTGAAACAATGAAAGGCATCAAATAACCTCAATATTATATCATTTCATATCTCAGCTTACCCTTCTTTTTCGTTGCTCTGTTTCTGATTTTTCTGTATGAAATTAATGTATATATGTATTTGTCCCAACACTTAAGATCTCTGATACTATAATCAAATACAATGTACGGCTTGTTTGGTAGTTGACAACTTCTGATTCTGATTATTCAGTTACAAAAGACAGACATATTCATTGTTAATGTTCCTCTGTAGTTCTAGTTCTAGTTGTCCTCTGTTTTTTTCTCTATCTCATAAATCTTTTAATATATAAGTAATCATATAATCACAAACTACAATTTTTATATAATTATATCACAACAAATTATAATATTATTATTTTAGTATCTTTTTATATCATTTAATTATAAATTTATGAAAAAAAGTTTGTTGACACTATAAACAATAAAAAATATACCTTTTAACAATAATATAATAATTTTAAATTAAAAAATAAAATATTAATTTATTAAAATATGAAATGTATATTTTTACTAATATATCAGTATCCTAAATTTATCTTTTATTATATATATTTAATTATAAACCTATTATCACATGCAATTCTTGAACTTATCAAAACCATGATTTTTCTTATTATAATATATACACTTATTATTGAAATAATTAATTGTAATGAAAATATATCCAAACAATGAGAAAGAGTGTAGATAAAAAAATCAGAAGAATATGAGAATGTAGGATTATATAGGATTAATATTGTAAAATTAAGATGAGAATATTAAATAAATTGTATTCATTTTATTATTATTTATTTAATGAATTGCATTGGCATTTAAGTGAGTTCCATACACAATTTACAAAATGAAAAATTATACTTTGGAAAATGTAGTTGTTTTAGTTCAGTACATGTTTATTAAGAAAACATTAATTATTTGTTGACTAAAACAATCGTATTTAATATTATATTTTGAAAAATGTAATGTTTTAGTAGGCATAAATAAGATGATAAATGAGAGAGAAAACACTAGAAATTTTAGAAATTGGGGGAATGTAATGTTTATAGGAATTTTAATAATGTTATTATTGCGTGTTTGAATTTGTGTATTCATTTATTATATTTATGAATTTTGCTTTTAAAAATAAAAATATTATCTGAGAATTGGAATAAAATAAAGGTTATGAATATTTATTATTTCATTTCTCATTTTGTACTTATTTATAGTGTAAAAGTTTGAACTTATTTAAAAAACTATTACTACTTAATTATCAGTAATGCTGTATATGTGTATCTGTCTTGCATAATATCTATAGAAGAATTTATTATATTAATAATTATTGCGAAAAATAAATATTTTATATATAAGTTTAAGTCAATTTGTGAAGAAGTTAAACAAACTTTTATGCATAAATTAATCTGAACTTATTAGAAAATAACTCATTTTTAGAAAATACTATTGAAAATGTGATAATCAAACACACTATTAATTTATTTTAGATAAAATTCACGTTCTTTCTTATATTTATTAAGAAAGAGATTTTAAATTAGTTTAACTTTAACAAACTCGACTTGTTATAAAATAATTTATATGTTTATTTATATATTATAAAATACTTTTATTTATAGTTAATGTAAAAAATTGAATAATATTTTTGTTTTGATGATGTTGAATTTTAATTTTAAATATTTTTTTAATAAAGAGTATGACATGTGACCTAATATATTATTTGACTTAATTTAGTTTCATAAAATAAACTACCATTTGTAACATAAAGATAAGAATCTCTTTGATGTTATAAACCAGGTTAAAAGTCAACAGTAGCATGCTTTGATGCGTCAATTTAAAAAGTCAACGATGTAAGTGTGGTCCATAATATGGATTATTAATTAAAGATAAAGTATAAATGAGAATATAGTAAATAATTGAAAACATGTTATGAAAATGTCAATACCCAATGCACATAATATAATATCATATCATATGGAATTTAATTTTGTCAACGGAAACCCTAATCTCAATTGACCACTAAAACAATATTGGTATAAAACTTGTATCTTTACTTATGGTAATTAAAAAAAAAATTAGATTTTATAAGTTGGAAAAATGCCAGTGTTAATGAATTATGATTTTCTTTCGGTATATAGTTTTATATCGTTTAAGAATTAAAGCCAAAATTAATTTATATATTTTTTATTTAACTTATTGAAACATCTTTTAAAAATAATTTTGTAATTATTTTTTAAATTTGAAATCAAAATATGTTTTTTTATAAAAAAAATGAGTGGAAGGTGATAGAAAGAAGGAAGAATAGACAAGAAAATTGTAAAGAACAATAAGGAATAATAATATACCTAATATTCTGCACATCAAATTTCATACTCACCAAAGGACTATACTTAGGAATATTATTATATACCAAAATAAAAGGGGAATTATTATTGGTTTATACCATTTTCCATCTACAATTTACTGTATTCTGGTATCCTTATCTCAATAATTTCTTTTATTTTTTAACATTGGTTTTAATCTTGGGCTCAAAGCACCCAACACTTTTGATCCAACCAACATAATTTCAAAAATTCTAAAAATACTCTTTATTTTGGAAATGAAAATAATGCATTCTGGAAAAATAAATCTGGAAGAGATTTTTGTGTTTTGGATATAAAAATCCAGAAAAAAAAATTAAAATCTCATTCTGAATAAAAAAATCCAGAACTGAAAATAATACATTTCAAAAAAATTTATCCAAAAGAGATTGTGTTCCGGAAAAGAAAGTCCAGAATGTAATTTTATATGCACCCCATTTTTTAAGGGTATTTTCGGTTTTTCCCCTCTAATTGGGTGCACTGATAGATGTAGGAAGCAATTGCCTAATTATTTAACGTTAGGCCCATATTGAGTAAAACTATATCATAATTCATAAACATTTACCACTTTAATCTATTTAGAATCTAACTCAACCTTTCTCAATTCTCGCTATTTTTTAATTCCAATCTTATCCTTATAAGTATATGTTAAGTTTTTTTTTATTCGTTTACTTTTTACATTCGTTTACTTTTTACATTGGATTGTAAAATTTGTAACACCATGTTAATATATATTTTGAATTATGTAATCTAAAATATATTTTTGGATTTGGAAATACATTGTAAATGGTAAAAATCATATTTTAGATTATACAATCTGATCGGTATTTTTGGATTCGAAAATACCTTTCGGATTGTACAATCCATAACACCCGTTATTAATATATATATATATATATATATATATATATCCAATCCCTGAAATTCTATAATTCAAAATAATTTTTTTAAAGAAAAAAAAAATATTTTGAATTATAGAATCCAAAAGATATTTATGAAAATATGTTGGAAATCCCACATCGACTAGAGATGAGGACAATTCATTGTATATAAGTGGGTGCAAACCTTAATCTCATGAGTTTTATGGGGTTGAGTTAGACTTAAAGTCTACTTCGTAATAAAATACCTTCTAGATTTTACAATCTCAAATATATAAATTATAAAAATAACATTTTCTATAAAAACATATTTTTTTAAGAACAAAATAATCTTTTCGTTTGACCTATGAGGTACCCATATAAGCTATTTAGGTGCAAGAAGAAACAGCCCTCATCTGAACCTTAAAATGGTCCATTATGAGCTATATGCATCAAATGGCCCACTCCAATATGGTCCAAATTTATTTAGAAAAAAAAAAGAGTGGTATAACACTCTTAATATAATACAACTGAATGTTCCTTTAGATGCACAGCTAAAAGTGATTTTAATTGGAAGCAGCATAAAATTGTAAACAAAGAATGGAAAAAATAAATAGCTCTGTACTGTAAAAGAGAAAACAATTAAATCAGGAAATAGTGATAATATGAGAGTGACATGAAATAAGTTTTTAGTGGTTGAAACTTTTTTACTTAAAAATAAACTGAGTGAAAGAAAGAGCAACTTAAAAAAGAATAATAGAGAAAACAAAGTTAAAAATAAGAATTTGGAGTCACGTGCTCTATTTTTTTTTCTCTTCTCTAAAAAATTAAAATCTTTCACCGTTGATTTGGTGAAAGCATTTGCAATTTGATCACACATACACATATTAACAATTATGTATTTTGTTTTACATATGGACAACACAAATCACTTTTACTTTCTTCAATATCCCGTCTACAAAGAATATGTTGGAGATCCTACATCGACTAGAGATTAAGACATTTCATTGTATATAAGTGAGTACAAACCTCACCCCATGAACCGGTTTTATGGGGTTGAGTTAGATTTAAAGTTCACTTTGTAGTAGAACACAAAAACTTTAGTGCTCTTACAATAATCCTTATCACCTCTCCAATTTGTATTTGTGAATCCAACAAGTGTAATTTTAAAATATTATTTGTGATGGTTCATTTAATTTAATGTGTCTAATAATTTGTTTATAAACTCATCTTAGAAGATAAGACACTTGAACTCCGCATGTATCTTGTTATTACTCCTCAAGCAAATTTTATATCAAGTTGTGTATGACAAAGAGCCAACAATTTTCTTTAAGTCCTTTTGCTTTAGTAATAGTCTTCATTAACAACATTTGTTATGAATAATCCTCTCCATTTAAATTTTTGGATTTGGTATTTAGTTTCTAGCGATACTTGACCATATATGACCCATTTTGTTACCGTTATAACACTTAACATCTTTTAAAAAATGGGTAATGATACATGGACAATCCCAATTTTTTATACAACCACATTACAACTCTCAATACTATTATTTGAATACTTTTTTTATATTAGTTAATTACAAATTTATCATTTATTATATATATTTATTTCTAAATCCATCACATCAAGATTACTCCCACATTCCTTAAAATCTCATAACAACTCATGTATTTTCCAATTGTCATAGTTTTTTATTTTGAGAATTGGAAGATTGGTAGGAATGAAAGTCATCTTGTTGTGGTGCAATTTTAACCCCTTCAAATCTTACTCTTAATACCAATTATTGGGACGCACACATTGAGAATAAGAGAAAAAAAGAGAAACAAACAAAGTAGATTTTAAAAGCACACCTTGATGCATTATTCACACACACAATAAAACTCAATTACAATAAAACATGCACCACTTAAAGAATGAAACTTTTTTTTATTAAAAATATTACTAATACATTTTACTATGTTTTTAATGCATTTTGAATGTAGTTTTTAATATTTTTTATAATTATTAATTTAATGAGCATGTCCTCCAAGATTCTAGTCAACATAGCTTTATTTTTAATAATATTGCTTGTAATTTGTATGAACAAATAAATACATTTTTTTAACCACTAATAAATTGGAACTTGTTATTGCCTTTCCATTTATACCAAATATTTGCCCCAACTTACATGTATGGATGGTTGGTCTTCTACAAGTTTGAAAGATTCAACTTTTATACGACCACTTTGTATACTTAGTTAAAATATAAATGTATTATACCTAAACGTTAACGGTTATGGCGACTATATAGCGGTTAGGATTATCCACACCCTCAGCCATTGAAAAGTGTGATTTTGGGAAGATTCTGTTGTGTTTTGCATTGTCCTATAATACCCCACCACGTGCCCATGTGTTTGCTTCTCATGGTTTTTCTGCATGTTACTCAACTCTATATAAATGGATTCCCACCAGAGATATATATCACCTATATCATCCATTTCTCTTTCTTTTCATCCTACAACACACACAAAATGGCTTTCAGAGCAGCGGTAACAAATCTTTTGGCTAACCCTATTTCTTGTTCTAGAAGAATGCAAAAACTATATATGATTTATGATTTTGTTTGGTTTCAATGAAAGTGATTGGAATAAGAAAACCTAGTGTGCTTCTCTTAATAAAGTTTGGAGAACAATTTGGATTGTTGTATTGTGAGATTTGGAAACACAAAAATAATGTTATTTTTAAAGGTGATGTGATTGATGTTTTAGAATTGTTCACTCTTATTCAATTAAAGGTTTGATCTTGGATTATGTCTAAGACATGACAATTTTATCTTATTCTGACTCGTGCTTTGATCATTTGCTTTATATATGAAAATGGTTAAATGATATGTAAGATTGTTGGTTAGATTTTTAGTAGGCTTTTGTTAGTGTTTTTTTTTGTTTTGATTTGTACAAGGATAGATTAATTTTTGAAGTGGTTTATGTTTCTTTATTTTTTTTACTGATAAAAAAATATGCGTGCTGTTATATATAACTGGTACGATGACATGCAGAAAAATCTTCGATCGACATTGGTTGAACTAGGAAGTGGAAGGCGAGCATTTACTAGCCCCACAACTCCAAAACATCAACTAGAGATTATATAAACCTGACTCGGTTGTATGAATTTTTTAAAATTCACTTCTTAATATATAGTATCAGAGTTATTTCGAGTTTATTTTAACGATTATTTGTTATTTTGAGTTTAATCTGACCTTTAAGACTTTTTAATAATTATGATGATGGATAGTAAGATGAGTATAAAGGCAGAGTTTGCACCAGTGTATATCGTGGGGGGAATGGTGTGTGTGGCGGTGGCAATTGGATCACACTGCGTTTCAGCAATTGGTTCGTTGTCCAACAGTTCATGTGAACAAGAACAGAAGAGAAACTTTGCCTGAGGTCTCTGATCCTGATCGCACCAGATGAGTATATTAAGGTCTCTCACATTCAGGAAAACAAGGCCACACTCAACGACCCTGTCCACCCCAATCCTTTCACCAGATACACCTATATCTATCTATGTATCTATCTATATCCATATATAGCAGCATTCATCACGTTAATTGTTGGTTGTTGCATGCAGTCCTCGAACAGTTGAGACATTGAAGACAGTGGGAGTTGAACCCAGCAGATGTTGATCATAATATATATATATATATATATATATATATATATATATATATATATATTGCATGTAATAATAATAATAATAATAATCTGAGTGGTTACGTGGTTCCATCTTTGATTTTCAGAATTTGAAAAGGAAAGATGAGAAGGTGATTTTCATTGTATTTGAGTTTTAATCAGCTAACTGTAAATAATGTAAATAAAGCATTAATGCTTCATATTGGCCCGTCTTCACTCTTGTGATAGCTCTTCAGAGTGCAAAATTCACACGGCCATATTTGCATTGTATATATATATTTATCCTTATATAAAGAGAATTTTTCTATATAATACTTGTTTTACATAATTTTTTCTGACTTTATTATTTTAAGACAATAACAAAAGGAGTAGTTATCGCACTAAATTTCACATATCAAATAAAATACTTTTCATTTATAATCATTATTTTCACTCCATTCCAAACAACTATATTTTTTGGTAAAATTATTATTATTTTGAATCTACTATCAAGTTCATCCTAACTTTAGGTGACAATCATCACACTCTTCAATTCCAAAACTATTAATGTAAGAAGGAAAAATACTCAAACCAAAAAAAAAAGGAAAAAAAAGTTAATTAATAATTCATCATTTTTCTTTTTACATATTATATTTTTTTTCCAACTTCTGACTTATAAAAAAAAAACTAAAGCCACCACGGCATCTGTAAGTCCAACCGCAACTTTTCTATGAGATTAATTCACTACAAGAAAATCATGAAATATAAACCAATTTTTAGAAACCAAAATAATTAGTTGCAATAGTAACTAAACTAGAGACCATTTTATAAATAAAAAAAAATTGATTTCTAAATTAGTTTACATTATTGTTAAATAGTTTTTAAATTGGTATCTAATTAGAAACCAAGGTTTTAGAGACCAAATTTAGAAACTAAATAATTGGTAGTTAAAACCTTGGTGGCTAATTAGATATCAATTTAGAAACTATTTAACAATAATATAAACTAATTTAGAAACCAAATTTTTGTTTAATTTCTAAAATGATCTCTAATTTAGTTACTATTGCAACTAATTATTTTAATCTATAAAGATTAGTTTCTATTTCATGTTTTTTTCTTGTAGTGATTAGTATCTACTGAAATTAGCTCTCCTTTATAAACATTTAGATATTATTTTATTACTTTAAAAGAAATTAATAATAAGATCGTTTGTCTGTTTATTTGATGTTTTTATGCAAATAATTGATATAAAATTGTCTGACATTACAAAAACTTTAAAAACCTAGTTTATCTTAAAAGATGTAATTCATCTTTCAATTTGATATATAGCGTGCCAATATTTAAACCCTAATTGTGAAATACTGATAATTAAATTTAACAAATATCAATAATTAAATAAGGTTTAGGGTTTGTGGTCTGTGGAATGAAGTTGTAATAGTTAAAAAAATTGGAATACGAAAATTTTATAATAATGTAATTGAAGGTATGATCATAAATAACTTTCAGTTACATTTAATTTGTTTTTCTTATTCAGATTGGTGTTTTGAGTCAATGATATATATGAAATGTATCAAAAAGTATTAGATGAGTGACAAATATAATTAGGTATTACAGTGTTTCTTTAAAAATCTAGATGGTTTAGTTGGTTTGAGAAACTTTACTTTCTAAAATTTTTTTTAGTAAGGAGACTTGTTTTCCTATGTTTTATAAAAATTGAAGTATCTCTAAAATATTTTTATTATTTATTTATTTTACTGTTAAAAAAATGTTTTTTTAAGTCAAAATAACATTTTTCAAATGAGAATTTGTTTGGAAAGCATAGTGGCATGTATGAAAGAAGGTTCCTGAAGAAAGTACAGAAGTCAAAGAACAATTACCCAAAACAAAAAATAATAATAATGAATTGAAGAAAAGTTAAAGGTTGGATTAAAGATAAACTGAATTAGAGTTTAATTGGAGGAAGGGTGTGTCTGTGTCTGTGGAGTGGATTATATTCCTCCTCCTGACACCACAGACACATTATCTTATCACCACCATCTTGTCTCTCACCAACACTTCACACGCGCAACTCCATATGTGAGATTTTTAAGAAACACACTTTTGGTCTTTATTTCGGACATATCTTATAACAACTAAACTAACAGACAAACTACACCATTCTATAACATTTGTCACCTCCATTTTTCTTAATAACAAATCTACAAGATCAGAACATGGGAAGTCATGAACAGTGTGTTTAATAAGGGAAAGTCCCAAAAGTGTGTGTTGGTTTTATGAGGCTCAATATAAAAGTAAAGTTCCACTGAACATGGTTGGTTTGTCAGGTGAATTAAGGTACCTAAAAACACCACTACCACATTATTATTATTAGTTTAATGCCACTGTCATATACACAGAGTAATAAGACTTTTATCGAATCACTCGTAATATGTTATCTTATATCTGTTACATTCAGTGTGAGAGTTGTGTTAAAGATTTCATATTGACTAAAGTCGATTTTATGAAATTGAGTTAAGTTTAAAGTTTCTTTCTTAATACATATTTGTTCCGACCTTAAGTCGGAGAGATAACATCGCAAGGATCAATCACCACATTCGATGTATTGTCTGCTTTAGAGATCGCTGCTCCGTCACAGTTTTATACACAAAAGACGCCTTGATAAAATGAAGAAAAAGAGAGTATTTAAACTATCATTGACCTCGACTCCCGAAAGATGTGAGATTATATTTTCGGTACCGGAACAATCCCTTGGACTCCACTTTTTAATCATTATTTATGTGCATTTTTGTGTTTATTGAATGACTTGTTTTTTGTATTGATGATGGTGGGATAAATCACGTGAGAAACACCCATGTTGTGCTATGTGACTTATAGAGGGACCACCTGCCCTGTTAAATAAGGGGAACCTCTAGATTTGGCACCCAATCTTCTGGAAAGAGGAATGGTGCATTTTGGGAGGAGAGGGATAAGGTAGACTCATGTGTGAAGCATGACATCTTAATTTTTGACCTCTGCCTCACATAAATGCAGATTCTTTATCATTATCATCACACCATCAAACCTTATACCCTACACTTGTCACTCTCTCATCACTCATCTAATCAACTAACTTTCTTACTACCACTTCATGCTCTCATGAAAAATTAAGAATAATTTATATTTTTTTTTTCTTAATTCATTTATACATCTTTTAAGACTCACATTCTTATTATATAATGTAGTTTATTATAGCAAATTGTGTATTTAGATATAGCTTTTAAGACTCACATTCTCACCAACATGATATACTATTGATTAATATTTTTATCTTTTGAAAATAAATAAATATTGTTCGAGAGATTAAGAACATTTAATAGTGTAAATTAATGTAAATCTTATTTTTTAAATTTCATTGATTTTATAAGATTGAGTTAGACTTAATATTATTTTTAAATATAATATTAAAGTTATTTAGAATCTATTAGATTAAAATATGATATCAGATATTATCAGATTACACATAAATAAATATACAAATTCTTCCACTTTTTAATAGATATTTATAATTAATTTTGCAAAGAAAGTACAAACTTTTATCTTACTATTTATGGGGTTATTAGGGTACAACCTTTCATACCTTTGGGTTTGTTCTTCTCCTTCTCTCAACTTTCTTTTTTTAAAGCATTCTCCATAATGACCCTATGCTTCTTTAATGGATAAAAAAATGCACATTATTCTTTTCATTTAAAAGAAAAACATGTCTTCGAGACGTTGATTAAAAAATATTTTCTTTCAAAGTGTAAAGATTTCCCAAGTACATTATATGGGTCTCACCAGAATACTTTTCATTAAAATAATTATTTTTTTTATCAATTTGCTTTAAACACTTAATTATATTTGGACAGTTTCAAACTAATGATGCTGGTTGTTATAGAGTTACTAGGATTCGCGTTTATAATTATGTAATAATTCTGAAGATCACATTTTATATATAATTATAAGTTATTTATAATGACAAAAAATAACACGATGGTCTAAATCTATGTACAGAGATACTGATACTGATCCAAGATAGTTTAAATCTATGTACAAAGATACTAATACTGATCCAACATGAATACAAAAATATGTATAATTTCTAAAATATAGGATAAAAAACATAACTCTATATATTACATAATTATTAATTATATAAATTGATAATAAAGATTTACGTGCATAAGTATGTTTCAATATTGTTTTTAAGTAGAAAGACAATTCAAAATGATTTGTTTCTTGCTTTTTGTAATAATAATAAAAATTTATACAATAAATTTGAATTTTTAAAAAATGAATGTTTTATCTATTTTAAAATTGTGTTAGAATCGTACTAAAATTGTCATAAATTTAATAAATATTTTTTAAATTGGATGCTTCACTGATAGGGATCCTACAAATGTGATGCAAGTATCGGTGTCTAATACATATATCCGACACGAATACCATTTAAGAGACGTGTCCAAGCTTTATAGGTCTAAGCAACTAGATAGCTAGAAAAAATTAATTTATTTTGACTAAATGAAAATGCTAAATATTTAATATGACGTCACATGATGACATGCACACGACAAAGGAATTTCATTGGTTAGTAGTAAAAAAGTTTGATGGGAAAATGAATGGTGGATACTAAATTCCATGCGTGAAAGTGCGTGCTACGGGGTTGCACTCTACGTTACAGAATGCACCTCTTGCGTTTCAACTTCTCCAAGATTCAGGTATGCACGATGAACGTACCACGTACGCGAGCCTTCACCACTTTCCCTGTACCTCACTCACACAAGAGTACTCCCTTTTCAAATTCGCAACGCGCTAAAACGCAAAGCCTTAATTAAAACGCCTTCATATCCGTGGGAGTGTCTGTGAAAGTGTCGTCTTATCTCGTATAGGCGCTGCTTATTTTGTCGTCATTAATTTAACGGCAACCCCTCTTTTTCCGTTAAAAATAACAGTGTGAAAAAAAATTATATTGTTTTAATGTGTGAAAAAATATTTAATTGTCACTATAATTTTGAGAACCCAAAACGGTAACAAATATGTATTGGGTAATAATTGTACTCAAATGGAATTAAATAATCAATCATGAATTTTCATGAGACTGAAACGTTTCCTATAAATGATTTCTAAAATAAGTTGAAAATTAAACTTTTTTGAGTTTTTGCATTAAAAATATTTAGTATTTAAAATTTAAGGTCTGAGAAGTAAATATATTACGAGTAATTCTTCGACTTAATAAAGAGAATAAAAGGGAGATAAATATTATGCAAATAGATATATAAAAAAATGATGAATACAAACGAAGTATAGAAAAATAGGTATTTATATTGATTGTGGTTGGAATATGATTATGATTGGAGTACCTACCTTTTTAATTATCTTTCCCGCAATTAAAGAAATGAATTTCAGTGAAAGATGGATGAACATATTTATGAGCATTTGATGATCATTGCAAACGAAACAGAACAACATTTGATTCTGTGGTAAAAAAAAAAAAACATCATCAGAATTAGTATCCTTATATAAGTATTGTCGTTTGTGAGAAACTTTGTTTTAATGTTTATAAAATGAGTTTGGAGCAGTTACAAGATGAAGGAAATCCGTTATAGAACATCAGCAACCCAGAGGAGCAGTTAATGAGTGTGAGAGAGATGTGGTTATAAGCATGGTTTTGGAGTCTAAAGAAACGGCGCAAAAGGAGAGAGTTGTTAGTGAGATAATGAGCGAAAGAAAAGGGTTTTTGAGTGAGTGAATGAATGAAAAGAAGAGGGTAGAAAGAAACAAGAAGAAAAACCAGAAAGAGGATGTGGGTGGTTAACTGTTTATGTGTTGCTTTAGCGACAAAATAGAAAAGAAGAGAGAGTGAGAGAGAAAAGAAGGAAGCAAAAGAGAAGAAAGAAAGAAAAGAACAGAGAGAGAGAGAGTGAGGGAAGACAGCTGTGGAAGGAGGGTTGTGGTCCCCATTACAAAATCTTTCTTCTCCCGCCTTCCCGCTTCTTGAATCCTTCTCATCTCTTCTTCTTCTTCTTCTTCTTCTTCTTCTCTCAGAGACTAATGTGGTGGTGCTACCTCTCTGGACATGGACATGGACACCCCAGAGAGGAACCAGATCAGTGCTACCCTCACCAAGTTTGAGGTTTGCTTCCACTTTCACACTCTTCAATTTCATGTCTCTTCTGGGTGTTGTCAACAACTTTCTTTCTCTGCTCCTTTTATGCATGCCTCTATTCACCACTTTGTTTCTTCTCCATTTTCGTTTCAACCCTCTCTCCATCTTAGCCAAATATATTCTCTTTGTATGTTCAAGTCATGGTCCCAGTTCTTTCCGTGGCAAAGTTTCTCTCTTTCGAAGCAAATCTTGCCAATTGTTTCACTTCTCTAGATCTCTCTTCAACTTCAATTTTAGAGGCCGTTTTTTCAGTTTGTTCTACTATTTTATTCTCTTCTTCTTCGGGCTCAAAACCTTTTGCTGATACAAGACTATACTTTGCGGGTTGCTACATACTCTTTTGTTAACAAGTTTTTGTACTTGTTTGTATCAAATTGAGAAAATTCCACACGAGCTTCTTTTCTTTTCTTTTCTTTATTTTTTGCATTTGCATAACAGCCAGTTAATTCGCTAAAACTGGATTTGACTGCCTCTAAATTTTTAAGATTAATGTTTCACCACAGACTTGTTGAGCAGTTTCTACAAACTGTTACGTACATTCTTGTAATGTTTTATAATGTTCAACGAGTAATCATTGTCAGATCTGGTCTGTTAACAATGATTTGTAAATTATTTATGTTTTGTTGTAGTTTTTGGCAAATTATGAAAAGATTTTCACCATTTTTTTTTTCTTTTGGTAGCTCAAGTTACTCTATTCCTGTGTGTGTATATAAGATTATCCTTTGAGTATGTTTTTTTAACCTTTGGTATATGCAGGATTCACCTGTTTTCAATTATATCAACAGTTTGTCTCCTATAAAGCCCGTTAAGTCTGTTCCCATCAGTCAAACTTTCAATTCACTGAGCTTTTCGTCTCCTCCATCCGTTTTCACATCACCCCACGTCAGCTGTCTCAAGGAATCTAGATTCCTCAGAAGGTAAATTTTGAAACTTTCTGATTTTTTTTTAATGTTATTTCTTGTTCTTTTGTATCATTGAGTTATCTATTTAGTAACCCAATTGTTCATCTTTAGACATATCCCATTGGGCACATCAAAGCCTAAGGTTTCTTCTGAAGATGCAAGTAAAGTTCACACAACAAGTGAAGAGACTCTTACAGATTCTACACGTCATAACTCGAGTGAATTGCAGGAAAACACTGATAAAGGGATTTCTGTAGAAGATGCTTCGATTGAGCACATAAAATTCTCAGTTGAGCCACAGCAAACTCTAAAATATAGCAGTTGTGGTAGCCCTGGCTATGATCCCCCACTTTGTGGTGATGAGGGTAACACCCTTTTGGAACTGCCCGATGAGGCAGCAGCAGATGAAACTGATTCAAGTGAAGGGCATCTTCAGAAAATGTGTCAGATGGAGCCAAAGAGTGAAGATCCAGAGTGTTATTGGGATAGTTTAGTTCCTGATGGCCCTGATATGCTGATTTTTAATTCCCCAGGTGAAGCAGAAGCTTTTAAGGGTCTGATGCACAAACCTTTGGACTCTTCTATACGGCTGAGCGATGTTATGTCTGTGCTGCCAATTTCTACCATCCATAATGGTAGGAAAATGTACTTTGTTGATTCGGTTGCTTCAGGTTCTGAACATGAAATTGGAGATCACTGTTTTGAGCCAACTACAACAGCCATGGACACAGACCAAACACAGGATAATCTTGCCGATGTCGTCTTGGTGACTAGCAATTCTAATGAGAACGCTAATGATCAGGTAGGCATGTGAAATCTGTCAGTGATAAGACATGGTTTTCTAGGCTCTGTTGCATTGATTTTGGTATGAAACATGTATATCAGTAAAAAACATTCAACTGTAAAATGATGCATTGTTTCCACATTTTTATTGTATGGTTGCTTATTATTGTTGGTTTGATGGGTTTGGCACTCTGTGTTTGGTTTACTTCTGTTTGTTTGTTGACAAGACTGAGTTTAGTTGTTAGACTTTTGTGTCTTGTTTTGAGAATGTGTTCTTTTGGAGGGTTAATGTAATTGTATAAAATGGTTGGGGGATAAGAAGCTTTGTGTAAGGGTTGGACACTCTGAATTGCCTCATTTTATTGTATTTTTTCTTTGCTGATAAAAAAAATTGTTGGTTTCTGTGGCTTGTGTTGAAGTAACATTTCTAATTTATTACTGTGGTTGTAGCCAATCAGTGCTTTATTGTAATTACATCGCAGCAATATTAAATGCATTTTTGTTTCAATTAGTATATGCTTGAGTAAAGAACCATGGTAATGGGTAATTTTGTATTCATTTTGTGGCTTTGTCTTCTTTCTACTTGTTCATAACTGTATGTAACAAATTAATCTATAAGCACTCTTGGGTGGTTTTGGTTTCAGCTTGTTTCTGTCACTCATCGTGCCATAAGGAGGCGTTGTCTAGACTTTGAGATGGCCAATGTACAAAGGAAGAACTCTGAAGATAATTCAAACGCTGGTTCAAGTACATCCAATGAAAAGCAACTGCATCCAGCAAAACTCAATGGGAATTTTCAGAGGGGAATTTTGCAGGGAATTGGTTTACACCTGAATGCACTTGCTGCCTTAAAAGAATACAAGGGCATACAAATTGAAAATTTGTCTTCTGGCACTTTGCAAATCTCTACAAGCATAGAACATCAGCATCTATCGTTGGTACCTGTCTCATCTGAAAGAGAGTTGGATTCATCAGACAATGGGCTTCAGCCTGCTGAAGATTGTTCCCAGCCATCGGTTTACATGGCTGGTGAAGACTTCAATAAGAATAGTAGCCCCAGAAAGAAAAAGCAAGTGCAGTTTTTTATTAACTGTGCATCCATTTTTTTGAATTTTTCCTTCATTAGTCTCATACCAAGTTTGATTTGCAGGCGTAAGGTGGAGACACCTGGAGAAACTGAGGGCTGTAAACGCTGCAATTGCAAGAAGTCAAAGTGTTTGAAGCTGTAAGTTTGAAAAGAATGTTGTTAATCTTCATTTTGTGATTCAGATCTATGAGATTCAGATCTATGAGGTTCGGACACTTCTCTTAAATGGTGTGTCCGTATCATACATACGTGTTGGACAACCAACACTGACAAATTCAAAAATGTTTATTGGATTAATTTTCTAAAAACTTATTTATTATGATTATAAAAATAAAGAACAAATTATTTTGAATCAGTGATGAAAAACATCTTTCTACTAAAAACATGAAACATACTTATAAAATCTGTCAATTTATATAATTCATAATTATATACTCTATATATAATCTGTATTCGTGTCGTGTGTATGATACGTAGTACAGAATATTGGTTAATGTCTTAACGTTAGACACAAGCGTTTTCTTGCAGTTATTATAAAGTTTTCATTGCATGAAAGCTTGAGAACCAAGAAAGGGAAAGAAAATGACCTCACTATATTTGAAATTTTGAAACTGACCTTATTTTCCTTCTCTTTTTTGTATCAGTTACTGCGAGTGCTTTGCTGCTGGTGTCTACTGCATAGAACCCTGCTCCTGTCAGGATTGCTTCAACAAACCTATTCATGAAGACACAGTTCTTCAAACTCGCAAGCAGATTGAATCTCGTAATCCTCTTGCATTTGCTCCTAAAGTCATCAGAAGTTCTGATTCTGTTCCTGAAATTGGGGTTAGAAAATAAACTTAACTCGGTTTTTCACTTGTACAATTTAAACCACCTTTTAAAGGGTGTTCATTATTATCTTCTTGCAGGATGATCCAAACAAAACTCCAGCTTCAGCACGACACAAAAGAGGATGCAACTGCAAAAAATCAAGCTGCCTAAAGAAATATTGTGAATGTTATCAGGTTTGCACCCTTCTCCATCATTCCATCCTGTGTATGCTTTCAGTTCCAGTTATAATATGAATTACAAATGGTATTTTTCATTTGCAGGGTGGTGTCGGTTGCTCCATTAGCTGTAGATGTGAAGGGTGCAAGAATGCTTTCGGCAGAAAAGATGGTAGGTTTTCAATCAGGATCATCGAATTGGCTATCAATTTAATCAATTAGACGTGTCTTCAGCATTTCGATGGTTTTCTACGAGACTTGGACATTCTTCTTAAATGTCAGATACACGTATTCAACACTGACTCGTAGGATATATATAGATTGAAGTGTCTAATTTAAAAAAATATTTGTTGAATTTCTGACAATTTTAACACTGTTCATGTCCTACATTTTAGAAATTATACGTATATCCGTGTCTATTTCGTATCAGTATTGTATCTGTGTTACTATTTGCTGACATTACTGTAATTAATTGACATGTTATGATTTGACACAATTCCTTAATATTTTTGGTTCAGGTTCTGCTCCTGTAGGCATAGAAACTGACTCAGAAGAGATAGAAGCAACTGAGAAGGGTGTGGCAGAAAGAGCTTCACACAAAACTGAAATTCAGAACACTGAAGATCATCCTGATTCTGCTACTGTGTCAACACCATTACGATTTTCCAGGTTTGATATGATCACTTTTTTTCAGTTGAGATGATGAACAAAAGCAATATCCCTTATTGATTGATGTTATTCCATTTCCATGGCACAGGCCATTGCTTCCATTGCCCTTTTCATCAAAGGGAAAGGCACCAATATCCTTTGTTACCACCATCTCAGGCTCTGCATTATTTTCCAGCCAAAAGCTTGGGAAACCAAACTCTCTTTGGTCTCAATCTAAGCATTTTCAAACTGCCCCAGATGAAGAAATGGCAGATATTCTCCTAGGTGATACCTCTCCTATCACATGCATCAAAACTTCTTCTCCAAATGGCAAGAGAATCTCCTCTCCCAGCTGTGACTTGGGATCATCACCTAGTCGCAGAGGTGGAAGAAAGTTGATATTACAATCCATTCCTTCATTTCCTTCTCTCACCCCTCACCCTTAGAATGTTCTTTTTTTGGTTCTAAGTTAGTTCCCCACTTCCTTGTTACTCATGGTTTTAGTTTGTTGCAATAGAAGCCACGCCTTAGGTTTTTATGTATATTGAGCTCCCTTTTACTTTGGTAATAATATGTTGCATTCCTTCCATAATGTACTATTTAAGTAATAGTTATAATCATTCCCTTTCGGTTATGATTTTGGCCATTTCTTCCTAGTGGCCACTGTTAGAGGATTCATCTTAATATAAGCTGTTGATTTGTCCCAGAAAGTGAATTGTAACTTCATCAACCAAACAAGATATATAGTTTTTAAGCAACACTGACAGAGAAATCAATCCGTTCCAAGCTATCTAACACAATCACTAATATACACACTAATATGGACATTGATACGATACAAACACAAACATATGTATAATATTTAAAATGTAGGCACAGGATACGAATCTATATATTACATACTTATGAATTATATAAATTGACAATAAAAATTTATGTGCACGAGTATATTTTAATTTTTTTTAGCAGATAATGTATTTCTCTTGTTTAAAATTGTGTTAGAATCGTACTATAATGGTTAGAAATCCAACAAATGTTTTTTGAATTGGATACGTGTCCTAGGAATGTTATACGAATGTCAGTGTTTGATATGTGTCCGATACAGAAACGCTATTTAAGAGAAGTGTCCGAATCTCTTCCAAGTCTTAAATTTGTGATGAAGTATTCGATTCATTGTTCTCCAAAAGTAATGTTGAACCTTTTAATTATCCTTCTGTCAAAAAAAACTTTCGATTAACCATATTGTATTCATATCTAGTACTTGTAGGTCTTTTGAGGAGGATTGATTGACAAGATTTTAATGCAATGAATTTTTTCTTTTATGTTCTTGTTCATTTCTAATTAGTGTGTGACTTAGACTTGAAATTGAACTCCCTTATACATTTTTATATCCTTTGGGCTCTGCAACAGTAGTGTTGCATCTTTGGTAAATACTGAAAAATAGTCTTATTTCCCTAACAAGTTCTTCATTCTCTTTAAGACTAATAAGTTTCTTTAGAATTATGCATCTTTACACACCTTCTAATTTTGATTTTGATTCAGCTCCTCTGTCTCCTTCATCTACAGTGCATTCTTTCATCATCAAACCAGAAACACTTTTAGTTTTGTTGAGAAGTTGTATATCTTTAAGAAACTTTCATATTTGTTCTTGTTTGAACAAGTCAATTTTCTTTGTTTTGAATCTATTCTTAACGTCAATGGATTAGTTATTTCCTAATTTTCAGCTAAGTTATTTATTATTAGTATGGTTGCTAGAATCATGGAATGTGAGTTCTTAAAGTTCTTACCAAACAATCACCTTGTTAACTATCTCCAATAATTTGTAAGAGTGCTCTTTCATAGTTTTGCTCTCTAATCAATTTATTATTCTTGTATTCATTTTTTAGATGGTCTTGTTTTAGCTTTTTGAACCTATGTTGATCATTCTTGTAAAAATTGTGTTTGAAACACTAGAGAAATAAAACTTAGCTTTGGACTAACTTAGCTTTCAACTTGTCTTTCTATAGAATTTTTAGAAAACTACTGCACTTCACAATCTTCTTTTTAGCCTTCAAAATGTGACATTTCAACAACTAAGGCATCATAGTTTTCCAATAAAAAAATAAAATGGGTTTTACAATTGAAACATTTGTTCAAATATGTTACTAAATTATAACCACCACTAAAACTATTTACTAATTTGATTATTTGTTTTTGTGGATTGTGCGTGTTTCAATGCACACCACAGTTATATATTACAGAAAAAGTGGCTTAGGTGAAAATGATTTGTTGTGATTTGAGGGAAGGGTGTTGGGTACTCATACATAGTCATCGGTTAGTTCAAACACCTATTCAAAGATGTGAGATTTCATTTTTTCAGTGTTCAGTGTGATATCATATGCACAAGCTTTCTTTCAAAAATCTCCACGATCAAAATATTGCCTCAACGGATACCCACAAATATTTTTTTATGTTTAAATTGGTATTGGTTTGAGTTTAGAATATGAATTTAGAATCAGAGTTTTATTACTTTTCGCTCTCGATTAAAATTTGACAATCACAGCTTCGACAGATCGTTTAGTTTCGTTTATATTTTACACAAGAATGTTCGATTATTAAGTTATTACACACTCTTTTAAGGATGACTGCTTTAGGCAAATCTTCTGATTGTCTATGCACCCTTACCTCTTTTATCACTAAACGGTTATTTAGGAACCTTAACTCGTGATCCAGACAGTTTCTCTCTTTACGATGAAGTTTATCTCTCATATATTTATTAATAAAAATTATTTTAAACGTCTCAAAAACGTTTAAATTAATATTAATTCAAGTTGAAATGAAATAAAAGTTTCAATACTTTTTACTCTTGAGATGATGATAATATTTATAGAAACTATATTGATTTAATGAACGTGGAAGATTAAAATTGACCCAATAATACCCAAATATTGGTAATCGTTTTATGAGAAATATTTATAGTGTATTATTCGGTAATTAATAGTGTTGGTAAATTAAGATTTTGCGCCGCACAACCTTTATGACCCATTTTGCACTGTGACGGTTGACCAACAATTCTGAAAAATGAGAATTATCTAAATAGGAATTGTTATATAAATAGGTTTTGAAAATTTGGTTTGACCAATGATGAACTATGTGATGACCTAGCCCTCAATGTTGAATGGGATTTGGGTATTCCTTAACATATTCCATCTTCTTATTCTTTTATTTTTAATTTACTATTTTTCATTAATTTAATGTTATATTATTGTTTGTTTACTTTACTAATATTATATACATTTATTATTTTAATAAAAAATTTATAAACCCTTCCTCCCTCCAAAAATCCACTCCTAAACACATTGGTACAAGAAAGAAAATAGGGTAGATAAAAATAGAGAAGAAAAAGTAGGTCAAAATAAGGTAGTTTTTAAGGATGTGTAATTTGAGAGAAACACAAAAATTAATAAATCATTATTCTCTTACAAATATTAACTATTTTAATATTAATTTCAACTTTGTAAGCATGAAAATTGTTCTAAGAAAAAGATTAAATATCATTTCACAATTGTAATTTCTTGAAAAGATAAATTAAACTAAATTTTGTATTTTTATTGGCTAGCAATAATAAATGTTAATTATTAACTTTTCAATATAATGATTTTATTTTAAATTAAATCAAACTATTTTTTTTTATCAAAATAATTTAATTTTGATTTCATAATTTCGGTTTAAGATTGTGTTTTCATTATTTAGGAATGACTAATGTTAATCATTAATATATTTAATATCATGTTTACATTTTAAAATTTTAATTAATTAGTTATATTTTATTTTTTATATTTAATAATTTATTTAATTAATATATTTTTAAAAAACAACCTTTTTTTTGGGAGAAATTGTTTCTCCCATACTTCCGTAATTTTATATTAATATTTAGATATATTTTCCAACAATTAAATTAATTTATTCTTATTCGTGAATCTTAGAACGTAGATAAATTTACTTTTAAAAATGAAAACAAATATTATTTAAAATTTAAAAATAATTTAAATTTAAAAAAGTTCACTTTTATGATTTGTTGATGATAACTTCTAAATTATTATTTTTCAATGTTACATTTTAATTTTTCAATTATTAATTACTAATTACTTTCTATTTTCTATGTTTTCTAAATTCTTTATTCAATATATATTAATAAAAAGTAACGTTTATTCTCGAGAGAAATTATTTATAATATACTTTCTTATTTTTATATATTAAGATGTAAAGGTAGAAGAGATATCAAATTAGGTGATGTAATATTTATAATGTGTAATTGTTGTAGAACGTATGGTAGCAGTGTTACATCATCTAGAAGTAAAGATTAAGAGAATATTCAAAATTTGTCATCTAAAATGAGAACTATGATAAAATATTTAAAACGAAATCAATTTTAAAATTTGTTTTTTCTTGCAAATGTTAATTGTAAATATTTCAATTTCATCTTTCTATTTTTCAATTATTAATTACTAATATTTTATTTTAATATTTTGTAATCACTAATTTATTCATTTACATATAGTTTTTTGGGAGAAAATTGTTTACCAACGGACCAAATAGATTCTGGACTAAGACTATTAAAATGGGGAGATGAAGTGTTAGGAGTGCCGGCATATCTGGCATAATATATGCAAAAGGTAGGAACTAGTGCGGGATGGTTGAAATTAGTGAGTGATTTGATCGATCTAATAAATTTTTGTTAGCATAAGTTCTAGAGATAACAATACGAACTGAATTTTTGTTGTTTTGTGAATTTTTTTTTATAGAAATTTAATACAAATGTTTGTTACGCAAATTCAATAATTAAAAAAAAACTAAATATAAAAAAATTCAATCAAAATATTTATTACTTTTTAAATTATTATCAGAAAAAATGAATATAAAAATTCAATAATTATAAAAAAAAAAAAAAAATTAAATAAACCATTTTATTTCAAACATAGTCAAACATCAATAATTCAATTAATATAAAATATCAAACATCAACTTTCTCTTTTTTCGGGTCAGGGGGTCAACCCGCCTCATTCCATTGTTGACCTACACAGACGGTAAATTATACAGGACGAGAAGTGGGTCAACAGATTGAATTATTAAGTCAGTCCCGTATTGTCTTCCCCAATGAATTCTAGTTGACTATTATAATAAGAAGTGAACTTTAAGATAATGTTTTCATATCCAGTACATGTATACCGTGTAAAAAAAAATGTCTTTATTTCTAATTAAACTGGAGTTTCAAACAAATGAATCTATAAAGAGTGTGAATGTTTAAAACGTTGGACGTTGGACCTGATTAAACTCTAGTGCTAGTATGACACATGACGTTTAATTATATTTTGGTTTAGTTATTAGTGGTAGAAGTGTATCTGAAATGAGAATGGGACCATGCATTGCACAGGGTGGCTTCTAGATTTGGGAATTGGAAGACTTGTTGGTCTTGAGGTAGGTTAGGGTTGGGCTGCTCTTGGAAGTGGAAATTAAGATGACAGGTGGATTAGATAACCTAAATTTCTCATCAATATTGTGTGTATCATTCTCAATTTTTTTTCATTTTTCCTTAAAATGAGACTTAATTTTATACTTAGATTTCTATGATTGAGTATGTGTTAGTGACAATGGTTTGCGTACAACCAATGATGTTCACACAGAATGGGAAATGTGAGGAGTAAAATCACATCATGTGGGTCGCCCTTTGCAACCTCTGCAAGTACTCTCTTCAAACCATTTCACTTTGGTTGGTTAGTAACATCAAATGAACTCCTACCACCAAAACAAATCAAAGAAATCACTTTTTTCTTTCAAGTTCTTCTTGCAACAACATTAAACATATGTAGTTCTATTTTACCAGTATAGTATCTGTACTTGTACAAATTTACAGAAGAAGAAGAAGAGAGTGTCTTCAAAATTCGTTCTGTCTTGCACTTTTCGTTCTTTCTTTCCTCTATCAACTCCTTCTCTCGATCATTTGTGTTTTTGGAATTATCTTCTGGTCTCTCGTATGGAGGTTGTACCTGTATGAATTCTCCTAAGCTTAAGTCAGTCTTTGTATTAATCACTCATCAGAAAACTAAACTATTGAACTAAATACTCTATATATTTATACTACTTGTTAATCTTGTTAATGAGCCTATTGAACCTCTCATATCATATTAAATCTTCTGCTTATCCTTTATTAACTGATTTTCTATTTTATAATTCTCTTTAACTTTGAATTAGTTTTATTTATTTTCTTTACACGTCTCTTTTTAAAAGTGACACATGTATGTATTTCCACGTAAGATTTTGAGTAACGTCTTTCTTATTCTTTATTCTTTCGATTTCTCAATTTTTCAACCTTTGGACCCTTCCGGCATAGTTCAATATTATTTTCTTACATTACATCACATCATTCAAAAGTATTCCCAATTCTTCTGAAAACAAAAATCAAAAGTGTCAACTAGCTTATCTGTCATGAAAATGCAAACTCAACTTGTAATGTGTATTGTAAAATAGTAGGCTTCATAATTGTTTAAAGCATTGTATTCTACAAGAGACAAAGTCTTGCAACCACCACACCTTTTGACTTTAGAATCCCACTTTATTCCAAAATTTATCATTCTATATATATGGAGAATAGGAAGAAAAATAGATATGAAACAGCAAACCTCATAATTAAATTACAAACTTTGTATTGCAATCAAATACTCTCATAAATTGTCGGTTCAGTCAAAAACAAAAACATGTAGCTGGAAGCAACCAATGATTGTTTCTACATTAAACACTGCAAGAAACAAAGATCATTGCCACAACTTTAACAATGTCTTCAAGATGCATTAAACAAAGGTATTATTCTTCTACTGCAATCACTCTATCTTTTAATCTCTTTTCTCCTTTGAAGGACACTCCATGATTGAAAACTAAAACAACTAAACAACTTCATTAGGAAATTCCTTTGAAAACCAACTAACTTTCTAAAACTTTTACTTGTCAACCTTTCAATGACAGTGAACACAGTCAAATAAATTCAGCCTGTAAAATTTCTAATTTCTTTTAACTCCATAGGAGTTTCTTCTGATTCATGAGATAAACCACTAACACAAATAATACATAAATAGTTATTTAAACTAATCAAAAAATTCTGATAAAGTTAATGGTTATACTTATGTGTAGTAGGTTATGAAAATTCGAACACTTATCTTAAATGACGTATATGTGTCAAATACACGTATAAGATACCAACACTTATACGATACATGTAAGATACGTATTGATGAAGTGTCCAATTCTAAAAGTATTTGTTGTATTTCTGACAATTTTAAAAATAAAAAATTTATTAATATTCTAAAAACTCAAATTTATTGTATAAATTTTTATTATGATTATAAAAATAAAAAATAAATTATTTTGAAATTGTTATGAAAAATATCTTTCTACTTAAAAAAAAATTTAAAACATATTTATGCACATAAATTTTTATTGTCTGTTTATGTATATCTGTGTTCATGTCTGTATCAAGATACGGATATATCTATCAAATGTTCGTGTTTCTGTCTTTAAAATAATACGAAAGTGAACATTTTTTCCCCTGAACGTGTGAATGTATTTATATATACTGCAATTACATGATTTAGATTTAAAAAAATGATTTTCTTTTGGAAAAAGAAATCCCTTGATTCCCGGGGATGATGAGCACTGTTTATGTTTGAGAATTTCAAAGTGAGGAGAGGTGAATAATAATGCAGTCCATGACTGACAGAGCACACAAACCTGATGAATAGGACCTGTTTATAATGTTTAATTACAGTGATTAAAACATAATCATGATTTTGGATCCCATTAACGTTTGTTGAAATGGTGGAGTCTTCTTGATATGCATTTGCACGCATCCTTTCCTTAGAGGATACTGTAACACTAATTATTATAATAATCTCTCCAAAAGAACATGATTATCATCAAAACCACAGCACTCACTTTTCCGTGCTCTGTCTGTGTCCATTCTCCTTTTTTACAGTTGACGAGTCATATTTTGTCAGAGCCGACACGACACAATTCTATATTGCCAATACCCCACTTCAAAGATTGCCACTTTGTGTCTTCCAGATTGAGAAAAATGGGGTAAGATGGAAGATTTGCAGCTGCTGGGGGTTCTGTTTTCAGCATCACAGCTGCTGGTGAAGAACCAGTTCTCCGATTTCATCCTTCTGGGCTGTGCTTCATCCCAATTGCCCCAAAGAACCATACTTTTTATGCTTTTCTAGACACCCATTTGCTTGGTTTGATGGTATTTTGTTCCTTGAAGTGGTAGTTAATCAAGATCATTCGCTTGGTGAGTACTTGATCCTTTTGCTCAACTCATAAATTGTTTTGCTCATCACCACTACCTTTTGATGCACCCTTTCTTTTCCGTGACTGCAACTTTTACTGTCCATTTCTCTTTTCTCTTTTCACTATTCATGATCATCGATCAGTTTTCATAGGATCCTCCTACCTAATATTCTTTTTGTATACTTCCTCTTCTCTAACATTATATGTTGATCATAGAAATTGCTCTTGCCTGTGGACAATTTTTCATCAATTCTTTCCATACCAAATAAAGAAAAAAGTATATTCTACTTGTGGTTGGATTTTGGAACCCTTTTGCATTAAGAAGTATTTTGTTTTATCTAATGCAATTGATAATGATGAAGGATTGATGCTTCTTCTTCTAGCCATTCCATATTCCATGCTATTCTGTTACCCTCTTGTTTACTCTTTCTAGTTCCCTTCTTTGTGGCAGTCCTCCGAGATATCAAATTTTCTGAGCAGCTGAAACAAGAGGTCCCTTCACTGATCAACTAAAGCTGTGTCCAATTTGGCAGGTAATGGAACGGAAAGGGTTTGCAACTTTTATATACATTAAGCCATGGGAATTAAGTTGGACTTCTGATGAATCTGGAGCAATCCTTGTCAAATGTACTTGTGTTGATCATGACATTCATTTGATGACAGGTACACAAAATGGTGAAACAGTCCTGAAGAGTCTCAACTTAGAAAGATATGATCTTATAGTCTAGCCTGGATCCAGTATTAGGCTTTTGGCAAATCAAAACTATTTGTGTTGTTATAATTTGCTGGAGTGATGGCAACCTTGTCTCATTCTGAGTCCCGGCGCTCATATTCTTGGTGGTGGGATAGCCACCTACCAAAGAATTCAAAATGGCTTCAGGAAAACCTTACAGGTGTGTCTTCTTCCTCTTTATCTCTCCCTCTCTCTCTCCATGTGTGTGTGTGTGTCTAGTATTGGGGTGGAGGAGTCTTAGTATGTTGTTTTAAACTTGTTACATTATCTGGTTTGAAACTTTGAGTTCAATGTGCTACCATAACAAGAATACAGAAAAACAGAACCAGGGCTAATTTTCACTTAAAAGTCCAAAGAACAACTTTCTGCAGTCAGCAATAAGAGATTACAGATAGAGAGCCCAGGAAAAAATCATTCAGGTAGCTTTAAGATGAATGAACAATTTGAGACCATAATAGAGGTCCACAAACTTTCTGGCTACCCATCCTAACTTGTTCATTGTAATACAAAATTCATCACAATCATACACTTCTTCACTGTAGCAAAACTCATAAAGATCAATTGCAGTGATAACACAATAGCATGTTGCCAATCAAATCATTTTGTAAAACATCACATATCTAATTTCTCTTTCTCTCTCTGGGAGAGATGTTATGGGGGAAAAGTTAAAGAAAGTAATTCATGTAATGAGTGACGTAACGAAAGAGAAAGAGATTTGAAGAAAAATTAAATAATAGAAAAAGTGTATATGTTCATAATTATTACTATCATTATTAGTTTTTTGAAGATTCCCATTAGTTTTCTCTCACAAGCTTAGGGTTAGTGTGACCTAATTTCATTTTAGCATCTTTAGCAGATCTATCCTTGGTTGGTAATGTAATATTTTGTGTCAAAATCAAAAAATCTTGTACCATTTTATCATAAAATAAAATCATTATGTCTGTTTAGCATCATCAGTCTTCTAGAAGACAAAAGTGTGAGCCATCAACTACCCAGCAGGAATAATATATTCACTTTGCATTTTGCTGTTTGGATGCCAACATAATCATTAAATCGGAATTCATTACGTTTAAATTAATGATGAATATTGAGGCTCAAACTAATTGATGAGCATGCATATATGAACATGGTTCTTAATTTTCTACAGTTATTTTTAAAAAATAAAAAGCAACTCCAAATTCAGCAAAGCAGATATGAGATTAAATTTGTTTGTAACTCTCTTTTGTAAAACTGAAATAACAATGATACATAGCGTATCCAAGGATATAAATACGAAGACAAGCTTATTACAGATGAGTAATTAAAACTTTATCAATAAAAAGAAAGCAAATTGGCACTTGAAGGCATTACACAATATTTCCTTTTCATGGGGTGCTTGTTCTAAACACAAACCAATGTTGAACCATTTTTTTTTTATTTTCTTGGACTCGTTTTTCAACTTTGTGGCATTAGAAGTTATGCAAAATATGCCATCTAAGAAACTATATGAACCTGTGAAATAAGAAAAAGTTGTAAAGCAAGACATGAACAAAAGCGGATGCAGACATTTTTTAAATAATAAATCTCGTTGTTATGTTTTGAGGAAAATGCTATCATATGTAAGTGAGAGTAATAAGGAAATGATGTTGATTAGTGACCATGATGCATATCTTGGTTAATATATTAACTGAAGTGATGATATTTTTATACAGACATAGATAGCAAAGTGAAAGCCATGATCAAGCTCATTGATGAGGAAGCAGATTCATTTGCAAGGAGGGCAGAAATGTACTACAAGAAGCGCCCGGAGCTCATGAAATTAGTGGAGGAGTTCTACCGAGCATACCGTGCTCTAGCAGAGAGATATGATCATGCAATGGGGGAGCTACGCCATGCCCATAAAACCATGGCAGAAGCATTTCCCAACCAAGCACAGTACATGCTGAATGATGATTCACCCTGTGTTGAATCACACACCCCAGGAGTGCCTTCTGCAATAAATTCTGAGTCTGAGCATTCAGAGAAAGCAGATGGTGAAGTTCAAACCTTGAGGAAAGCCCTGGCCAAGATACAGTCCGACAAGGATGCTATCTTTCTTCAGTATCAGAAGAGTATGGAGAAACTATCTGAAATGGAAAGAAACCTTAATAAGGCACAAAAAGATGCAGGAGGCCTTGATGAAAGAGCGAGTAAAGCTGAAATTGAAACTAAAGTTCTGAAGGAAGCCTTGGTACAGCTAAATTCTGAGAAGGATGCTGGTCAAGTTCAGTACAACCAGTGTCTAGAAAGTATAGCTAAACTAGAGACTATGCTATCTCTGGCGCAGACAGATGCCAAGGAATTTGATGAGAGATTTTCTAAAGCTGAAATCGAAGCAAAAAATCTAAGGCAAGAACTAGGCCGGTTGGAAGCTCAGAAAGATGCTGGTCTTCTTATATGTAAGCAGAATCTTGAAAAGATTTCGGTTCTCGAGGCCAAGGTAACCTTTGCTGAGGAAAACTCCAGGATGTTAAATGAGCAACTTGAAAGAGCAGAAGCAGAAATTAAAGCAGTGAGAAAAAAACTTGCTGAACTGAATGAAGAGAAAGAATCTTTAACTCTCCTTTACCATGGAAGCTTGGAGAAAATATCTAAAATGGAGAATGAAATTTTGCGTGCCCAAGAAAATTCTGAAAAACTCAGTAGAGAAATTGAGAAAGGGGCTGAAAAACTTAAGACTGCAGAAGAACATTGTGATATGTTGGAGAGATCAAATCAATCTCTTCGACTAGAGGCTGAAAATCTCTTGCAGAAGATAGCCATGAAGGATCAAGCACTTTTAGAGAGGCATGCTGAGATAGAGAGGCTGCAGACTCTAATGCATGAAGAGCATTCTCACTTTCTTGAAATTGAATCCACTCTGCAGACTCTGCAGAAGGTGTACTCTAAGTCACAGCAGGAGCAAGGAACTCTTGTTATGGAGCTTAAATATGGGCTTCAGTTGTTGAAAGACTTGGAAATTTCCAAACCAGGTTTTAAGGATGAAATTCAAGAGAGTGTGGAAGAAAACAGGATGCTGAGCGAATTTACTTTCTCTTCCACTAAGTCAGTATTCAGAAGACAGCAAATGGAAATCTCTAAATTAAAGGAGATCAAAGAGAAGCTTGAAGAAGAATTCGTTACAAACTATGAAGAAAACAATGCCCTCCAGCAGGAAGCTCATCAAATAAAGAATGATATCCAGCACTTGAATAATAGATACCATGCTATGCTGGAACAACTACAGACTTTAGGTTTGGATCCTCAGTGTTTTGCAGCGTCTGTGAAAGATTTACAAAATGAGAACTCAAATCTAAAGGAGGTCTGCAAGGTGGAACGTAATGAGAAAGAAGCTCTTCTGGAAAAGTCAAAGGATATGGATGAACTTTTGATAGAGAACGCCTTAATGGAATTTTCCCTTTCAAGTTTAAATGATGAACTAAATGGACTAAAAGCAACAGTGAAGAAATTTCAAGAGTCTTGCCATGTTCTCCAGGAAGAAAAATCTACTGTGGTTGATGAGAAATCAGCTCTACTTTCACAGTTACAAATAATCACCGAAAGTATGCAGAAGCTATTGGAGAAGAATGCCTTGCTGGAGAAGTCACTGTCTGATTCGAAGTTCGAGCTGGAAGGTTTGAAGGCGAAATCAGGTGAATTGGAAGAGTTTTGCAAGTTGCTAAATGATGAGAAGTGCAATCTTCTAAATGAAAGAAGTGTTCTAATTTCTCAGTTGGAAAGTGTTGAGTTTAAACTAAGTAACTTGGAAAAGATGTTCACAAAATTAGAAGAAAAATATGCAGACTCGGAGAAGGACAAAGAAAGCACATGCAATCAAGTACAAGAGCTCCGTGCTTCAATTTTGGTGCAAAGGGAAAAGCATTCTAATCATGAACACTTAAGTGAAGTCCGACTGACAAATTTGGAGAATATTTTTCATGCACTGCAGGAAGAACTGCGGTTGGGGAAGATAGAATTTGAGAAAGAAGTTGACAAAGCTGTAAATGCTCAGGTAGAGATGTTCATTTTGCAAAGTTGTATAGAAGATTTGGAGGAGAAGAATTTGGCCTTATTATCTGAATGTGAAAAGCATGTTGAGGCCTCAAAATTTTCTAAGGAAGTTATCTCCGAGTTGGAGACTGAAAACTTTATGCAACTGATAGAAGAAGAATTTTTGTTAAATGAAATTAGAAAGCTTAAAAAGGCTATTCATCAAGTGTGTGTGGCTCTTCAGATTGATTCATATGGTGGGCATGACAAAGGAACAAAGCAAGAGAAAATACCAATATTGCATATTTTGGACATCATTGAGGGCTTCAAAAGTTCTTGTGTGAAAAGCCAAGAGGAGAGGCAGCAGCTCCTTCAGCTACATCGATCTCAGAGAGAAAAAATGGAGTCAGAGAAAAAGATCACGGAGCAAGAGTTTGAGAACCTGAGAGAGAAGAATGCAATGTTGCAGAAAGAGAAGGTTGAACTCCTGGAGAAGAACAGCCAACTGAGGACTGAAGTGGCCAATGGAGAAGAAAGAGCCAATGCATCAAAATTCAAATTGGCGGCTTTAGATGCAGAGTTAATAGATTTGCAAAGAAAAAATCAAATTTTTCAGGAAGAAAATAGTAAGATGCTTGAGGAAAAGAATTTACTGCTTAGGAGTGTTTTGGACCTAAAAGGTGCAATGTCCGTGGCTGAAGATGAAAAAAGCATAATTCTACAAGAGGTGCTAGCTCTAAGCAACCTCAACTTGGTTTATGAAAGCCTTATCACCGAAAAAGTCATCGAGCAAAAAGCACTTTCTGAATATCTCGGCAGCAATCTTAGCCGTTTAAACAGTGATCTTCATCAGGAACTTGGTATGTTAAGGAAAAAGTTTGAGGTGAAAGAAGCAGAGAATGTTTATCTCAATGAGTCTACTGAGAGGATGGATAAAGAGCTGCAGGAAATAAAAGATTCAAATTGCCATTTAAGTCATCAAGTTAAAAATTCAGAGAATCTTCTCAAGAAGAAAGATGTAGAGCTGCTAGATATGGTAGAAAGGTTGAGGGCTGCAGAGACATCGAATGAAGAGTTTTGCAGATATATTGAGGAGCTGAAGATGGATCAAGAAGAATCAAGATTGGCCAGATTAAACCTTGACAAGCAGATTCTTGATCTATCAGAAAATTGCATGAATAAGAAAAAAGAAATTGAACACCTTCATGAAGAAAATAGAAGCTTGCAGTCTGTGATGAGATCATTACTTCATGAAATTGAACAACACAAGGCTAGGGAGCAAGCACTGAATTCCGAGTTGCTGGAAAAAACAAATGAATTTCAACTTTGTGAGGCTGAGGCTGCTGCGTTTTATTTGGAGTTTCAGATTTCATCAATCAGTGAAGAACTGTTGAAAAGCAAGGTCACTGAACTTACTGGAGTTTGCAAGAGGCTTGATGATGAAGGTGCTGCAAAAGGCTTAGTGATTGAACAGATGATAGAAAGAGTCAGTTTACTGGAAAAGGAAATTAGAGGGCTGAAGGGGCAGTTAGCTGCATATACTCCAATGGTTACTTCTTTGAAAGAGGATTTTGCATCCCTAGAGCACACTTACTTTCTTTGCACCAAAAAGTATTTTGCTGCAGGCAACAGGGGGAAGAAGGTATCATCCTTTTTCAACTAGATATTATGTACTTTTGTTTTTCTCCTCCTTCTCTTGTCAAAACAGCTTATGTAGTTCACTTATATTTTCTACTTATCTTTGTCTACCTTGAATGTTTATCCAGGATGTAGCCACTGAAACTTGTGTCCAAGAAAATAGCCATCAAAGTTTAAGAGGAAATGAAAGTATTTTAGTACCAGATGTGGTTGAAGATTTGCTAAGCATCCAGAAAAGGATTAGAGCAGTTGAGAAGTTTATGATGGAAGAAGTTGAAAGACGAACGAAGCAGGAAAATCTGACTGCAAATGTGGAAGCAGAAGCAGTATCAGAAATGACAGAGCACTCAAATTTCGAAGCTGCCACTTATCCAGAAATTGACAACAGAAAAGTGGTGATGAAAATCAAGAAAGACAACAGCACACGTGGCCATAATGCATGGAGAACAAAGTCTCAAAAACGGTTGATAATGATAGACATTCCACTTGATAGCTACAAGGATGATCCAGACTACAGCAAGTATTGCAAGAGAGAGCTCAGTAGGAGCAATGACCATATGCTTGAGCAATGTGAAACTGATCAGCATGATGTTACTGAAGATACCAAAATGGATTCTACTTCAGTAGAAGATGTAACTACATGGCATGACTCAGAAAAATGTCAAAATTACTCTTCAGAGCTGGAGAGAGAGAAGGAACTAGGGGTTGACAAGCTAGAGCTATGGAAGACTGGAAAAGAGACAAGTGAAGATGGCAAAAGGAGGATCTTGGAGAGGCTTGCCTCAGATTCTCAGAAGCTGGCCATTCTTAAAATGACTCTGCAAGACTTGAAAAAGAAACCTGAGACAAAGAAGAAAAGCAACAAGGTAAACGAGATTGAGTATGAAACTGTGAAAAGACATATAGAAGATGTTGAGGAAGTTGTCACACAACAAATTGGCATATATGATCAACTGGCAAAGGATTTTGAACAGTGCACATCCTCAGCTTCAGACACAACAAACACAAAAAAGTTGGAAAAGCAGGAAGTACTCATGCAAAGGAAAAAGTTATCAGAACAGGCTAGAAGAGGTTCTGAGCAAATAGGAAGGCTGCAGTTTGAAGTGCAGAACATCCAATATATTCTGCTAAAAATGGCTGATATTAAGAACAACCACAGAATCTGTAGACCAACAACAGGGGTGTTGCTGAAGGACTTTATTCGCATTGGGAAGAAAAATAGCAGAAGGAGGCGTAAGGGGTGTGCTTGTGGATGTTCAAAGCCTTCAACTAATGAGGAATAAGTCAGATACAGTATGTTGTGAGTACTTTCCTTGTGTTGGGATGTTTCTATAACTAGCATATCAATTGTTAACATAGCTAGTGAAATTGAAGGTTTGTCATGAGAAATAAGAGAGTATTCAATTTAGGCTTATCTGATCATAGCATCTACTTGAAGATCTGTATGTATGTATGTATGTTTTAGCTTCCCAAAGAATTGTACTGAGTGACTTGTATGAAGAATTGCATTGTAACAGTCAATAAAACTCTCCATGCAATCATTAATTTGCACTGTATCACTTGTGTTTACTTGTTGACACGTGTAAGTTTTGGTTTTTGAATAATTTTTTGTGAAAATTTCTGGACACGTTGCAAAAGTTTCCATGTGTGCTCCCTGTATGTTATAGACTGCACAAAATATTTGAAGTGGTGCATAATAATTGCACCTGATATAGGGGTTTTCTTCTTCTTGAAAGTTATTTTCAATTTAAGGTTTTTAATAAGTTTTCAATTTGAATTTTAAAATGTCAAGAAAAGTTAAACAAAAATGTTATGGATCGAATGAAAAGAAAACTGTGTGGATAAACTTCTTGTAAGTTACAAATTAACTTACAGGTCCTTCAACTAAATCACTTAAAAAATACCTTTTTGTTTTTGTTTTATGAAATAAGTTATTATTTTATAGAGAAAACTATGGGCTTTTTTTTCTGAACTTCTTCCTTTTAAGAATACAAACTAAAACAAAAGAAGTTGCACCATTCACACTCATTAAATCACACTATAAAGACTAACATAAAAATGAAGAGATGACATTATACAATATATAAGTATAAAAAGAACTCATTTGTGAGATTTGTTTGAAATATCTAACCTATCCACACTAGTTAACTGTGGACCCAGTGAGTTGAAAACATTCCCATTAATATTGAAAAATGAACATGTAACAAAATTGGATCAATAGTCAAATAAAATCTCCCAAACGTGGGGAAGAATGGAGAAACTTGTGATTTTCCAATTACAAATTCCAAAATAAAAGGGACAACAACTTTAATGACACACACTGCTCTATTATACATCCACCAATATATTACAACAAGAGTTATCAGTATTATTAGATTAGAGCTTGGATTCCATGCTTTCACATACAAAACCAGAGATATTTGCATAACTCAAACACTTCCAATATATTACAACAATCACAAAAATTATTAATTAGTATTGGTAGTAGAGCTTTGATTCTTTAAAATATTAACTTTACATAGAAAACCAGAGATAGCATAACTCAATATACATCCTCCAAGCAATATATTACAGCAACTACAAGAATGATTAGTATTGGTAGAGCTTGGATTCCAGGCATAAGTCGGCTTTCCATTGGTGAATCCCATGAGCTTCTCTGAAATCTCGTGAATGAGCATGATTAACCATTAGAGATGCAGAAGGAATTAGGTGAAGAGGTTCATCAGATTCCTTCTCCAACGCACCCAGTAGACAACCAAGGGAGGTTTGGATGCCTAACTTTTCAATGCTTCCTGCACCAAGCTCCATTTTTGTTCTGTGCTCAATGTTTCCGATATACTCACAGCATATAGGATCAAAGACATTATATATTTTCCATTGAAAGTTGCCTTTTTAAAGCAGCAGGGACCTGATTGTCAAAGACATTATAAATTTTATCACCTCCATGTCGCCTATAGGGGTTAACAAATTATTGTTGTTAATTTGAGAAAAGGAATGAAGCACAAGGATGATTCAGAAGCAAAAGGGATGCAGGTAGTGAACTAATTTTAAAATAAATAAATGTGCAAAAATACATACACGTCATCAAGATGTTCTTTGAATATTTGATCAAATGATATTTCCATGATTGAATACAACTTTCCCTGCATGTGATTTGCAGTCAATCATTTGAAAATTCAGATATAGAATGCTACATTAGGATGAAAACATACTAATAAATACATACTGATTCATAAACACACTAATAAATAGGTTCAAGTTTTCTAAGAATATTTTATATCTCGTTAAAATATAAAATTTATATAGTAAATGTCAAGGTGTAGGAATATATAATGATTGACTAAGTTCAATTTACTAAAACAATGACACAATTATTGTAGTAATAAAGGGCAGTTATTGACAAATCAGTTGCAGATGTAAATGTAATTCACGCAGACACATGCACAGTGCAATGCTCGGCACAACCATGCTGGCTGCACCAAGAGAACAAACCACACTATTTGTGTCATCAGAAGTACCTGCTATATTCATCACTTTCTACAACTGCCCCAATCAATATAACAACATATAATATAATAGTATAATAATACTTTCACTTTAACTACCACCAAATCAAAACAACACAACAATCCATACAAATGTTTTGACATTTTTTTACAAAAAAAATGAGTAGATTCAAAGATAGGCTGATAAAAGAACTCAGATGAGTAAGGAAAACATCATATCCAATACCAAATAACCACCTTCAGCAATTAACTGGGCAATTATTTTATTAGGATCTGCAACATAGATTATTCATCTTCATCATTATTCAATATACTTCAACCACTAGAGTATTTTTGCCCTCTATAACTTCAATATAAGTATATTTAGAATGATGATTCCAAGTTAAACGCAAAGAAATGAACATGTTAAAGCAATAATTCTCACAAAATAACTACAGGGCTCCATACAGCGACACTTGTACCAGCATCACTTTTGACTGCAGCATAATCAAACCATTATCAGACACATTGACTGACCCATTATGTGACCAAAACAATTAAAAATGCACCATACCTTTTGGGAAAAGGTCATTGCATTCATACTTCAATACATCAATTTTCAAAATCTGTCTGATATGAGTTATCAGTGGTATTATCTGCATTGGCCACTAAGAGTAAGTTTCTAAATAATGAAACCAAATTAGAGTAGCTCCATATTCGATGTTCTGTTATTATTACCTCAAAATTGTAGCTAAACAGATATTCACATGGTACACAAATATCCAAAACAATGTGTACCTATATTGCAAGAAATTCAACATGTTTATATATATTAGGATGGATATACTAAAGTAATTAAATGTAAACAATAAGAACAATGCAGCAAAGCAAGGTAATATGACATACTGTAGAACTAAAACCTGGATTTCTTGCAATCCTCCAACAAACATAGATTCTAGGCTGTATGATACACAAACGTGACCTCAACATGTGAGCTGACTGAACACAAACACATCCTAGGACCAATTGTATCATATCATGGCCTAATGAGGTGGTTGTCATTTGTCGAGCTCCAAAACACCATCAATAGCAACAGCCACACACCCAGACCTCCCTTCCCTTTCTATAGCACATTGCACAATCTTACCCCACATTCCCATCTTGGGCACTAACCCGTTCCTCACCATATCCCTAACAACCCACTCAACCTCCCCAACCACCCCCCTCTCACAAAACCCCTTAACCAAACCCTTATAAGAATCAAAACTAGGCACAAAACCTTGTACCTCCATCCTCTCCACAACCTTCTTAGCCTCCTCAAACCTCTCACCCTCAACCAACCCACACAAAACCTCATTATAAGACCCCCCATTAGGACGCACACCCTTCCCCATCATCCCCTCCAACACCCTCCACCCTTCATCCACCCTCCCTCCCTTCCTTAACCCCCCAATCAAAACATTGAAAACCGCCGCATCAGCATCCACACTTCCACCCTCCATCCTCTCCAGCAACGCAAAAGCCTCATCCATCCTCCCTCTCTCACACAACCCCTTCATCAGCGTCGTGTAGGTCAGCGCATTTGCCTCACACCCCAGCCCAGGAAACTCCTCCAGCACCCTAAACGCAGCATTGAACTCCCCCTGGGCACAGAGCCCCTTGATGAGGATGTTCAATGAGCAAGCATCAAGAGTCACGCCGAGCTGTGGCCCATGGAGGAAGAGGTCGTGTGCCGCGCAGTAGAGGCGAGTGTTGACAAGGAGGTTGAGGACGAAGTTGAATGTGCGTGTGGAGGGGGGGCAGGGCATTTCGTGGAGGGTGCGAAGCACGTGGTCCACTCGATGAAAGGAGTGTGCATAGGCTTTGATGAGTGTGAAAAAAAAGTTATCAGAAAAATGACGTCTCTGGGGGCGGGGGAGGGTGAAGGTGTGGTGAAGGGTGAGGAGTGGGTTGAGGTGTTGGGCCTGCGCAAGTTTGGTAACGAGGGTGGTGCAAAAAGGTTCAGTGGGGTCAAAGTCCTTGCGGGAGGTGTAGAGGTTGAAGAAGGAGAGGGTGGAGGAAGGGTCTGTGAGGGAGGTTAAGAGGGTGCTGGCTTCTTTTGGAGTGAGCCAGTCTTTGTGTTTCAGGCGCGCCAGAATGGCGGTGTCACCGTTAGGGGTTGTGGAAAATGGGGACAGTAACCTCAGCAAGGTGAGCTTCAGAGGGACAACACGACCAAGAGTTGGTGAGATCATTTCTGTTCTTGCTACGTATGTGGACTGTTCTTGGATGGATTAATACAATCATGGATACTGAAAATTTGCAGTAATGCACATTCAAAGCACATCAGACATGATGAAGAATAACTAAAAGTGCGCAACACTGAAGAAATGAGATTATGTAACAACAAAATGGAAATTAAAAAAAAAAACAAAGAGAGGAGGATTTGTTTAAAAATCGTACCCTTCAACATATGCTAAATGTAAGGGTCCACCCTCTCAGAGGACATTATACCCTGCAGTTCAAAAGAAAGAGAAGTTAGATCAATAGTCAATGAAATCTCCCAAACAACTGAGAGAAAGAGAGAAAGGTTCTTATGGTTTCAATTATCAATAAATAACACAAGTAAACAATTGAAAAACCGCATAATCCACAACCCAATGGCTGCACTACATACATAAGCTGCAAAAGAAATGAAGATTAAAAAAACTGAGATCTAAACACAACAAATATCCAGAATACAAAGAAAGGTTTATGGCACCCAACCTCACTCTTGTGAAGCAAAGTATGTGCTTCTGCCCAATCAATAACCTTTCATGCACAATTTAGTGGGGAAAAACCCATCTTTTCTAGTAAACATATAGCAATGCATTCAGCATTTGACATTCCACGGTTTGCTTCGCCGATAAAATATATTTGTGAAAACGAGATTCAGCTTAAATTGTACAGGTAAAGGGGCTAAAAACATGAAGAAGAAAAAGATAAAGTGTAGAAATAAGATCAGGGACCTTGAGGAAGAGAAAATCAGGGAAGAAATGAATTTTTCTGGGAGTGGATTATTTGTATTTGGTGGAAGTCCCAAAACGTCATCGTTTTCGGATCCATGTGAAACCCTAACCCTAAAGACACCGTAATAACTTTCATGGCACGTGTGTATATATCTATATGTATATAAATTTTAATTTCTTTAAAAAAAAATTCTATTTTATTTTTAAAAAATTTTCAAACCTCTTTTTTTAAACACTTTTATTTTGAAAAATTTAAAATTTTCAAACCTTAAAGCGTTTTTGAAACACTTTTATTTTAAAAAATTTAAATTTTTTTAAATTTTCAAAACTCAATTCACACGATAATGAATGTCTGGTCAAATTTTTAGATAAAAAAACTCCAAGGAATGAGGCGTAATAAGTCCCAGTCCGAGAATGAACAAAACTGGTTTTCCAAAAAATGAAACGTCCTGAATTAACTGGGATCAAACAACATATGAAAGTACTAGTGTGAATGTTTCCTGTTCTTACAACAAGGACCAAGAACACTAGAATAAGGTTGATAATTAACTGGGATCAAACAACATATGAAAGTACTAGTGTGAATGTTTCCTGTTCTTACAACAAGGACCAAGAACACTAGAATAAGGTTGATAAGATCAACTCCTTTACAAATCTTCCGAACTTGGGCTGGACTCTCTCGGCTTCTCCTCGAGTTGGGCTCTCGGCTTCTTCTCGGGTTGGGCTCTCGCGGCTTCTTCTCGAGTCGGGCTTTCGGCTTTTTCTCGGGTTGGGCTCTCGCGGCTTCTACTCGAGTTTGGCTCTCGGCTTCTTCTCGGGTTGGGCTCTCGCAACTCCTACTCGTTTGGCTCTCGGCTTCTTCTCCTCACAGGTGGGTGTGTGTACCTGCAAGGCGCTCCGATGCCAAAGTCAGATATAGTTTTATGTTCATCAGATCAATTGAATTTTACTTACCTCTTGAGTTGAACCTCTATTTATAAGGCTCTCTTATTGGGCTTAAGAGTTACTTGGGTCTTTTCTTTTTGCACCTAACATTTTGAAAACACACACCTGTATATTTGGGCCCATCTTATGGGCTTTGCTATAATCACTAATTTAATTTTACTTATTTACTTTTTATATTTAACCTTTCGGTTGAGACTTTCGGTACAACCTTTCGGTCGAGACTTTTGGTACAACCTTTCGGTTGACCTTTCGGCCTAGACAGTACACTAGCCCCCAGGCATGAGGATTTGAAAAAGACGTTATGCCTAATGAAAAGGAAAAAATTTGTATTTAATACCTTTCGTATCAAAGTATTGCCTTGTTTCGTATACTTTTCTTGATTATGCCGATTGACATTATGAGTTATAATTGTGATATCGTAACGCTTCGTTTGGAAGGGTTTTTTGTTTTTATTGATTCAGAAAGATTGAACTGAATACTCTCAAAAGGTATAATGTCTTCTTCAAGCTCTGTTTCTATTTCTGATGAATTTACAGAATTTTTGGACATGAGTAACGAGGCTATCAGGAAAGTAATTGAGATGAATGAGGATATTCATTCAATTATTTCATCTGCCATCATTTCTGTTGTGAAGAATAAAGCTAGTAGTGATATGAGTTCAAGTGAAGAAGCTATAGATCTTGAAGCTGAATAAAGAGTTGGTTGAATCTAGTAAGAGTCTTGAATAACATAATTTGTTCTTTTTTTGAAGGTTTACCTTTCGGATTTCCTTTCGGTCAACCTTTCGGCCTATAACTTATTGAAAATTGATAATTGTTTGAAGCCGTTTACCTTTCGGATTTCCTTTCGGCCTATAACTTGTTGAAAATTGATAACTATTTGAAGTCGTGTTTACCTTTCGGCCTATAACTTGTTGAAAATTGATAACAATTGTTTGAAGGCGTTTACCTTTCGGATTTCCTTTCGGCCAACTTTTCGGCCTATAACTTTCGGATTTTGTGCATACTAGTCCCAATGCTTCTTCTCGTGACATGTTCTCGTAGGCTACTATTCCTTCTCTTACAAATTCGGTGATTGAGCTTGCTAGTCGGACTTTACTAATTGGCAAAGCAATAAGACGAGACTAAGGATGTTGTTTCTTCTTTTGAACTTGAAAAATTGAAAAAGGAAGCAACTGAATCAAATGAGAAGATCAGATCCTTAACTTCCCAAGTTGAAGAGTTGTCTAAGGCTAAGGATTGTTATGAAGCCGAGAAAGAGTCTGAAGGATGAGATTACTGAGTTAACGGCTCATAAGTTATCCCTTGACGAGGAGATTCAACGTTTGAAAGGAAACTTCGATGATCTTTCTGCTGCGAAGAAAGTTGAAGCTGATAATAATCTTCGTTTAGAATCTGTGATAAACCAGTTGAATTCAAGGGTTACTCGAGCTGAGGGTTATTTTGTTCAGCAACACAAGTTGGGTTTTGAAAAACCTCTCCAGCAAGCCGAGTATTTTTACAAGATTCCATTGGATGCTGGAAATTTCGACATGGGCAAAGATTTTTATAATGACGAACTGATGCCCATCAGTGAAATTCCTTATGATGAAGATGAAGATGAAGATGGTGGTGCTGATGATGATAGGCATGCCGACGCCGAATAGCTTGTTTTAGTTTGTTGTTTTGTAAGAACTCCCAAGTAAAGTTCCAGGGTTCTTTAACATGTTTTGTCCCAGCCACTTGATGGTTATTTTGGATGTATAACATCAAGTTATATATAATATTCTATTTACTTTGCACGTATCCCAATTATTTGCTAGTGAATAATCTTTATTTATCACAAATGTACATGAAAGATAAAGTGAAGATGTGATTGTTCACGTTCACCGCACCATATATCACCTAATATAACCAACGTGTCGGATCCTAGCTTTCGGTTTTAGTATTTTTCCAACCTAAAATAAATACATCTTATCCTTTCGGTTTTCAAGTATAAAATTATTTAAATACATTGCAACCTGGACCTTTCGATTTTTGAGTTTGAACTGAAAATAATTGTTTATGAACTTCCTAATTAAAGTTCTCGATTTTTCTAGTTAGAGACCAATTTTGACTATTTTTATAGGTTTGAACTTTTGGACTTGATACTGATACGCCAATGTTTATTTAGACTTCTCGATTTTGTCTTAAGACCTCTCGATTTTGCATTAGAACCTTTCGGTTTTTTCCATAAGACCTCTCGGTTTTTGTTTTGTGCCATGCAAAAAATGAGACATTTCGGTTGTATTATAACCTTTCGGTTTTTTATAAGACCTCTCGGTTTTTGTTTTCTGTCATGCAAAAAATGAGACCTCTCGGTTTTGTATTGGAACCTTTCGGTTTTTTCATAAGACCTCTCGATTTTTGTATTAGAACCTTTCGATTTTTTAATAAGACCTCTTGGTTTTTGTTTTCTGCCATGCAAAAAATGAGACCTCTCGGTTTTTGTAATAGAACCTTTCGATTTTTTATAAGACCTCTCGGTTTTGTATTGGAACCTTTCAGTTTTTTGATAAGACCTCTCGGTTTTGTATTGGAACCTTTCGGTTTTTTGAGAAGACCTCTCGGTTTTTGTTTTCTGACATGCAAAAAATGAGACCTCTCGGTTTTGTATTAGAACCTTTCGGTTTTTTCGATAAGACCTCTCGGTTTTTGTTTTGTGCCATGCAAAAAATGAGACATTTCGGTTTTGTATTATAACCTTTCGGTTTTTATAAGACCTCTTGGTTTTGTATTGGAACCTTTCGGTTTTTTGATAAGACCTCTCGGTTTTTGTTTTCTGACATGCAAAAAATGAGACCTCTCGGTTTTTGTAATAGAACCTTTCGGTTTTTTATAAGACCTCTCGGTTTTGTATTGGAACCTTTTGGTTTTTTTATAAGACCTCTCGGTTTTTGTTTTCTGACATGCAAAAAATGAGACCTCTCGGTTTTTGTAATAGAACCTTTCGGTTTTTTCGATAAGACCTCTCGGTTTTGTATTGGAACCTTTCGGTTTTTTTATAAGACCTCTCGGTTTTTGTTTTCTGACATGCAAAAAATGAGACCTCTCGGTTTTTGTAATAGAACCTTTCGGTTTTTTATAAGACCTCTCGGTTTTGTATTGGAGCCTTTCGGTTTTTTGATAAGACCTCTCGGTTTTGTATTGGAACCTTTCGGTTTTTTGATAAGACCTCTCGGTTTTTGTATTCTGCCAACCTTTCGGACTATAACTTTTCGACTTCTTAAATAAGAACTCCGTTGATTGAGATTTGATTTGAATGAAACACACTCGAGAGAGGGATTTCACCTGGAGTGAAAGCATCTTGATCCGAGAGGCTTGAAGTACGAGATACACTCTCGGAAGGGATTTCACCTGGAGTGAAAACATCTTGATCCGAGAGGCTTGAAGTACGAGATACACTCTCGGAAGGGATTTCACCTGGAGTGAAAACATCTTGATCCGAGAAGCTTGAAGTACGAGATACACTCTCGGGAGGGATTTCACCTGAAGTGAAAACATCCTAGACCGAGAAGTTTGAAGTACGAGATACACTCTCGGGAGGGATTTCACTTTAAGTGAAAGCATCCAGGACCGAGAGGTTTGAAGAACGAGATACACTCTCGGGAGGGATTTCACCTGAAGTGAAAGTATCCAGGATCGAGAGGTTTGAAGAACGAGATACACTCTCGGGAGGGATTTCACCTGGAGTGAAAACATCTTGATCCGAGAAGCTTGAAGAACGAGATACACTCTCGGGAGGGATTTCACTTGAAGTAAAAGCATCCAGGACCGAGAGGTTTGAAGAACGAGATACACTCTCGGGAGGGATTTCACCTGGAGTGAAAACATCCTGGACCGAGAGGTTTGAAGTACGAGATACACTCTCGGGAGGGATTTCACTTGAAGTGAAAGCATCCAGGACCGAGAGGTTTGAAGTATGTGAAACATTGATGAATTTAACAGTTTGACTCTTCATATGAATAACTTCTTCATTAAGTGTTTCAATCTTGAATACGACTTTCTTTATACATGAAAAATCATCCTTGACCGAAAGGTTTTACATACAACGATGAGTGTTTAACTGCCTTGGACTTTGTCTGCTCCTTATCCCTTCTAACAAAGCGTTTCAACTGCCCAACTTGAATCAATTCTTCAATTCTATCTTTCAAAGCTACACATTCTTCTGTATGACGACCATGATTCTTGTGGTATTGGCAATGTTTACTCTGATATGCTCTTTTTGAAGTTCTTTCCTTCTTTGGTGGTGGGATTATCTTTACTGCCATTGCTTATTGTAAGATTCTTGCTCAATTACTACTCAACGGTGTATATTGTTGAAACTTTCGGCTACGAAATTATTCTCTTCCTTTTCTAAACGAATGTCCTCCTTCCTTTTCACTTATCTTCTTATCATTTCCATCCGCCCTCGAAATTCTCTCAACTCTTCCATCTGCATAAACTTTGATGCACGTTGTCTTAACTCATCAAGATTGGTTGCCAGTTTTTTGCAAAGACTGTCGGCAAATGGTCCCGGTTTCAGTGCTGTAATCATATGATGCATTGTGATTTTCAGACTGAGATTGCGGATACTTAGTGCTACCTTTCCAAAGCGCTCCATAAATGCTCTTAGGGATTCTCCCTTTTCTTGCCTTATATTCACTAAGGCAATTGATGTCAGATGATGTGGTCGGCTTGTAGCAAAATGAGCTCCAAACTTTTTTACTAAAGTGTTGAAACAATCAATGGATAACGGTGGCAACCGAGTAAACCAACTCAGTCCCTCCCTTCAAAGTTGTTGGGAATACTCGGCACAAAATGGCATCATTCCACGTATACAAACTTATCTGCGTTGTGTATACTGCAATGTGTTCATCAGGATCTGTACCTCTATCATATTTCTCCATGGTAAAATTCTTCCAATTTTGGGCAGTGGGGTTTCTATAATGGCTTCGGAAAATGGATGTCTCCTAACAGATATTCCGACAAAGATAACAGAAGTCTCTGGTATTCTCTTCCTTGTAGTTTCAAATCTTTCCTCATTATGTACCCTTTGGTGGATGTGTTCTTGGTTGAACAGTTTCAAATGATGTGTTTAAAATCGTCTCTTCATTCAACTTCCTTTTCATATACGCATTCTCCGCCCTTAACATACTTAACTCCTCTTCATTGCTTTTCTTTAGTGTTTCGAACTCTTTTTGTAACTGCATGAGCATAGCCATTGACATGGAATTTTGATTATCTCTCTACTCCCCAGATTGCTCTCCACCTTGTTCTTCTCTTTGATTCATCTTGTGTTCAACCTTTTTCAGTTACTTCTCGGCCCCACGGTGGGCGCCAAAATGTTCTTACAACAAGGACCAAGAACACTAGAATAAGGTTGATAAGATCAACTCCTTTACAAATCTTCCGAACTTGGGCTGGACTCTCTCGGCTTCTCCTCGAGTTGGGCTCTCGGCTTCTTCTCGGGTTGGGCTCTCGCGGCTTCTTCTCGAGTCGGGCTTTCGGCTTTTTCTCGGGTTGGGCTCTCGCGGCTTCTACTCGAGTTTGGCTCTCGGCTTCTTCTCGGGTTGGGCTCTCGCGACTCCTACTCGTTTGGCTCTCGGCTTCTTCTCGGGTTGGGCTCTCGGCTTCTTCTCCTCACAGGTGGGTGTGTGTACCTGCAAGGCGCTCCGATGCCAAAGTCAGATATAGTTTTATGTTCATCAGATCAATTGAATCTTACTTACCTCTTGAGTTGAACCTCTATTTATAAGGCTCTCTTATTGGGCTTAAGAGTTACTTGGGTCTTTTCTTTTTGCACCTAACATTTTGAAAACACACACCTGTATATTTGGGCCCATCTTATGGGCTTTGCTATAATCACTAATTTAATTTTACTTATTTACTTTTTATATTTAACCTTTCGGTTGAGACTTTCGGTACAACCTTTCGGTCGAGACTTTTGGTACAACCTTTCGGTTGACCTTTCGGCCTAGACAGTACATTTCCAAAAATTTTTAACACAATATGGACCTAGAATAAAATTAAAGAAAGTAGGGCGAAATTTCTCAATTTTTCAAAGAGGAAAGCCTTGGTTTTCACAAAATTTATGAAAAATCTTCCTGAAATAATTATTTGCTCAAATTACATGTAAGAATCTTGACTGAATTTGGAACAAAACATGACAAATTTCAGGTCAAACGGATGAATATTGACTTAGAAAAAAAATCAAACAATTTCACATACAAACGAATTTTCCTTTCAGTTCTCGCAATGATGAATAAAAAAATTATTGCAAATCTTGTAGGACGAACTTGAGGGTCAGATCTCAGTCAAAACTCCATACACACAATAACAAATGTTTGGTAAAAAATTCATACCAAAAGACTCAAGGAATAAGGCGAAATATGTGTCAGACCGAGAGTGGAAAAAACTAGCTTTTAAAAAACGAAAAGTCCTGGATTTTCTTCCTTATATCTTTTTATGTGTTTTGTTTATAGACGTGTCTCCTTAGCTGGGTGCAAACAACATATAAAAGTACTCATTTGTTTTTTTTTTGGAATTTTTGAACGCAATATGAACCAAGAATATATTTGCAGAAAGTAGGGCGAAATTTCACAACTTATGAAAGAGGAAACCCTTGGTTTTCACAAATTTTTTTAAAAGATTTTGTGAAATATTTTTTATTGAAAGTCCACGTAAGAATCTCAACTAAATTTGGAACAAAATGCGAAAAATTTCAGGTCAAACGAATGAGTATTCACTTAGGAAAAAAATCAAACAGTTTCACACACAAACAAACCTTTCTTTCAGCCCTGACAGTGATGAATAAATTTTTTATTCCAAATCTTGTGGGACGAATATCAGGCTCAAATCTAAGCCAAAACTCAATACACACAATAACAAATGTTTGGTAAAAACTTCATACCAAAAGACTCAAGGAATGAGGCGTAATAAGTCTAGCCCGAGACTAAAAAAACTGGTTTTTTGAAAACGAAACGTCCTAGCTTTTTTTCCCTATATCTCTTTTTGTGTTTTGTTTATTGACGTACCTTCTTAACTGGGATCAAACAACATATGAAATTCCACGTATGAATCTTAACTAAATTAGAAACAAAATGTGACAAATTTCAGGTCAAACGGATGAGTATTCACCTAGGGAAAAATCAAACAGTTTCACACACAAACGAACCTTCCTTTCACCCTTGACAGTGTTGAATAAAAAATTTATTGCAAATCTTGAGGGACGAATTTGAGGGTCAAAACTCAGCCAAAACTTAGCACACACAATAACAAATGTGTGGTAAATATCTCATACGAAAAGACCCAAGGAATAAGGCGTAATAAGTCCCAGACCGAGAGTGAACAAAACTGGTTTTTTGAAAAAAAAACGTCCTGGATTTTCTTCCCTATACCTTGTTTTGTGATTTGTTTATGGACATGCCTCCCTAGCTGGGTGAAAACAACATATGAAAGTACCTGTGTAAATTTTTTCGAAATTTTTCAACGCAATATAAACCCAGAATAAAATTGCAGAGAATATGGCGAAATTACACAAATTTTTGTTGAGGATACCCTTGGTTTTTCACAAAATTTAAGAAATTTTTTCCAAAATAATTTTTTACTGAAATTCCACATAAGAATCTTGACTGAATTAGGGAGAAAACGTGACAAATTAGGTCAAACAGATGAGTATTCTCCTAGGAAAAAAATCAAACAGTTTCACACACAAACGAACCTTTCTTTCACCCTCTAATAATGTTGAATAAAAAATTTATTGCAAATCTTGTGGGACGAATTTGAGGATCAAAACTCAGCACACACAATAAAGAATGTGTGGTAAATATTTCATACGAAAAGACCCAATGAATAAGGCGTAATAAGTCTCAGACCGAGAGTAAACAAAATTGGTTTTCCCAAAAAAAATGTCCTAGCTTTTCTTCCCTTTACCTTCTTTTGGGATTTGTTTATGGACGTGCCTCCCTAGCTGGGTGAAAACAACATATGAAAGTACCTGTGTGAATTTTTTTCAGAATTTTTCAACGCAATACAAACCTAGAAAAAAATTGTAGAAAGTAGGGAGAAATTACACAAATTTTTGTAGAGGATAGCCTTGGTTTTTCACAAAATTTCAGAAAAAATTCAAGAAATATTTTTTTACTGAAATTCCATGTAAGAATCTTGACTGAATTAGGGATAAAACGCGAAAAATTTCAGGTCAAACGGATGAGTATTTACCTAGGAAAAAAAATCAAACAGTTTGACACACAAAAAAACCTTCCTATCACCCCTGTCAATGTTGAATAAAAAATTATTGCAAATCATGTGGGACGAATTTGAGGGTCAAAACTCAGCCAAAACTCAGCACACACAATAACGAATGTGTGGTAAATATTTCATACCAAAAGACTCAAGGAATAAGGCATAATAAGTCCAAGACCGAGAGTGAACAAAACTGGTTTTCCGAAAAAAAATGTTTTGGCTTTTCTTCCGTATACCTTGTTTTGTGATTTGTTTATGGACGTGCCTCCCTAGCTGGGTGAAAACAGCATATGAAAGTACCTGTGTGATTTTTTTCGAAATTTTTCAATGCAATATAAACCCAGAATAAAATTACAGAAAGTAGAGTGAAATTACTCAAATTTTTGTAGAGGATAACCTTCGTTTTTCACAAAATTTCAGAAATAATTTTGTACGGAAATTTCACGTAAGAATCTTGACTGAATTAGGGACAAAAGTTGAAAAATTTCAGGTCAAACAGATGAGTATTCACCTAGGAAAAAAATCAAACAGTTTCAGACACAAACGAACCTTTCTTTCACCCCTGGTAGTGTTGAATAAAAAATTTATTGCAAATATTGTGGGACAAATTTGAGGGTCAAAACTCAGCCAAAATTTAGCACACAATAACGAATGTGTAGTAAATATTTCATACGAAAAGACTAGTGGAATAAAGCGTAATAAGTCACATATCGAGAGTGAACAAAATTGGTTTTCCGGAAAATAAAATGTCCTAGATTTTCTTCCCCCTACCTTCTTTTGAGATTTGTTTATGGACTTGCCTCCCTAGCTGGGTGAAAACAACATATGAAAGTACCTGTGTGATTTTTTTCAAAAAGTTTCAACGCAATATAAACCCATAATAAAATTGCAGAAAGTATGGCGAAATTACTCAAATTTTTTATAGAAGATATCCTTGGTTTTTCACAAAATTTCAGAAAAATTTCCCAGAAATAATTTTTTTACAGAAATTCCATGTAAGAATATTGACTGAATTAGGGACAAAACTCGTCAAATTTCAGGTCAAGCGGATGAGTATTCACCTAGGAAAAAAATCAAACAGTTTCAGACACAAACAAACCTTCCTTTCAGCCCTGGCAGTGACGAATAAAAAATTTATTTCCAAACTTGTGGAACGAATCTGGGACTTAAACCTCAGCCAAAACTGAATAGACACAGTGACGAATGTCTGGTAAAAATTTCAGACCAAAATACCCAAGGAGTAAGGCGTAGTGAGTCCCAGACCGAGAGTGAACAAAACCGGTTTTCCGAAAACAAAACGTCCTGACTATTCTTCCCCGTATCTTCTTTTTGTGATTCGTTTATGGACGTGCCTCCTTGCTTGGGAGCAAAAACATACGAAAGTGCTTGTGTGAATTTTTTTTCAGCGCAATACGGACACATAATGAAATTGCAGAAATTAGGTCGGAATTTCACATGTTTGGGTAGAGGATAGCCTTGCTTTGCACAAAATTTCTGAAAAATACTCCCAAAATAGTTTTTTCCTGAAATTCCACCCAAGAATCTCCACTGAATTTGGGACAAAACGCGACAAATTTCAGGTCAAACAGATGAGTATTCACCAACGAAAAAAATCAAACAGTTTCACACACAAACGAACCTTCCTTTCAGCCCTGGCAGTAACGAATAAAAAATTTATTGCCAATATTGTGGGAAGAATTTGGAGCTCAAACTTTAGCCAAAACACAATAGACACAGTGACGAATGTCTGGTAAAAATTTCAGACCAAAATACCCAAGGAGTAAGGCGTAGTAAGTCCCAGACCGAGAGTGAACAAAACCGGTTATCCGAAAACAAAACGTCCTGGCTCTTCTTCCCCATATCTTCTTTTTGTGATTCGTTTATGGACTTGCCTCCTTGCCTGGGTGCAAACATCATACGAAAGTGCTTGTATGAATTTTTTTTAAGCGCAATACGGACCCAGAATGAAATTGCAGAAATTAGGTCGGAATTTCACAAGTTTCGGTAGATGATAGCCCTGGTTTTGCAAAAAATATCTGAAAAATTCTCCCGAAATATTTTTTCCTGAAATTCGACCCAAGAATCTCCACTGAATTTGGGACAAAACGCGACAAATTTCAGGTCAAACGGATTATTATTCACCCACGAAAAAAATCAAACAGTTTCACACACAAACGAACCTTCCTTTCAGCCCTGGCAGTCACGAATAAAAAATTTATTACCAATATTGTGGGACAAATCTAGGGCTCAAACCTCAGCCAAAACTCAATAGACACAGTGACGAATGTTTGGTAAAAATTTCAAACCAAAATAACGAAGGAGTAAGGCGTAGTGAGTCCCAGACCGAGAGTGAACAAAAATGGATTTCCGAAAACAAAACGTCCTGGCTTTTCTTCCCCGTATCTTCTTTTTGTGATTCGTTTATGGACTTTCCTCCTTGCCTGGGTACAAACATCATACGAAAGTGCTTGTGTGAATTTTTTTCAGCGCAATACGGACCCCAGAATGAAATTGCAGAAATTAAGCCGGAATTTCACAAGTTTCGGTAAATGATAGCCTTGGTTTCCACAAAATTTCTGAAAGATTCTCCCAAAATAGTTTATTCCTAAAATTCCAACCAAGAATCTCCACTAAATTTGGGACAAAACACGACAAATTTCAGGTCAAACGGATGAGTATTCACCAACGAAAAAAATCAAACAGTTTCACACACTAACGAACCTTCCTTTCAGCCCTGGCAGTGACGAATAAAAAATTTATTGCCAAACTTGTGGAACGAATCTGGGGCTCAAACCTCAGCCAAAACTCAATAGACACAGTGACGAATGTCTGGTAAAAATTTCAGACCAAAATACCCAAGGAGTGAGGCGTAGTAAGTTCCAGACCGAGAGTGAACAAAACCGGTTTTCCGAAATAAAAACCTCATGGCTTTTCCTCCTCGTATCTTCTTTTTGTGATTCGTTTATGGACGTGCCTCCTTGCCTAGGTGCAAACAACATACGAAATTGCTTGTGTGAATTTTTTTCAGCGCAATACGGACCACAGAATGAAATTGCAGAAATTAGGCCAGAATTTCACAAGTTTCGGTAGAGGATAGCCTTGGTTTGCACAAAATTTCTGAAAAATTCTCACATAATAGTTTTTTCCTGAAATTCCACCCAAGAATCTCCACTGAATTTGGGACAAAACGCGACAAATTTCAGGTCAAACAGATGAGTATTCACCCACGAAAAAAGTGAAACAGTTTCATACACAAACGAACCTTCCTTTCAGCCCTGGCAGTGATGAATAAAAATTTATTGTCAATCTTGTGGGACGAATCTGGGGCTCAAACCTCAGCCAAAACTCAATAGACACAGTGACGAATGTCTGGTAAAATTTTCATACCAAAATACCCAAGGAGTAAGGCGTAGTAAGTCCCAGACCGAGAGTGAACAAAACCGGTTTTCCGAAAACAAAACCTCCTGGCTTTTCTTTCCCGTATGTTCTTTTTGTGATTCGTTTATGGACGTGCCTCCTTGCCTAGGTACAAACAACATACGAAAGTGCTTGTGTTAATTTTTTTCAGCGCAATACGGACCGCATAATGAAATTGCAGAAATTAGGCATGAATTTCACAAGTTTCGGTAGAGATTTGCCTTGGTTTGCACACGATTCTGAAAAATTCTCCCAATATAGTTTTTTCCTGAATTTCCACCCAAGAATCTCCACTGAATTTGGGACAAAACGCGACAAATTTCAGGTCAAACGGATGAGAATTCACCCACGGAAAAAATCAAACAGTTTCACACACAAACGAACCTTCCTTTCAGCCCTGGCAGTGACGAATAAAAAATTTATTACCAATCTTGTGGGACGAATTTGGGGCTCAAACCTCATCCAAAACTCAATAGACACATTTATGAATGTCTGGTAAAAATTTTAGACTAAAATACCCAAGGAATAAGGCGTAGTATGTCCCAGACCGAGAGTGAACAAAACCAGTTTTCCGAAAACAAATCCTCCTGGCTTTTCTTCTTCGTATCTTCTTTTTGTGATTCGTTTATGAACTTGCCTCCTTGCCTAGGTACAAACAACATACGAAAGTGCTTTTGTGAATTTCTTTCAGCGCAATACGAACCCTAGAATGAAATTGCATAAATTAGACCGGAATTTCACAAGTTTCGGTAGAGGATAACCTTGGTTTGCACAAAATTTCTGAAAAATTCTCCCAAAATAGTTTTTTCCTGATATTCCACACAAGAAGCTCCACTGAATTTGGGAAAAAACGCGATAAATTTAAGGAGAAACGGATGACTATTCACCCACGAAAAAAATCAAACAGTTTCACACACAAACGAACCTTTCTTTCAGCCCTGGCAGTGGCGAATAAAAAATTTATTGCCAATCTTGTGGGACGAATCTGGGGCTCAAACCTCATCCAAAACTCAATAGACACAGTGACGAATGTCTGGTAAAAATTTCAGACCAAAATACACAAGGAGTAAGGCGTAGTAAGTCCCAGACCGAGAGTGAACAAAACCGGTTTTCCGTAAACAAAACCTTCTGGCTTTTCTTCCCCGTATCTTCTTTTTGTGATTTGTTTATGGATGTGCCTCCTTGCCTGGGTGCAAAAAACATACGAAAGTTCTTGTGTGAATTTTTTTTAGCGCAATACGGACCCCAAAATGAAATTGCAAAAATTAGGCCAGAATTTCACAAGTTTCGGTAGAGGTCAGCTTTGGTTTGCATAAAATTTCTGAAAAATTCTCCCAGAATAGTTTTTTCCTGAAATTCCACCCAAGAATCTCCACTGAATTTGGGACAAAACGCGATAAATTTAAGGTGAAACAGATGACTATTCACCCATGGAAAAAATCAAACAGTTTCACACACAAACGAACCTTCCTTTCAGCCATGACAGTGACGAATAAAAAATTTATTGCCAATCTTGTGGGACGAATCTGGGGCTCAAACCTCATCCAAAACTCAATAGACACAGTGACGAATGTCTGGTAAAAATTTCAGACCAAAATACACAAGGAGTAAGGCGTAGTAAGTCCCAGACCGAGAGTGAACAAAACCGGTTTTCTGTAAACAAAACCTCCTGGCTTTTCTTCCCCGTATCTTTTTTTTGTGATTCGTTTATGGACGTGCCTCCTTGCCTGGGTGCAAACAACATACGAAAGTGCTTGTGTGAATTTTTTTCAGCGCAATACCCCATAATGAAATTGCAGAAATTAGATCGAAATTTCACAAGTTTCTGTAGAGGATAGCTTTGGTTTGCACAAAATTTCTAAAAAATTCTCCCGGAATAGTTTTTTCTTGAATTTCCACCCAAGAATCTCAACTGAATTTGGGAATAAACGCAACAAATTTTAGGTCAAACGGATGAATATTCACCCACAAAAAAAATCAAACAGTTTCACACACAAAGGAACCTTCCTTTCAGCCCTGACAGTGACGAATAAAAAATTTATTGTCAATCTTGTGGGACGAATCTGGGGCTCAAACCTCAGCAAAAACTCAATAGACACAGTGATGAATGTTTGGTAAAAATTTCAGACCAAAATACCCAAGGTGTAAGGCGTAGTAAGTCCCAGACCGAGAGTTAACAAAATCGGTGTTCCGAAAACAATACCTCCTGCCTTTTCTCCCTGTATCTTCTTTTTGTGATTCGTTTATGGGCGTGCCTCCTTGCCTAGGTGAAAACAACATACGAAAGTGCTTGTGTGAATTTTTTTCAGCGCAATACGGACCCCATAATGAAATTGCAAAAATTAGGCCGGAATTTCACAAGTTGCGGTAGAGGTCAGCCTTGATTTGCACAAAATTTCTGAAAATTCTTCCGGAATAGTTTTTTCCTGAATTTCCACCCAAGAATCTCCACTGAATTTGAGAATAAACGCGACAAATTTCAGGTCAAACGGATGAGTATTCACCCACGAAAAAAATCAAACAGTTTCACACACAAACAAACCTTCCTTTCAGCCCTGGCAGTGATGAATAAAAAATTTATTGCCAATCTTGTGGGACGAATCTAGGGCTCAAACCTCAGCCAAAACTCAATAGAGACAGTGACGAATGTCTGGTAAAAATTTCATACCAAAAGACCCAAGGAGTAAGGCGTAGTAAGTCCCAAACCGAGAGCATTAACTTCGAAGTTTACATTAATTTTGTGTTTTTGTGTTTTTGTATTTTTTCTTATTTTTTTCACTCTTTTTAAAAAGAACTATATTAATAGAGTGTAATTATTGATGTGATGGTTTTAATATATATATATATATATATAATAAAAGATAAATTTATAATCAAACAATAATAAGATTATTAAAATAATAACATTGAAGGATGTTAAATGGAAGCACAAGAAAAAAGTTGGATGGTATTAGAATAGGGCATTTTTCTCAAGTGGTATTTAATACATATAGGATAAAAAAATTCATACAATATTTGGAAATAGATATCAAAATTCATAATATGTATGGATAAAGTATTTAACTTAAATATATTAATTTTAATATAATATTAATCAAAAAAATATATATTAATTTTCTAAAAACTTAAATTTATTTTATAAATTTTTATTATAATTAAAAAATAAAAAATATTTCTTTTAAATAAATCACGATAAACATCTTTTTATTTAAAATAAAATAAAACATATACACATAAATTTTTATTATCAAATAATATAATTTATAATTATATACATATTCTACATTTTAAAAATTATATATATATATATATATATATATATGTATCATAGGTTGTTGTGACTTAGTTTGGGAGTGAAAAGGAATTTTTTTTCTTGATTAACAAGAAAGTATATTACAGTCATGTGTCTGGCGGCTAGAAAAGTCAACCACGGTGTCCTGCAGCCTTCCTTTAATTCCTACCACCATTCTCCCAACTATATTGTGCCCTTCTTCTTCTTCTTCTTCCATTCAAATTCCATAGATAAGCTTAAACTCAACAACCCCATCAACCCAATGGAGAGACCAGAAGGAAAAGAGATTCTGACTCGAATATCTCTTCGACCCATTCAGCTCTCTGACCTGGATGATCTCTTGGTGTGGACCTCCGATGAAAAAGTGGCAACCTTTTGCACTTGGGATCCTTACACCAGCAAAGAAGATGGCATAAACTTCATCCAAAACATAGCAACGAAGTTTGTGTGGTGCAGAGCAATATGCCTAAACGATCGTGCTATTGGGTGTGTTTCTCTTTCCTCCAATTCAGAGCATGATAAAAGCAGGAACAGATCCGTGGAACTTGGGTATGTTCTTGGTTCCAAATACTGGGGCAAAGGGGTTGCTACGCTGGTTGTGAAACAGGTGGTTAAGGTTGCTTTCACTGAGTTGCCATTGCCAAACATGGAGAGGGTTGAAGCTCTTGTTGATGTGTTGAATGTTGGGTCTCAGAGAGTGCTGGAAAAGGCTGGTTTCCAGAGGGAGGGAATTCTGAGGAAGTATTCCTTCTTGAAAGGGAAAAGCAGAGATATGGTCATGTTCAGTCTTCTCTCTACTGATTCTCACCTTCAATTTCCTTAATTGCTTTTACTCTTCAATTTTATTTCATTTCCATTGCAAAGTTTAAGAGCCAATTCTTTCTACCAAGAGCTTTTTGGCTGCTGATCACAACCTATGTTATGCATTTCCCTAATAAATACTAGTTTATACATGCTTTCAAAATTGAAATTGAAAAAAAAAAACTATCTCAAAATATATCACAACTATTTACCTCTTGAATGATATGATATATATATATATATACATACACATACAATATGGTTAAATTCATAATCGCACACGAATTTCAATGTAAATTTCAGTAAAAGGTTAAAAAACGATCTACATTCAGAAGTACAGACAAATTAAATAAATAAATCACAGAAAGAGGTGTCCGGAAAAAAAAGGCTATTATAAAAATATTGAGGAAAAAAAAATAAGTTAAACATTTACAAAAATTTATAAATATGGTGGTAAAAAATAATTTATTAAGATTTTTAAAGATGCAAATAGACGACAATTTAATCTTAAATACTTATTCATTTTTTTGTCTGCTCAAAATTACAAAAGCCAAAGTAACATTCTTATATTATTTTGCAGAATAATATATAATAAAAATACAGTGTCACTATTCTCAGTTCTAAATTTAACAAATAAGTAACTTCCCTTAATGATAATTTTGTAAAACAATAAAAAATTAAAGAAATTAAAGTTCAAATACTAAAATAAAACATTTAAATAGTTATATTTAAATCACCTCGCATAGAAATAGAAAAAGTAAAACATAAGGATGAATTTAACAATAAAATAATGAATTCTACGCATTTAAAAACCATCAAATCATTCTCTTTCAGGAACAAAATTAAAACACTTAACTAAACCAGACTTATTCTCTAATGAACTTATTCATAACCTAGTTACGCTCACAAAGACAAACGACCATTCATCCCAAACACGGAGTTTATACTTACAAAGACAATCAATCATCCAACCCAAACATGCAAATCAAAAGGAGTAGGAAAAATCAGGTTTATTTGTATACCAATTCAAAAATGTTTGATCCAATGTCTGAGGAACTAGTAAATACGAAAAATACGGGTTTGACTAACAGCTGTGAAAATGCAAACTAATGCAAGATAGCCTGAGCATGGGCATGAAATCTCATCCCATTATGGATTATGGGATGGGAGGTAAAAATAATAGGCAAAGAATGCACAAATTATCAGCGGGATGAGAAAATGCACACAAAATAAGCCAAGAAATTTTAGTCTCCAATAAAACTTAAGAAACCGAATATCCAGATCGAAAAAACAAATGCTCTTCTAAATACCAAAACAGAATTTAAGTATAAATATTAGTAAATGCAACAGGAATTCTAAACAAACAAAAATTCATTATGAGCCAGTTCAAGCTCCAACTACTTCAGTGGCTCCCTCCACCACTGTTTCTTCAGCAGGTCTCTCAACCTTTGTTCCAACATCTTCCGAGTAATCCCCGTGAACCTACAAGTATAAAACACAAATGTAACATATCAGAATACTTATAAAGTTTTAAATCACCCGATTGTGCGCTAAAAAAAAAGTAACAATTTTCTACAAATATTGCTTCATATACATACCAAACAAGAATTACTCGTCAATAACAAAAAGGTCAATGATGAAAAGGAAAGAATAAAAACTTTATAGCAAATAAGGAATCGCATGAGTAAGAAACACTTTGGAGAAAACCAGCTTGGCAATACCACTAATACAAAGATAATTCAAATAATGCTTGGCAGAATACTTCAATGAGGTACGACCATCATGAACTAAGTGAAAATATATTCAAGGAAAGAAAAACAGAAGGCAAAAACTTCAACAGAAGGCAAAAGGACATACCTCCATCAATTTGCCAAGATCAAACTTTGGAGCTTTCAGGATCTTAACTTTACGGATGAACACATTTTGTAGGGGATAGATGCTTGATGTTGCTTTCTCGATCTCTTTGCCAATCATCTCAGGGATGAACTTGCGGACCAGTTCTTTCAAATCACAGGCTGTTGCCTGGTTAACCATTATCTCTCTCATTTTCCTGCGGATCTGAACAGACAATGGTGAGCTTTACACGGTCAGATATGTAACACGTTTATCCCATAAACAATATATTAAACATAAGAAACCAAGAGGGCAAAATTCCAGAAAACATGTTAAAAAAATTGAAGGCAATTTGTAATAGGAGAACATGTGCTGAAGGGCAACGCCTAGGAGCAAACAAAAACAAACGGTGATATAACCTGGTTCACCTCCTTTAAATTTATATTACTATCTTGGGTACAATAGAGATAAATGCAATTAAAAAATGCCCAATTTAACATAATTAATACAGGAACATACCCCTATATATTTAAAGACTAAATTGAAAACAAAACATTCTTGCATACAACCTATAAAGAGTTGGTACCTGTCTAATTTGGCTCGATTGGGCGTAGCAAGTCCTCTTTACTTGGTTACTGCGTCTCTTAGTGAAGCCAATGCAGAACATCCTCAGGGTGTAACTATCGGTGGTCTTCACATCTACATGAGCTTCAATCAAAGTTTGCCATTTTCGAACCAAAGACCTCAGCTTGTCAGTTGTGAAATCCATTCCCTAAAAAGATACAATACCAAATTAAATTGAAATAATCTGAGTCAATAAGGCCGTACAAAAAAAAAACTCAGCACCATCATACCCAAAAGTTTGTCAAAACATTCTTTCCTTGAACATCCTCAGCTCTCAAACGAATCTTCTTGAAGGAGTGGTCCTCGTCCCCTTGAAGATCAGCCAATGAGACCTCAAACACTCTGTGTTTGAGTCCTTCAGAAGCAATCTGTTATTAAAATAGCCATCCCGTCATCATCCATATAAGCCCACGCTAAGTTCAGCAATTTAAAGCACACGCACACAGAATAACTCTTCCCACATATTATTATAACTACAATACTCAACATCATAGACACAATCACAAACTATAAAGAGAACATCGACTAGCCCACTATACTAAAAGAAAACACCGAATACAACGCTAAAACAGCAACCGATATTGTAGAGATACATAACCAAATACAACATCCAACTTTTTATTTATACATACACAATTCTACTTTTTTTACTGTATAAATATACGCAGATCCAACACCGCAGCATTCAATCCTAAGCACATTCCATCTATCAAAATATAACTACATAGCTACATACATAAAAAGAATGAATATATATATATGCGTTCGTGAAATTCGAGATAAAAACCTTGGTGCCCTGGGTACGACTGACGAGAGTCTTGCCAACATTCTTGACCTGGAACACGGAAGGGGCCTTGATATCGTACCAATCCTTCTTGGAGAAGGGATCGGCGCTGTGGATTGATGGAAGAAGAAGTTAAAAAACGCGATTGAAACAAAACAGTTAAAGAGAAAAAGGAGAAGAAAATGGGACTAACGCCTTCTTCTTGCCACCCTTCTTTCCCTTGGAAATCCTCTTATTCTTTCCGACCGCCATGGTTGCTCTTCCGCTGCTGCTTCAAGGTCTGGTCAGGTCTGGTCTTCTCCGCAGCCGTAAGATAAAACCGGAACCCTAACTTCTCTCTCAGTACCACTATCGCTAGTTACTCCATCTTATATTCCTTAAAACCCTTATTGGGCTTGGGCTTTCGTTGGGCCAAGTCCACTCAAAGACACGCTATTCCAGATTTTAATAAAAATAAAACAAATATTATTCTTATTATTCTCTTTAAAAAAATTATTATATTTATAACATAATATAGTCTATATTAATATATAATTCAGTATAAAGGATACCTATATTTTAATTGATGACAATATATAATGAGATATATTTATTTGGTGATAATTATAATGTAATTGCTTAGTCTCCCCACTGTTTCTCTCTTATTATTACCTTTTACCTAATTTAAAATATTATTAAAAATAAAATAGAAAAATATACTTGAAACCAAAAAAATCTATATATAATTGATATTTTAGTTATTTTTTACTATAATTAAGTTGAAATTTTTAAAAATAAGTATTTGATGTTTTTTACAACAATGAAATGGTGATATTTTTGTCCTGGGTAAAAGAAATATATGACTTGACCATTCGGAACAAGTTTTGAATATGAACATTGATCAAGTTTTGAATTTATTTTAGTGATCTTTGTGATTAACATCAATCATCTTAATTAGGTATACACCACTTTGATCAATTTTAGCAATGCTATGAGAGAAATAATTAGAGAGAAAAATTAAATTAATTATGTGGATTAGCTAATCAAAACTGTGAGTGTGAAGCTCTGAGCCAGAATTGGGCCAGGCCTTTATGGCCCACGAGCATGAAAAGTGTGGGTTATTTTTTTCTGCACCTCCTTAGTTTCTCTCTTATCCCATAGTTCAGACGAAGAAATTATTTTATATTTAAAAATTATATCTTAAAATCTATATTTTGAAAATGCTTTTTTTTATCTACACCTTTCAGATTGAAAAAATTGAAAGGTATTTTTAAATTCATAAATACCTTTTATATTCTTGATTATAAAAATGATAAGGTTTATTGGATCCGAAAATAACTTATGGATTTTATAATTCATAAATACCTTTTTTGATTTTATAATTTCAGAATATCTGAAATTTGTGATGAAACTCAAAGAAGAATCTTTTAAGTGATTTAAAATTCTATTGATGTGAAACTTGTGAAACTCTGAAGTGTGAAAATATTAATATTCAGTTTTTGGGACATACTGTAATCATAAAAACAATGATACTAACTCAAAATCTTCCCAAATGAACACTTAAATAAGCATGTAGAGGTTCACTATTTTAGTTTTAATGCTTAAATAATTTTATTTATTTATTTATTTATTTATTTATTAATAGAGTTCAACACTTCATTACAATTTCTTCCCTGCTAATCATTTAAACTAAGACCAGAGAAATAATGAGTCGTGCAATGTTTTTTTCTCACCACATCTTTGTGATACATGTATGCACAATTATATCAATTTCTGAAGATATTTCATTTGTGGACCATAATTGAGCTTTTGCTGTCATTATCATATACTTAGAGGTCATGGAAACTAAAAAGTGGGAAAAATTAAAATAAATAAATAAAAACAAAATTTGTTTGAATTAAATAAAATTAAATAAAAGTTTGTAAAAATATTAAATTAATTTGAAACGATATAAAAAAAATATGGTAATAGATTTTTGAATAAAAAAATAAAATATGTCCTTATGTTAAAGACACAATTACATTACAGTGAATATCTAATAAAAATGTTTTTTTAGACATTCATAATTAATTTTGTTTGTGCATAATAATTATGTAGACAAACACCGAATACGTGGGATTTAGAAAAGTATATAATCATAATCATAATTCATTATATAGCTTTATTTTAGCTAAACCAAATAAACTTTCAAATAACATTTTAAAAAAGAAGCAAAACTATATGACGTACCAAAATCTTTTCATTATTACTTCTTCAAATCAATAGGAAAAGATTGATTTGATGAATTTTACACTATAAAAAAATATTAAATAAAATATTTTAAAAATAAAAAATAATTAGTTAATATATTAATTAAATTAGATACAATTTAATAAATTAAAAAATTATTAATATATAAAGTAGTTTATATTATTAATAAAAAATTATAAAGTATTTTTTATTTTCCATTACTACTATTTTAAATTCTAAAATACTTTAATATAATCATTACTATTATTTTTTTTTTAATTTAAATATATTTTTTCAAAATTATTTATAACAATAACCATCATATTTTAATTTCAAATGTTTTTTTAGATTTTATCGTTAATATAGTTATTAGTTTAACTGTAACCTTTTACTCGTGAAAGTAATTTTTGTTTCTTTTTAGTTAAAACCAGTTATTTTTACACACACGTGTCTTTATCACAACCCACCAAACCAGTTTCTGTTGTACCCTCACTCACTCTTCTCCTATATGGGCCATTTTTTGAGGTTTTCTTCATCCCACACTCTGAAGTTTCCACCATTACTGCTGAAAACACTTCTTTATCATTCAGATTTACCATTCTTCCTTCTTCTCTCTTTCTTCTTACTATTACTCTGAATTTGTGATGTGTTTGGGAAATAATGGCCCTCCCAGATACAAACGCAAAAGAAATTGAAAGGTAGCGAAAAGAAGGAGCAAAAATCCAAACAACCCTCCTTTGTTTCTGATGTGTGATGCATGTACCTCTGGTCCCTTGATCATGACCACTGAGACCCTCTTTGCATGTCGTTTCTGAATACCCTTTTGATTCTATTGCCATTCTAATTCAGTTCTTTCTTTATTTTTCCCCCAATTTTCTCACTGCTTTAGGAATGAATGTCACCCTGGTAGTATAATCTTTAAACAAGAGAGAGAAAGGGGTTTCATGGAAATTTGTTCCCAGTTTCTGGGTTCTCACTCTGCATATGAAGTGAATTTTTTTTTACTGCAGTTTTGGACATGTGTTGCAGAACCTAGAGCCTAGTAGTTTGTTGTTGTGGTTAATGTAGTCTTACATGGAAACATTTTTTAAAGACAAAACTGTTTGACTGAACATCGAATTCCAAAACAGATAATATCACAGATGCGGTGATTGACCCTAATATGCTATCCTTTGAACTTGAGATTGGAATAGAAGTACAATACAAGTCTCCAACACTTCAGACAAGCATAAAATTGGTTTTTTGATGACGTTTAGTAGTTCATCATCGTCTATACCAGAAAAATACAAGAAACTGGTATCATCTTTCTTCAGTTCTCCCAAGTTATTCGCGAATTTCACATCCAAAGTGTTGTGTGAAACTGAGACTGTGATGAGTCCAACCTCAATACTCAAAAACCCTTTTAGATCAGAAACGAACAGCCCCAGAACCCCAGTTGGAGAACACAAGCGTTATTGGGAGAAATTGGATTCAAAGGGTCTTGTTGATGCTCTTGTTGATGACACCAAGCCTGAAGAAATATCATCAAAGTCACAAAGCAGACTTGTTCTCTTTGGATCCCAGCTCAAGATTCAGAATCCTCCACTGCCTCATTCAACAACAGTTTCTCCTTCTCAATCGCTTGAATCTGTGTTTGGTTCTGCCAATTCAGCTCTTAAACCCTCCAAATCCTCAAGAGTTTTCATGGGGTCTCTCTCTGCCAGTGAGATGGAGATTTCAGAGGATTACACTCGAGTGATTTCCCACGGGCCTAACCCAAGAACTACCCACATATTTGATAACTGCATCGTTGAGAGTGGCTGTTTTGATTTTGGATGCTCTTCTTCTCCCATGGAAAGTGTGTTTCTTCCTCCTCACACCAGTTATTCAACTGAGAGCTTCATGAGCTTCTGTTTTTGCTGCAACAAAAATCTTGGGCAGGACATGGACATCTACATTTACAGGTAATTGTTTTTTGTTTTTCTGTGTCCATCCCCATGAACACCATTGTATTAATTTATAGAATTTTGACAACCTTTTTAAACCTTTGCTACTTGTTTTGGAAGCGCATATCTCATTAGCATGTAGGATTTGGATGTGAATTAAACTTGGTAGCATAAACACTAATGCTACATAAATAAGAACACACGGATTTATATATTATATAATTATGATTATATGACTTGTTAATAACAGTTTTTTCTGTAACAGGTGATAACTGATTCAAAAGAATTTGTTTCTTATATTTATAATCGTAATAAAAAATTTATACAATAAATTTGAACTTTTAAAAAAATAATGTATTTTTTCTTTTAAAATTGTGTTATAACCATGTTAGAATTCTCAAAAATCCAACAAATATTTTTGAAATTAACATTTCATCGATACGTGTCGTACGAGTGTCTGTCGGAATTCAAGTGTCTGATACGGATATATCATTTAAGATACGTGTCCAAGCATCATACAAATTACAGAAAATTTGACGTGTTTGTGTATGCATGCCAATTTAATCTCTGCATGAAATTCAAGGTGATGTCATAACTTGATGGAGAATCATGGAGAGAAACCTTGGCTTTTGATCACTTGGCAGAGTTAAATTTGATATTATGGTCATAATGGATGAAAATTTATTGACATTCATCTTTGGCTGGTCCCAGTAGAATGTGAAGACATATTTGATTTAAGGAAAACACTCTGATGAAGTTTTTTATAGGTTTTTGTACTACTACTTTTGAATTAGAATTTGAGTTTGATCTAAATAAGGTGTATAATTAAACTTTATACAAAATGTGAGCATGAATGAGTGAGTTGAAATTTGAATTTGGATTACAGAATGACAAAAATATGAGCTTATATTAATGAGTGGAATGAGCTTATGAGTGTAGTTGTGTGGTTAAAATTCAGGGGTGAGAGAGCATTTTGCAGCTGTGAATGCCGTGACCAGGGAATGCTGTTGGAAGAAGGAATGTGCAAATTGAAAGCTGGAGATGTATATGGGACATCATAGTAAAGTGTGGATTCTGTAATATATAAAATAAAATATCTAATTTAATATCTATCATTCATGTCAAATATATGAGTCTCCATATCATTGAAAAGATCAATAATATTTTGTTGAAATAGAGTAATTTTGAGATTATATCTTTCATATAATTATAAACTATATCTTTCAATATAATTATAAACTGTTATCTTCATAATTGTAAATTAGTGTTTTTCAATCTAATTGTAAACTAGTGTTTTCAATGTATAATTGTGAAACTACAAATTTTCATTATACATGTCCTATTTAGTCTAGTATTTGTCTTTGGGATTTTTAAGTGGATTCTATTTATATACAACACTGGTCTTTATCCCTTTCATCTTTTTTTTTTGAAAGGATTGTCCTTTTCAAAACACCTCATAAATATCATTTTCTCTGATCTACCACTTTTTACAAACCCCACCATTAACTTACATCTTTACATTTCATCTTTACTACATAATAATATTTCAAATGTTTCGTAATTTTTAATTTTGTACCTTTTATGGTAGTATTAAAAAGTATATTACTTTAGACTTTACATCAAAATAATTGACGATGAGTTACTTGAAAGTATTTTTAAATTTAAATATAATATTTAAAATTATAGAACACATGTAATTTAAGCAATAATGAGTTCAAACTCAAATTCATGCGCCTCGGGGAAATGGGCCTGATCAAATGAGGCCGATCCACTTGTTTACGGGCTCATTTTAACAAGATAAAAATATGGGTGTTTCATTCTGCATTTTTACATTTTTCTTTTTGCACCTCTATATTAAAAATTCCAAAAATAGCCTTGTTATTTTTATTTGAAAAGGCACTATTGATGACTTTTATGACTGTCCTTATTTTTTCTGGTTGACTGTTAGTGCTGGTAGAGGGTAATTTAAGTTGCACAAAACAAAGTTGGAGGTGTGATTGTTGTTTTGAAACGTTGATTTGAATTTTGGAGGTAAAAACTGAGTTTTATTAAAGAAGGTTGGGTGATTATGAGGTTTAGAGGTTCTTGAAAATTGGGTTTCGTGGTTATATTACGGAATGATTAATTTGTAAGTAAAGTTTTTGTATTTTAGATGAGGGGCGTTCTTGAAGTAATTTTTGACTTATAAATTGATGAATTTGAAATGCATTTTTTAACTTATGGATTTGTGGATTTGGAAATGATTTTTTTTACTTATGAAAATGATAGATTTAGAATGCACTTTTAGACTTATGGATCGGTGGATTCATAATAATTTTTTAACTTATTGCAGAATATCTTGTCTATAACCCTACAAATTGTATTGCATAATATCAAATCTGTCAAAACATGGAACACCAAAGTAATAAAAAAATACTTATATTCTTCTCTTAACATAGAACAACCACATATACCATCTAACCACCACCAGGTTATCGAAAAACGAATCACCTCCAAGAAATCACCAAAAATACCATTGAATCGCGATTTCTTGTACCCTGTTTGTTTGTGCACGACGATGACAAAAAAAATATAAAAATACAAAAAGAAACACTCTCCAATTTTATTTTTTATTTTTTCTAATTTGATGTCATTTTTTTAAAACTATAGTAAAAACTAGGAGTATAAGTGGCTCCAGATGGATAACCATTAATGTAATTTTTCTAACTTAATTGAATAATTTTAAAAAAATTATTATTTATTAAGTTAAAAATACTTATAAAATAAACATTTTCAATTTTTTTTATATTTTAATAACTATAAGATAATAACAATTTTTACAACACATACACTGATACCATTCATCTGGTAAAATCTAAAATTATTAAACAAATAATATTTCTATCTTATATTTATTACATAAATGAGTTAGGTTAAGTTCATCAAATATAAAATTCATCAGAGAAAGAGAGAGTGAGAATGTTAATGATATCAAAGAAAGTTATTAAAGGAACAACAATGATTATTGATTTGAAGTTTAGTTGTAATGAGTTCTCTCTATTTGAAAACTTAAACATTAATAGCCATCAAATTGTAATTATTAACTATAAGATAATGATGGAATGGATTTTTTATTATCATGCATTTTATTTTTACCTTATTTTTTCCAATCATTTCTCTTTTATATTTATCTTTATCTTTATCTTTCTTTCTTCCACTGATGTATCCCAAAATGGGATGTGCAATTATAATTGTATGACATACCATCAATAGGCAATTGTAAGGTTCCAGAAATTCCATGGTGTTTCCAATTATTCAACTTTTGATGGGACATGGAGAATGAAAAAAAAACCCTAATATTTTTAATAATCAATTTTTTAATATTTTATTTAACCATTTTTTAAAAAATTGAAAATAATATTAATTACTTTCTTATTATTTATACTTTGATTCTTCCCCTAATATTGTATTAATTTGTATATATTTACTATAATACAAAAAATAAAAATGATAAGATAGAAAATTTATAAATATTTTATTAAAGTAAAAATATTTATGGTATTTTTTAAATCTTAATAAAAAAATTGAACGAAGTATTGTTTACAGTGTACAAATAATATATTGGTTTCGAAATCCTATTGTGATAATGATGCTATAATTGATAATTTTTTAAAATATTATGAAATTGATAAAATACAATTGAATCAACGAATTTTTTTATAAGAAAAAAACACTTTAATTTTTCCTTTTATAATAAATAGTTGGTCGTGATGAGGGATTCTTAATTATTTATTTTATTAAATTGAAATTATTATAAAATTTAAGGAGCAAATTTTAATTTAAAAACCTCGTTTCAAAATATATACAATTCTTAAAATATAAAAATACAAAAAAATTAAAGTCACAACTTCAAATAAAACTTCATAAGAAAGCAAGTCTTTTAAGATGTAGTCAGGTTTTTGAGATAATAAATTGTCTTAAACTTTATTTGTTAAATTAAAGTCTGTTCACCTAACTTAAAAATTTAAATAAATTATGATAAATGTTTAAAATAAAGTAGTTTTTATTTATTGAATATAGATAAAATAAGAATGTATAGAAGCAATAAGGTATGTATAAATTTAGGATAGGTAGCAGTGGTGTCCCTTTTTGTGTTCAAGAAAAGAAGTGAGATATAATATGAATACTGAATGTTAGTTAAAATAGTTATTTTTGGTAAGACTGAGTAGGTGTTTGTTAGGGCAGTGGCAATGATTTATAATATTTGAGAGCCTAAAGTAATTCATATTAAAAGGTGAAAAGTAGATAAGAAGAGGTTGGTTGGAAGTCTGGTATTAAAAGAATGAAAAAAATGTTAATGGTGAGATTCAAGATGTTTCGAGTGATAACGGTGATCCAATAAGTTTAAGAAATAATTGTTAAGGTAAATTCGAAATGACTCTGATATCATATTAAGAAATGAACTTTAAGCTTAACTCATTTATAATTTTTTTTTTATCAGTAATAAAAAAAATAAAAATAAATAGAGACCACTTCAGGGGTGGTCCAACCCTTATACAGAAATACTTGACATCAATCTCCTATTAGAACACCTACCAAATTAGCAAAGGGATAACCATACCAACACTAACCAATTAATGAATCAACCTCATACAAGCCAGAGGATTTAAAACCCAACTAGAATAAGGGAAATAACGAGACTTTGCATAAATCCAAGACCATACATTTACTTGCACCGAAGTGAACACTTCAGACACATCTGCCACACCTCTATTGAAGATGACCGAGTTCCTATGTTTCCAGATTTCGCTCACAATGCCAATCCAAATTGTACCCCAAACTTCGTTAACCGAAACAGAAGCCTGACTCATCCTAAATTGTGAAAAATTTGACTTAGGTTCCTTGTGAATTACAGACGACACACCAACTCACTCATAAAACTAATTTATAAGGTGAGATTTGCAGTTACTTAGATACCATTAAATGTATAATATATAGTCTATGTAAGATCTTCAACAATATCAAAATCATTTAGAGTATAAAAACACTTGATAATATATAAATAGATGCAAACCAACTTTATTCCTTATGAATCGATTTTGTAAGGTTGAATTAAGTTTAAAATTTACTTTTTAACATGTTATAGCATATCAATTGAAATAGGTTTGAAATGTACTTAGGTAGCCTTGTGGATTCAAAGTTGCACAGAGCATGCACATGCTAATGTTTCCTTTGCTATGTTCATCTCTTTGAATATGCACCAACTCTGACTTTGAATAGCATCTGTTTTGTCGTAAAAACAATTCGTTGTGAAGGTTTGAGTTGGTGGGCAAAGTGAGACCAATTACGATCTCACACACATCCGAAATCGAGAATACTCGTGTGTTCATGAATTTGATTGTGAAAATGAATGAACAGTGTTAGACCCAACTCAACATTGTTGGTGAAAGCAACCTTGAAGAAGGAGATAGCAACCTGCCATAGACCACACAAAATACATTGAAATTGGAGGGAATTGTAGCACTACGATACAATCCTCTAATAATTCATTAATTTCAATTTAATGATGTTAGGATACACTCAGTGTCGCGTCACATAAAAGGAGACCCATGAAAGTGAACTAATCACAGATTCCAGAAATGGCCAACACTCTGATGTGGGGTCATGTCTTCTCTCTGTGAAGTGGCAACTCTTGTTGCTAACGTGTCTAATACAAATCCTGAATATTGATAGGACAAACACACCATACATATAATTTTTAAAATATAAAACACGAATATATATATATATATATATTATAATTATAAATTATATAAATTTACAATAAAATTTATGTGTAGAATTATGTTTTAGTTTTTTTAGTAAAAAGATGTTTTTAATGACTGGTTCGAAAAGATTTGTTCTTTATTTTTATAATCATAATAAAAATTTATACAGTAAATTTGAGTTTTTAGAAAACTAATGTATTTTTATTTTTTAAAATTGTGTTATAATCGTGCTAGAATTGTCAGAAATTCAACAAATATTTTTTGAATTGGACACTTACAGATATGTGTCATACGAGTGTCTTACTAGGTGTCCGATAAATGTATCTATCATTTTAGATGCGTATCGAGGCTCATAGATGCTAACATTTTGCATTTGATTAAACTCTTGCATGTTAACAAGGGAAACTTGATTTGCCAACACAACCAAGCAAAGGGTACATTTGCCATGTGCAGGCTCAGTGGCTAGGCACCATTGCACATACCATTTTGACTAGAATCACATAAAGAGATTTTGTTTGTTCATTGTAGAGGAAAGAGAAAAAAGAAATAGAAAAGACATAATTGTTTTCGCCAGAAGATAAAAACAATCCAGAAAATGTGTTCTATTATTGCAACTTGCAGGTGGAGATTTCGGCATTGTGTAGTATTGTTGTGTCACATTCATTTGTCAAGTGAATAACAATAATGCTTAATATGAAATAAACTTGTTGGAAAATAGAGAAAGTCTCACACTAGCTCAAACACAAGAAAAACAAAAGGGATGTCTGCTAAGTTCTAAGTAAGAGTCTTCATGATTTCTTTATCTCTCATAAGCAAATCCGTTTTCATAAGTTAAATCAACTAGTGCATTCTTCAAAGCTAAGTAATGAAAATTTTAATACAACTCTTTCACCAATAAGCACAGGATTAGTTAGTCTTCTTACAACTTATTCGAGACAAATATCCCCTATCGAATTGCTCTTATCTCTTTACTCATGTTACTATTTCTTCCGATGTCCGAAAGGGTAGGATACTGTCTACTCAGGTAAGTGGAGATTACTTTTTGTGGTTCAGTTTAGGGTTAGAAATAACATTACTTTCACCTTGAGGGACCCTTATATTTATGCGGTTTTATTGGGCGTTATCTGAATAAAACAAATACAGTTTTATTGGACATTATCTGAATAAAAGGATTATCTAGACTCAATGGTCGCTTAACCATGTTTTACCATCCCTAATGAGAATTAAGACTCTTACCCATTTTACTTGCTATGACGTGAACATCACTTTGCCGTTAGACCGTTCGGACATCTGATAAGTCGGGTGTCTGTCGGTATTGTTACAGAATGGCCTTAGGGATTGCCTTATATTTGTCCGGTTTAAAAGTCAAGCTTTTAACTCTTCGCCGATTCTGGATATAACAGTAAGGATAATCAGATTTTGTTATGAACATTGCCAAACATGATTGAAATTCTTATTCATTTACTGAAAAAATCATTTTCATTTTAATCAAGTGAAGCTGATACAGTCCAGCCATAGAGGGCAGTGCCATGTTGTCAATAAAGCAAGAAAGATATTTCTTAGCAGTGATTGTGACTGTCTTACTTACCTCAGTAAATGCTCACAAAACTTCACCTGGCCTTTGTTAGAAAAATAATCAGTCAGCACTCAAAGTTCATAGAATTTATTAAGCTAAGCAGACGAACAAGACCATCCTATTGCCCCCATGTGCTTGGAAACTCCTCAGTTTTTTCCTTTGTTTCTCAATAATGGTGGGGAGAAAAACTATGCATGAAACACAGAAACGTGTATAATAAAAAACAGAAATACCAACTCTTAATAAATGACTACATTATGGTATGAGATAGGTGTCATATATAGGTTCATACACGAGAGAGGAAAAAGGATTAGACAATCATAGCCAAGTAAAGGGAAGCTAAATACAAAGCACTTACCTTTTTAACCGAAAGCAAAAATCAACAGAAAAGAATAACGAGTCATACAAGTCATGTTCATAATTGTAGCATCATGGGGGTGTGAGCCTGGTCAGGTGGTAAGTGGATCGTTTTCCGATACTGATATCGAAAGGATTTAATTCCCGATACTTATATTGAAGAGTATTGATTCCTAAGTTAGCACAAATCAAGGAATACTGAGTAATTAGTCTTTATTATTAAAATAGGTCAAGAACAAAACCAGATACAAAGAAGAAAAAAAGACTCAAGTACATGTAGAAGAAGACAATAGGGAGAAAGACGGATTACACACTCAATTAAGAGTACACTTATTCTTAATCACTGAATGTTCTGGATTTAGAGTCGTTCATACTCTTGTCTAGAACAATAATTAAGGACCATTTGGAAGGTGTCTGAATGTGAGTTCAATAAAGTAGAGTTGTGAACAGTAAAAAAAAATCCCTCAAACTGATAATCATAAAGTTGTGAGAATGAAATTCACGTAACATCAGTAGAACTACTGGACAAACTACCAAAAGCAACGACAAAACAACATAAATAAACATGCTATAAAAGAATCCATGTACACATTGCCCCACCTTCATGTAATTTTGACCCTTGCTTAGCTCAATTTATGAGATGGATTAGTAACAAGGAATAAGACAGATATCAGATAGTTGTTGCATTTAGTTAAGTTAATTCATGTGTTTGATTTGATTAGATGATGATGTGTGACATTATTAACTGTGTATTAAATGCAAAGTAGGGTCCTAGCTAAGGCCCCTCCGACCCCTCCCTTTTTATTTTCCACATCCGCCATGTCCCTTAGAACATGGAGGACATTATGGCAGTTTCCCATTCTCTCTTTCATCTCAAACACCATAAAAGCTCTAGTTGAACAACAGGCACTTACTAGTTCTTGAAGCAACAACACCATCAACCCCAACTGAGAAAGTGCACAACATGCCAACATAAAGTAAATAGCCAAGACTGCATCTTTCATCATTGCGCTCGAATCCAACCAAAAGAAGAAAAAAAAACCACTCGTGGCTGCCATTATCCAAAGATTCTCATTCTCCTCCTTATAAGGGTAGATAAGAGTTAAGAGAAAACTTGTCTACACAGCTAGATATGGAAGTAGAATCTGTCAAGTGTGAGTGCTGTGGCCTCAAAGAGGATTGCACCCAAGAATATATCCTTGATGTGAAGGCCAAGTTTGATGGAAAATGGTTATGTGGGTTGTGCTCAGAGGCAGTGAGATACGAGGTTAACAGAGGGAAAAGGCCTTTTGCCATGGATGAAGCTGTGAAAGCTCACATGTCATTCTGTGGGAAGATCAAATCGAACCCTGCAGTTAGAGTGGCTGAAGGGATGAGGCAGATGCTGAGGAGAAGGTCCAGTGACTTGACTTCATCGTCTAACAAGTACAGTAGTAGCAGGTCAAACACCACTTCTCAAGTCACTGATTCCTCCACTTTCACATTGCACTGATGAAAACAGAGGACCCTGCAAGTTGGGAACATATAACTCCCTTTGGTTTCGTTCAAATAAAGTTTATACTTAGCTTTTTGTGGCTAAGCTTCTCATTTTGTCTTGTACAGAGAGTGCTTTTTCACTTCATCCGTCTTTTTCTTCTCTGTTTTCCTTTCTTGGCAGCAGACATCTAATTTCCAAGATAAACTATTTAATCCAACTTTATTCTACACGTGACAGATCGGCAGAGAAACCATTCTCTTCCAAAAGTTCCTCTGGATCATACTGTACAAACGTTTTCTGCTTAAGATGGAAACAAAAATATGTGCCTATTTTAACGCTTCTGATTAAATGATTAATCCCTCTGTTAATTAAAAACGTTGTGGGTTTTCTTCAACTTCCTTCTGCAAGAGTAACATGGTAAACAAAATTTGACATCCATGTTTCTTCGCTAAAGATGTCAAAGAGACTAACGTACTTTGCAAGTCAAGTGACATTTGATGTTGTTAGTCTGTTTTTGAGCACTCTTTTTCATCTCAGTTTTATTAAATAATATGGATTCTTGGGGTTGGAACCAAAATAACGATTATCTTCCTCCTTAGTCCATCTACCTTTCCTCTCTTATGCTCAAACGACCTCTTCTACTCCTCTAATCTCTCTGCTTCTCGGATGGTACCTACAAAAACACTGTTGCAGTGTTTGACACTTGGTGCTCTTAATACCGAATGATGACATACCTAATTCTTGGAATCAGTATTTATTTATAATGATTACCATAGTTTCAGTCTTTTGTTATTGGGTTGGATTAAGGATATAAATCGTAATTAAGAATATATTATTTAACGTTTGATGATCAATTAATCTTGTTAATCCTCTTTGAATATGATGGTGTTGGTCGATCTTGACCGGTTATTGGATTTTCATCCGGTGGTACGGATCCAACCGGTACCATATGGACCAATCTTTTAAATTTCTCCCAATAATATTCAATTGAAAAACAAAATTGTTCAGAACTTTGAAGTTATCATATGTTGTCCATAAACGTATCTGGGACTTTGATCGATCTATTATTAAAGAAGCTCCTATGGTCAACTTCTCACTCAGCAACCCTCTACTCTCAAACAAAGAAAAATGTGATTATTTTCACTGCCCTGTGTCTATAATGTAAAATGTCATCATCAACTTGTCTTATGTAATGATAGTTTAAAATTTTCTTTTTTATCTCACTACGTTATGTTATGTGGGTGACGATAGTTTTCTTGAGGTTGAGGCATAGAATCTCTCCATAAAGGTCCACTAAAGCAAGACAAATGAAATGGCGAAGGACTAATTCCATTTGTTGCAGCCAAAGATGGTTTATGAAATGTGATAATTAAGGTACTTAATTAGCATTAACATTTGTGTGAATTATAACATCATGATTAGCCTACTGTGCCATTTTGGAGTTGGTGGTGTCATGCTTAATCGTAGCCGCCACTAGGCAACCACGCATGGATTCCAATTCTTCAAGTGCAATGATTTTCCGTAACCAATAAGTCATAAACCACTGAGGCATGACCTTCAAAGCATTTGTTTATGTTTTTATGATAAATTAATGCAACCATACTTACACTTTTTCTTAAATAAAATGTCCGGCACATATATTGCACACCAATACACCAATACTTGTAAGATATTCGTAGGATATGCTAGCACAACTTTAACAAAGAAGAAAAAAATCTTGTACTATATTCGTAGGATATGCTAGCACAACTTTAACAAAGAAGAAAAAAATCGTGTCTCTGTATCTTACACTTTAGAGATTATAAGTATTTTTTATCAGTGTCTATGTGAGGATCTGAAACTACTTTTACATGCACATCTCCTCTCTATTTGAAAACTTCTCCTGTTCTTTAGGGTCACAATTGATTTTTTTTAAACATTTTTCTTTTAAGAGAAAAAAAATCATAAATAATAGAAAAAATTTAATCAGAAAGTCATAATACGAACTCGATTTGTATTGACGTTGTTTGAGCAATTGTTTGGTTAAGAATATTGCCAGAGAAACATACCTCTGTTAAAATTTAACATGAAAGGTAAACTGAACTCATGCAGTGAAATGAAAATTTTACCGCAGAGGATATCATTTGCCTCAGATTTCAAAGGCAAATATTCACAGATATCCAACTTAAGAACTTTGCATTGACCTTCAATGGAGCCATGCACAACCCTCGCTTAGATTTTCCTATATGAAGTGGGTTTGGTAAAGGTAATTTTCAAGAACCTTGAGGGAAGAAGATTCTAGCCCCTTATTGAAGGTTTAGAAGCTCCTTTTATCCCATACAATTCCTTACTGCGTATTTTGTAAGTAAACTTGTTATGCATGGGCCCACTTGGATCGAGTTTGATGACAGTAACGTTACTATAGGCATGCAAAATTTTCAATTGTTTACTGCCAAATGAATGATATTCAACCAAAAGAAAATGAATTTATGGTAATTTTCAACAAAATTAGAAATGATGATAAACTTTATAGCAGTGAACCCTAACTGAAGTACATGCCCTGCCATATATAGGGCAGGCCCAAAATGAGGATATGCCAGTTTAATTCAATTTACAAATTGGAATAATTCACCAATAGTCTCTACAAGAACAAATTCCACCTTTAAAATGGTGAAACCTAGTCCTATCTCTCATAACAATCTCTATTTGGTACACTGTTGAGACCAGTTTCATAAAGGAATGACAATCCTCACAAATTCTAAGATTTTTAACTATACGAATGCATGATGATTCTTTTCTCTCACTAATTAGCCCGTAGCACAGTGCTAATTTTTCGCTGTGCCAGAGAACTATTTCCTTTTTTTCTTCCTCTTCCAAATCAACCAGAATCCCTGAAGTACTGGGTGTGTAACCAACTAGCTTCAGTTGACTGACTATCGCATCTAACTTTTTATATATTTCATCTGATTGCTCATGATATCTATCTGCCATCATAAACACATGCACCTCTTTATTTACTTCAATCCTACTACATGCCTTCTCCTTTGAGACACCTTTTTGTCTCATTAATTTCCTGACCAGTCCAACATCATCCCACCTTTTTTCTTTGGCATAAATGTTTGACAAAACTACGAGGGCCCCATCATGATCAGGCTCTAACTCAAGAAGTCGTTTGGCAGCAAATTCCCCTAACTCAACCTCACCGTGATTTTGACAAGCTGACATCAGGGATCCCCAAATGATAACATTTGGCGGAAAAGGCATAGTCTCAATAAGCTCCAATGCTTTTCTCAAGAGTTTGGCTCTGCAATACAGGTCCACCATGCAACCATAGTGTTCACGTTGGGGAGAAATGTCGTGCTCATTGATCATGGAGGAAAAGAATTTCTGGCCCTCATCAACCAAGCCTGCATGACTGCAAGCATAAAGTAAACCTATAAACGTAACCCCATTGGGCTCAATATTTTGTACTTTCATCCTATGGAAAAGAGCTATGGCACTATCAGCATCCCCATGAATGGCAAAAGCATTGATCATACTGGACCAAGATATCACATTTTTTCTTGGCATATTCTCAAATACCTCTCTTGCTCTGGCCAAGTTCCCACATTTAGCATACATATCAATCAGGGCATTGTTTATAGGAAGAGCCCTTCCAAAACCATTTTTATCTGCATATGAATGAATCCATCTCGCTTTAACAAGTGCACCAACATGAGCACAAGCAGAAATGACACTCAGCATCGTGATCTGGTCAGGCACAATTCTCTGTCGTTGCATCTCATTAAACAACCGCAGAGCCTCCTGAGGCTGATCACTTTCAGCATAACCAGATATCATAGCACTCCAACACACCAAGTCTTTGTCAACTATTTGATCAAATATGAAGCGCGCATCTTCAACCAAACCAATCTTCGCATACCCCGAAAGCATCGCAGTAGAAACAACCAAATGTTTTGAAGGAAGTTTATCATAGACTTCCCTAGCCAGATACATAGCACCACAATTCGCATACATATTAACAAGAGCAGTCTGTAGATGAGAGTCAACGCGAAAACCATTATCCTTAATGAACTCGTGAATTGCTTTGCCATAGCTTAGATTTCCCGCATGACCACAAGCAGAAAGCACAGTACAAAGTATTATAGAATCTGGCTCCATACCAGAACCCTTCATTTCTTCATAGAGCCTTAAAACATGGTCATAATGACCACTCTGGGAGTACCCATCAATCATAATATTCCAGGTAACGACATCCCGGTGAGACATTTTGTCAAACACCAAACGGGCATCCATAATACGTCCACATGCCGCGTACATGGCAATCAGAGCGGTTTCAATAAAAGGGTCGTCATGGAAGCCCAGCTTGGAAGCCAGGCCGTGAACCTCCAAACCCATATTCAAAGCAGAAAGCTTGGAGACGGCCTTCAACAGAGGGGGGAAGCTGAACCTGTCGAGAAGGGTACCGTTTCTCCGGAGGAGGCGATAAAGGCGGAGGGTGCTCTCCGGTGAGGGGCCACGAGAGAAGTGACGGAAGAGTTGGTTGGAGAAACGGGTGTCTGGGTTTGGAATGTGGGTGAAAAGAGAGAGTGCATAGTGAAGGGCTGAAGGGGAAGAAGAAGAAGAAGGAAGGGTGCAACAGCAGAGAATGAGTTTGAGAAGCAGAGAGTTAGATTGTTCCACCTTTGAACGGAGAATCTGAGCGTGCACCTGCTTCACGTGCCTCAGTGTCTTGCATGATTCCAACAATCCCTTCTCACTACCCACCATCTTCCTGCTGCAAATGCACGTGCTCATGCTCACGCTCGTGCTCATCGCCATGCCTCAGATCAAACTTCCTTCACTGTGTATCACAATTTCTACATTCATTCATTATAACTTTATCAAAAATAATAACTTTTATATAATAACATATTTAACACAAACACTACTACTGAAACTTATACCACACATGAAAAATTTCATGTTATAATCTTGAAGGACACGATGACAAGTATTAATATATTATATAATTACGAATAATATAAATTGATAATAAAATTTTATCGTTTTAATTTTTTTTAATAAAAAATAATGTATTTTTTATTTTTAAAAATATTTTATTGATACATAATGTTCGATACATGTCACACATGAACACAAAATTTAAAAAGAAATGTTTAAGTCTCATAGATAATAACTAATATATATAATAATATATAAACATTATACACCTCTATAACTAACCATCTATAAAGAGAATAAATCTCTTAACTTTTGTGTAAGATTTTCTTTATCGATAGTTTCGTGAATAATTAGGAATAAATTGAAATTGATAGATTCCTGTAGGTTCGATCGGTACATAATTCTTAATAAATAAAAAATAATTAAATAATTTATCTTTTTTTTTAAAGTAAAAACTACATGTATATATACTTTATTTTTTAATATATATATAAAAATTAAATATGTTTTTAGTACCTTAATTTTTATTTTAAATATGATTTCATATCTCGCCAAAATTATAGAGTAATGATTTTTTTATATTTCAAAAAGTTATGAAGACATAAACAGACGAGATTAACTAATTTATCACGTGACAAATGGAGTCACACATTAGAGAGTAATTGCATGTATATATAATACATTTAAATAATTTATCTTTTTTAAAAGTAAAAACTACAATTATTCTATATTTTTGGTGAAGAACGAAACTCAATTTCGCAAAATAAAAAATAGAGATTAATTTTATAAATAATTTTTTTTAATGAATAATGACTAATTAGACCGAAAGGTGAATAGAAAAGTAAGGTTATACCGATAACGCCGAAAGGTTAAATAAATAAATAAATTAATTAAATTAAATTAGTTACTTTAACAAAACTTATAAAACATGCATAAATATATAGGTGTGTGTTTAAAAAATATTAGGTGTAAAAAAAATCTAAATAATTTCTAAGTCTAATAAGAGAACATTATAAATATATGTTCCAAGAAGTAAGTAGAGTCAATTTATCTGATAATTATACAAAACTGATTGACAATTTCTTCCTGCACCCCTAAATCCTAAATCCTAAACCCATACAATGTATGCAAAGACCAAAATGTCCCTATTATTTTTTTAAAATCCTAAAATGCACTTGAACTGTATTTATTTTCTTGCATTCTAGATCATGGAATCTGGAAAATTTTCGGATTGGCACTTCCGGTCAAATTTTGGATCACCCAATATGTAAAATTTGTTTTTGGAATACCTTCTCATTTGAAAAAAAAAATGATTCAATTCCAGATTGATGAATCCATAGTACACTCCGAGATCCCGATTTCCAGTAACCATGTTGCCCTTTTTCAAATAAAAGGTAAAGGTCAGTTTCAGAATTTTGGAAAATTGTGGGGGTGCAAGAAGAAGAAGCCAAATTGATTTTGACTTTGGCATCAGAGTGCCTTGTAGGTACACACATCGACCCGTGAGAGAAAACCGAGAGACCGAGTTGATTCAGTCCACTAAAGTGAGATTACCGATCATCTAAGCTCAATCCCAAATCAAATGAAGAGTATATCAAAAGTCCAACCTAAGACTAAAGACCAAGAGGATCAGACAGACCAAGAAGTCAACATATTTTAAAGAAATGAGTTTTGTTTCTAGACTCTTGGAAGAACAACTAAATATTAATATAATAATTTATTTTTTATAATACCTGAAAACTTTTTATTTATTTGTGTAAATGTCTAAATCAGCACAATTTATTACATAATTATATATTTTAAATTCTTCAATAGATTTTATTGACTTAATAATATGTATTTACTTAAACGTCTACATAAATAAATAAATGAAAAGTGTTCAAGTATTTTTTTTATAAATAAAAAAACTAGACAAAATAATAATAATTACACATCATACTTATTATTTAATAAAACTTAACTTTTAAATTTGATAAAAAAAATAATATTTCAAAAGATAAGTAATATATATAATATATCCCTACTTTCAAATTATTTTACTTTTTAAAATTTGAATATATTTTTTTTATCATCAAAGAATAGAATTAAATTAAAAGGAATATTTGAATATAATAATAATATATTTTAATTCATTGTTTTCCTGATAAAAGAGAGTTCAATATCAAATCATAATCATTATACTCAATAATTTTGACCAAAACAATACATTTAGATTTATAAGATTATTATTATTTATTTAATTTTCATTATAAAATATATATTATTAACATGTCATAGCCACATCAAATTAGTTGTTTTTATGTAGCCTGTTAAAACTCAACAATGACTTGCTTTAAAGAAAATTAAATTATATTTTTGTGTAGATAATAAAAATACGAATTTACTCTTTCTTTGTTATAGTTTAATAAATAAATTTATTATAAAAAATTAACTAAATTCAACACACATTTTTAATAATATTTTTTATTTGATTTGGCACTTAAAGAATAATTTTTTATTAAAAAAATATAAGACTGTAAATTTGTGTTTTTTGAAATATGTGTATAAAAATATATAATAATATTTATAAATTTAATAAAATAATAATTATAAAATAATAATATTATATTATATTATATTAAAGGTATTTAAAAAAGATAATTTATGCTATTTTTTCAACACTTTATATTTCTTTTTCTTCCCTCTCTATCTTCATAGAAAGGGAAACTGAGAGGAAGAAGAAGAGAAGGGAGCGTAATGGCTATGGGTGGAGCATTGTCCGATCTTGAACAAGTTCTCATTTCCAAGAAGGTTCTTCCCTTCATTTTCAGCTAGGGTTTTTAATTTCTTTCCATATTTTATACCAATGTCAAATTCCTTTCTCCTTCAATTCATTTTTAACAAATCAGTGTCAATGCTTATTCCGATCATGCTAATTCCGAGTTTTTACACTCTACTTTTTACTGCCATTTTTTGATTCTGACGTGTCTGAGAGCAATTATTCAGTGTTTTCTACACTTAATTTTAACTGGGGTTTGCAATTTGGGCTTCCAGATAAATGCTTTTACATTTGGAATAAATTTAGTTGAAATTAGCTTCTTTTAATTGGCGATCATCGTGGAAGGACATGATTCTGTGCCTTCAAATATCTTTGAAAAGGTTTTTGTGCTCACATTGTGAAAGTTAGTTGATCGGCTTCATCACCAAATATCTGTCTTTTTCTTTTGTAGGAAACTCAGGAATCAAATATTATTCTCTCGTGCAAAGCTAAACTTGTGAGGGACTTCACGGCAGGTGCACTTTCTGGGGGTACAGCGGCATGGGCAGGTTTGTGATTTCAGCATCCTTAATTATTATGGTGCTAACTTATAATGATTCAGTGAATATTGTTTTAATGTATGAAATATTTGGCTTTGGAACATTGTATGTTTAATGTGTTAAAGTAATATGACTGGTGAGTAATCCAAGCACTGGTGGTGACTGTAAGGTTAACTAAGCTAAGAAACAAAAATAAAAACGCTTTGCTCTTTCTCTTATAGCTATTGCCTTAACCTCCTGATGGAGGGATAGGGGGTCATTGACTTCTTATTCTAGAGCAGAATAACCAGGAAGATTCATATATATTGTCATTATTCTACCGTAGACACAACAGATTCTCATTGGGGTTAGTATGACCATAAGCATCATACCTTTATTGCAGCATCTTGGAATCTCAGTAAAGCATTTCGAATCCAGCTTGCAGTCGGTAAGAGAAACCACTTCTTGTATCTTTATTTCTACAGTTTTACTAAGGCCTTCCTACGTTAGTCTTGTTTATTGTTTTATTTTATCCTTTTGCAGGAGCTGGTGCTATCTGTGGACAGTGGATTTGTAATAGAACCTCGTATTATTGTGCAGATCAGATTCTTACAATGGATGGTAGCATATTGCAGAAGGAGTTAGCCAATATGTAGGTTTTTCCCTCTCAGTTGCTCAGACTTGGTAAACATTTTTTATTTGTGCAATAAGTTCCAATTACTATCTCATTCTTTCTTGTTCTTTAGTAGGCTATAAAATAAATGCTGTCATAAGCAGAGGAAGTCAGCTTAGCTTCTGTCCACCATGCTGTGCTGTGTACAATAGGTGTCTGAAGGATTAAAACTACAAAGGTTTTTTGTGTAACAAGATCAATGTCAAGTGTCAGGTTTTCTTTCTGACTAGAAGTAGAAAGTAGCTTATTAAATGGTGGTATATAGAATAAGATCAAAGACAGTTTAGGATGCATCTGCTTTGATAGTAATGATGGTGAAGAGTTATAAGAAGCAAGGAAAGGTTATTATTACTTAGTATGGGAGTATTTAGGTTAAGCTGAAAATAAGGTTACCATTATAGAGTGTTTTTGGGTTACATTTCAAATGAACGTAACCCATGCTTTTTCTTTCAATCCAGCAGTGTTATAACTTCTCCATTTTGTACATTGGAAAGTGCAAATGAATGTTTGGTACCCCTGATACGGTAATCCAAACACACGTTTCCATTTTAACTGCAAAATCCCCCATTCCCCAGTTGACTTATTGGTTGAAGATGGGACTATTATTAGTCCAAACAAAATTGCTATGGGATTTAACTGATACCTTGCAGTGTTCTAGTTGTCAATTTTCTATATGTAAGAATTTGATGACAGTTGACGTTTTTCCAAATAAAGTACAGAGACTTTTTCACATTTAAGTTTTTTATTTCTCTTTTGCTTTCTAGTTATCTTATTGAAGTGCTTTGCCACTCATTTTCTTCTATTTTTGAAGTGCTTTCTAGCATTGACAAACATAGCTTTGGTATCACTTGATCAAAGAATTATTTTTTTCCCATTTCAATGTAAATAAACACGTAATGTCATTGTAGCTGTTACCTCATTGACACAGCCTCTTAGGCAGATACAATTTGATATTTTAAGTCTATTTTTGTTTCCAGTTTGCTGTCATCATATTTAAAATAAGATGTAGCTATAAAGGCAAAACTTACTATAAAAGGGCAGTACAAAATCTGAATTGTATTAATTAAACCTATACAAAGAGTAGGAGCAAGAGTGGCTACAAATCCAAACACCAGGACCCACAGTTGCACTTTTTGATTGATAAATACATAAATAAAAAATCCTAATCGTTATCAGTTAATTATAAAATATGCGAGTCAAGAATTGAAACCTGTTTTATTTGTTGTAACCAGTTAAAGTTTTATGCCTACTACCAAGTGGTTACTTTGCTTGAAATATGATTAGCATCTCTGCAGTTGGAATTGTCCATGTCCCCCTTGAAATTATGTATCTCTCCGGATTGCTTTTTCACTAAAGGGGGGTGACACGGAAAGAGAATAGCTTCGATCTCCAGTGGGCTCCCCTATTTTTTCGTTATTTTGATTCAACTGATTTTCATTTCATTTACATTTTTTAATTGTTGTTAAATGGCAGAATGGTGACAAAATACCAGAATGATCCTTCAGTAATGAAGCTTATGTCTAAGCATTTCTATTTGGAGAAGATTTTTGATGATTCGAGTAATAATCCTAAACTAAGATGGAGACACCGGAATTTGTTTAATGATAAGGAAGTCCATCTTCATAGGATACATGATCATGACTCTTACGATAAATCCCAAGACCAATCTCGTACTGATTCTAATGATACATCCCAAGGCAGGTCTGACAATGTCACCAACAGCAAAAAAACAAATATTGAGACGAAGCATACTTTTGTAAGTATTCTTGGACTTCCCTTTTCTTGTTCTTTAGTTAATGAAATAGGAGCTTTTAGTGTAATTAAATATGCTAATTTCTAACTAATTTAAGGATAGAAGGATATGGACTGTGTTGGGGGACACCAGGGGGGTATTTTTTGCTTTGGCCTTCTCAAATGTCTTGGGGAGGGGGAAGGAACTGTTAAACTTCATTTGTGCATACTGAGAAAGTTACTTACATGCCTTCCATGAGTCCTGTGTGTTTTCAAGGAAAAATAAACTTTATTTAACCTCAATTGTATTATGTCAATGGGTTGCAAAATGTCTATGCATGTTTTGTTATTTGTTTTCTTTAAAGAAAAAAAAAATTAGTAGCTTCACTGGTGGCTGCAACCATTGCAAAAGTTTTAGGGGGAAAGAGTAAAATGGTACTGTAGCCTCACTAGTTGTCTAACTCACAATCAATGGTGATTACTTAACACGAGTTGCATATTGATCAACCTGGTAAAAAAAATCGGAAAATCTTATTTCTGGATTCAGTTCAAGTTGATGCTAGGCAATGTTTGGGTAGAAATCAAATATAAAGTATAAATTGAGAAACTGATTTTTTTAACGAAAATTAAGGTAAAAATTACTGATTTGTTATATGAGTGCAGTAACATTAAAGGACTTCAGAAAATATGGTCAGTTTTAATTTCTATTTAAAAATATTTTTTAGTTTTATAGAATTAAAATTTTAGAAAACGTGTTTGTTTGTAGCCTAGGGAAACTCTTCTCCGAGTTGTTCTTTCTAAATTGAAATTAGAAGAGTGGTTCACTTTCATGCTTTTTTTTAGACGAGCATGCAGAAACATGATTTGGTTGTTTATTTTTGGGATTTTTAACTGCTGATTTCTAACCATTCGGCAACATCAGATGCAGATATACGTTACTAACAATTTGTCAAGGTCTCTGTGTATAGAGTCGTGAACTGCTGATTGCTAACCCTCCGAAAGTGCATTGTATATCTTATAAATAATTTTTTATATCTTAATAGATTTTGTATGAGAAATTGATTTATTAAAGAGTCTAGCATTGGTTTAGAAGACAGATTTTAAAATCAAACACTGAAGGGATTCAAAGCACTGTATCCTGTGAAGGATATTCCTTTACTAAAAGAATATTGGGCAAACTGACTCCGTTTTGCAGTAGTAATGTGATGGGTAGACATTTTTGTTGATAAGTTTTTCAATGAGAAGGTGAGACAAGTTGACATGCTCGAGGGTGTGTCTGTTCGATCTGAGAAGGTGAAGGATGAGTTGGTTTTGAATGGAAACGATATTGAGCTTGTTTCCAGGTCTTGTGCTCTGATTAACCAGAAATGCCATGTTAAGAACAAGGATATTCGGAAGTTCCTTGATGGTATCTACGTAAGCGAGGAGGGAACCATAGTAGAAGAGTAGACCATGCTGCTATTTAGTTTGGATTTTACAATTGTGTTGTCAGACTTGTCTTTACGGAAATAACTTATTAGAAATTTACGCCATGGAATATTTGCCCCAATTTACTTCTCAGTCCATAGATATTTTGCTTTTGTTAACGTTTATTGTGATGAATGCTTATTTAAGCTGGTGATTGACTGAATTCACAACTCTGCAATTCAATGTGGCAATGTGCAATCACAATTAAATATTCAAGTATTCTGTAGTTCAACCTTGATATGATAAACTCAATCTTTCATTGTCCTTTATTCCTTCGGTAGATGATTTGAACATAATCAAGTAGTACTCATCTGATGTTTATTTCTCTATATTCACAATAGTCAACCTGAGTTTTGAGGATTCTTTAACAAATTATTGTGCCTAATATAAAAGATGCTGTATCCACTGGAAAATGAAACTTAAAATGATCGATCACGATGAGATTTTGTTTTACATATAACTTTCTTGGTGTACATTTTGATTGCAGATAAAGGGGGGTCCTGATATGGCGTTTGAGGCAGACCCTCTTGATTGTGTTTTTGGTTATGCTCCTCCTGTGGAAGACACTGTTCATTCTAGTTCCCCCAATAAGCCATCAGGAACACAAAATCGGGCTCATAGAAGATCTCGCCATAGGCGTCGGATGCGAAATCATGAAGACCTTTCCAACTTGGATGCTTAACATTGGCACAAGTTTATGTTAGGATTTGCAAATTCTGTGCTTCTGTATTTTCTGATAACGTTTAGATCAATTTCCCTTCAAACAATATTGCCCAAAGGGAAGAAGAGTATTGTTATCATTTACTATCTCACAGGAATAGTTTGCTTTTCTTACTTCCTTCCATCATTTACTATTTCACAGGAATAGTCTGCTGACAAAATTATCTTGTATGTTCTTGGAGTTTATAAGTTCCAACCTGAAAGTGTTAGCTACTTTAGTATGAACATGGAATAAAAATGAAGATGTGCTAGAATTATTAGTTAACTAGTTATATTTATTTCCAATCAATTTAATTTGGTCTAACAGGGTTATTAATAAAATAAATTAGAGGTTAAATTATTTTACAGCCACACACATTTTTTACTTTTCATGGAGGCTGTTGCAAGAGCTAAGAATCACTGAATGGTGTAAACAATATAGGTTTTAACATGGTTTATTATGAATTGACTTTTCTGGAATACAATATACTACTTTATTTAACTGTATATTATTGTGAAAAAATCACAATAGTCAATTAAATGCAATTTTTCTTCTATTAAATTTTTTATAATTATCAATCCTTTTAATGTCAAATTTTAATTATTGGACAGAAAATATTAAAATATGGTTGGCAACCGTTCATGACGAAAGAAAGCAATAGCTAAAAAGAGTTCATTAAGTAAAACAAATTGAATACTGATAGAAAATATTAATCAAATAGAACTAAAACTCTTTTTTTTTATAGATATCTCTTCATATATAGGTCGTCGAAAGGCTATCAAAAACACATCAGCACAAAAATTAGAATTTTTCAAGAAATAGATTCATATTCAATTAGAAATTTTTAAGAAATAGATTCATATTCTAAAGGTGCATGATAAACTCACATTAACTTATCAATTTGAAATTCAATTCGGTTTCAAGTATCGGTTTGGAATTCAATTCGGTTTCAAAGTATCGGGAAGAAATTTGATTATAACTATATCGGGAAGAAATTTGATTATAACCATATCTATTCATCCAAATATAAAAGAAAGAATTCTCTATTAATTATCTATTAATTCAAACGCTCTATTTACGAAATATGGATATAGAAAAAGGAAAAAAACTGAGGATTTTATATAATACTTTTGATAGAAAATTCAATCTCATTTTTTCCATACTTTTTCTCAATAATAAAATGAGTCAGATTCTATCGAAAGCTTGTGAGAATTAAGAAATGGTGAAAGAAAAGAAAAGAAAATAATACAGTAGTCCTGATTCTGAACCAAAAAAATTCAAACTTCATTGAAAATGATTTTTTATTATTGAAGAATGGGGCAAAAAGATTGATCGCCTGTTCTAAAAATCTCATTTAACATCATCAAAACTATACAAAAAAATTCTATATAATTGTTCCGAGATATTATAAATATTTTAATATAAATATATCATTTTAATTTTAATTTCAATAACATTGTAAATTGACGTGACAGTTTCGATAACATCATCATTATTAGTCGTGAATTTTATAATTATTTACGAGAAAAATAATAGTATTATTATGATGACATATTCTTGTTTGATTATATCTGGTATTGTTTGTGATTTGTTTTCAGTGTAGAGAACCATTTTATTACGTTGTACTTTCCAGGGAAGGATCAGAGCACCTTCCTCCTTTGTCTTTACTTCTCAACTTTATATGTTCATGTTTTTCAATTTTTCTGGAAAAGTAATAAATAAAAACTTACAAGTTTTATTTTCAAGTGTTTTTTAAATATAAATTACGTTTAATGATTTTATTTTAATTATTACCTGGGAAATCAATATTTTTTCCCATGACTATGTTTTCCAAAAAATTAACAAAAGTCATTATATTAGATACAATATTGTGGATCAATTAAAAGAACAAAAATGTTTATAAATTTAAAAATTATACTAAATTTTTAAAAAAAATTATATTATAGAAAAAACACCATAATCATAATAAAAAAAAGTTAAAAGGAGGCAAAGTTATAACTTAGGCACTTTCTCTTCCCTTGTCTCTTCTGTTTAATGGTAAAGGCTTTTACGAAGACGCGTCATCCACAGAAACTAGTTAAAGAATCTCTATAATATTTTTGTTTATTATTATTTTATTATTATTATTATTATGCTTTAATATATATAATACTATAAAAAATAACAACGTATAAGACTTTTCACCTCCAGTGGTTTTCTATAACAGCATATATTAAGATTTTTTTTTTAATTGTGTTGATACTGATAAAATTAAAATCACTTTTAAAAGTAAAATAACGTAATTTCTAAATAAGCGATTTGTATAAACATCTATACAATTTAAAAGTATTTTTTTTATCAATTCATATTAATAAAACATTAATATGTATTTTACTAACGATTAAATAAAAATATTTAAAGATAATTTTTTAAACGAGAACGGTTTTTATTTTATTTCAAATCTGTAGCCTTTAGCTGTTATTATCATATATATATATATATATATATATATATATATATCATTTATATTTGATTTTAATGACCTTTTCACTCATATACTATTTAGTTTTGATTTTAAATTTTTAAATTATTTCAAATTACTCCATCATTATTATCTTTATCATTTTCTTAATTTGTTTCTTTCATTGTATCGTTTCATCTTTATTTTTAAATTAAATTTCAACAACTTTTAAGGAAATTATTTAATGCATGATTTTAGAAAAAAGTGATTCTCCTTTAATAATTGAGAGGGGCAACATTGTAATTTGGAAAAGGCAGAAGATTCGTATGGAATGGATAATAATACGTTTATAACTTAATTTTTTATACAATTATATTACAATTTTCAATATTATTATATCATTTAACTTTACGTTTATCTTTTATTATATATTTATTTATAAATTCATGTTATTCTAAAGTTGTTACGCGTGAAATCGCTTCTTAAAACGTGCACCAAAACCCAAACATTGAAACAAACAAACTCTCTCGGGCAATGGCGAGAAAGCGAAACGTCGCCACCGAAAATCAACTCAACGCTCTCTCCGAGGCGGAGACCGCCGCCGCCAAGAAGCTGCGGAGGCTCCCCCACGTCTTCACCAGAGTCTTGCAACTCCCCATCCCCGCCGATACTGACGTGTCCCTCCACGAAGCCCCTAACTGCTTCCGATTCGTGGCGGAGACACCAGAACTCGCACACGTGGAGGCTCACATCGTCCAGATTCATCCCGGAATGACGAAGGTCGTCGTCAGGGAAACCGTCTCCTTGCGCTTTCCCTTCGAGGATCTCCGCCTCGACGTCTGGAGGATCCGCCTGCCGGACTCCACGCGGCCGGACCTCACCACCGCCGTCGTGGTCGGCGGTACGCTTGTCGTGACGGTGCCGAAGAGCGTCCATGACCGGGATGATGAGCTCAGAGGCGTCGGCGCTGCTTCTACACCTGTGCTTGTACAGTGATTTGTTTGTTCTATTTAACTCGATCGATCCTTTTAGTTTAGTTTGTCACATTTATAATACCTTAATTTTTAATTTTACGGTTGTTCTTGAAGTGGAGATAGTGTAGTGTTTCTGCTGCTGTTTTTCTTCTATCAAATACACATTTTTTTGCATGGTTGTAGAAGGTGATTAACCGTGCTGTGTAGTTTTAATGTTTTCAGTCAACAAGTAAACCAAAAACTGAAACCAGACGAAGAACAATGGCAGTGTTGGATTATTCATAAGGTAATAGATAAATTATTAATTTAACTAATAGTAATATACCGTTACACCTCGAGTTCCGCACCCGGTCAAAATCGACCGAACTACACGTTCAAAATCATTAGGTCTAAAATTAGATAATAATTCTTAATCATTCAAATTTTTAATCCGTCTCAATAATAAATATATATAAGCACATATTCCAATATTCCAATAATCAGATATGTCCTTTTCGTTCACTAATACCATCGAATTTTGAACACCGAAGTTTTATTTGAGTGTTAGAATTTTTTTTTTAATACCATCCGGACTAAGTGAAAGGAGAATATTTGTTCTTTAGATTCAAAACTAGTCAGAGAACAACTAATATTAGTAATATATAAACTTGTATTTTAGGAGTGGCAAGTAAAAACATATTCAATTTTAGAGGTAGTAAATATATGTTCCTTGATAATGTATATATAACTTTGATAGGTTAACAATTTTAAAATATTATAAAAGCAATAATATTATTATAATATTATATTAAATTTGAATACTTAAATTAAACATATCAATTAGTTTTGAAACCATAATCAAAATGTTTCAATTAATAGATGAAGTGAGTGGAAAGACTTAAAAGACAAAACGCGACATGATTTTTATTCAGCAAAACATGAAAGATGACAACAGCAAAGAAACTTCAATGCAACAACAACAACAATGAAAACTTGAGGAAATTGAAACTGTGACTTTAGTTTGGTTTAAAGCCAAAGTGTTTCTTTATGATACTATAGGGCGTCCTGATGAAACCAAAGGCTACCTTCCTCATCGTTTCATACTTATCCATCTCCCGTTTCATTTGTTTCTTTCTCTCCTTCACGGAGAGCTTTGAAGAAGAAGATGACTTTCGACCGTTCAGTATACTTATTTCATATTGCAGTTGCTCATTCAGATTGTTAAGATAGTTTTTTTGTGAAAAAAGTGTTTCTTCAACCATCTTATATTCAAGCTCCTGAGACTTTCTAAAAGTCTTCATAATCTCATACGAATCATCGTCAAGATTTACTGTAAAGGGTATACTCATATAAGGTCCCCACTCCTTCTTAACTTCATTCACTGTGACATCCATCACATCATTGCCATTATCTTGTAAAACAAACACAAAATATTCAATATGTCAAGAAGAATGCACCCAACACCATGATGAACAAGATTTGTCACAACTCAAAGTGAAAGATCATAAATGGTCACTCCATAATGCATGCAATGCAACCAAATGGTAATAGTATAAAAATGGAGAAGATAATTATTTTTCTTCTAAAACACCAGAATTTCACAGGATGAGATCACCGTCCTATGAATACAAACAAGCTTAACTGAAGAATTCTGATGGTATCAGGTGCATTAAAATGAAGAAGATATTTTATTTTTAAAAGAGTTGCAAGACGAGATCTTCCTAATAGGTCACCGTCCTAGTACTACTTTCGTTCAAGCAAGTTCAACTGCGGAGTTTTGTTGGGATCTTTGCATTAAAATGGAAAAGATATTTACCATCCTCCTTCCAGATATCTTCAAGATTGGTTCCAGATTTAGCCTGATGCAAACAAACCCTCAAACTGGTCATGAACCTTCAACACATGCAAGATACTTTTTATTTGTATTAACAAAACATCATGTAAAAATACCTTAGAGATGGTCAATTCAACTCGATCGAGGAGGTCCTTTGCAGCAGGTTTCTCCGAACCACGCAAGAGAGCAGAACCAAGGTTCAGAAGCTTCAGAATCTCGTCATGCGAATCCATGGTTTTGCATGTTTGCATGATTTTACTAACATGAGGAATCATGTCAGTTCTTCCATCACAGCGGCGACAGTGGTACTCTGCATCCAGCATCATAGCTCCTTCAACTTTCCCAGCCATGAAGCACTGGAGAGCACATTCAACATGAGAAACGTGGCCACAGATTCCCGTTCCAGAATTCACTTGGCACTTCACATAGCTGTAGCTGCCATACTCTGTGGAAACAGTTTTGCCACAAAGCATGCAAGAACAAGCACGGCAAAAGTTAGGTTCAGTGCAGCAGATATCACACGGCATGGCGTGTAAACACTCAATTTTCTCCAGAACCACACTAGGGCACCCCTCATTGTTTGCATTGCACTTGAAAACCAACAGACAGTTCGCTTGACGTGCTTCTTCTGATATCTGTCGAATGGGTAGAGCAGCTATGGGAACTGGACTGCCTGTGATGTAGAAAACAACACCACAACTAGTTATATATCAATATTATACCATTTTAATAAGCAAATATATAATAAATAAGAGGTATTTTAAAAATATCTCGACCCTTTACAAAGATTTATCTGAAGATTTTAAAACAAGTGAACCGATTTATCTTAATTGTTTATTATCGATAAGAAAAACCGAAAAATTTACATACCATTTCAATAGGCAAAAGAGGCATAACAGTTTTTTTTTAAAAAAAGAATCAATAAATAAGAGGTGATCCACATATACCTCAACCCTTATATAAAAGATCTGAAACTTTTATCCTTCAACTTTCTTAATAACAACTGAAAAACTTACATGCGGACTCATTTTACTCATGACTCTAGACAGATCGACACACATGCAAAGAGTATAACGATTTTTTATAAAAAAAATAACGAATAAATAAATAAAAGGTATTTTAGGAATAGTTTAACCTTTAAACAAAAAGATCTGAACTCTAACTTCCTTACACCAACCGAAAAACATACATGCAAGACTTTTTTACTCATGAAAAACATCTCCTAGACAAATTGACATGCAAACAGCATAACAGTGCATCACTGATTTCTGAGGATCATCGTTTTTCATATCGGCAAAGAATAAACAAAGGAAAATTAGTCATTTCAAGACTGTTCCCACTCAGATCATCATAAAACATGAAAAAAAAGCAAAAAAAAAGGACATTGACAGAGAAAAAAGACATCCTCGTATGAAATGAAAAAAAAAACAACCAGATATTAAAAAACATTAGATATGGTTTAGAAATAAGTGTTAGAAATAAGTGACAGAAGAAAAGAGACCGAAAGTTGTTAAAGCAGGAATCTTCCATGAGAAAGAATCGAAAAAGACTTTCAGATCTGTGTCAGGATAATGTCTAATGACGTAGCCCTTCACACCCAGCTTGCTCGCAAAGATGTGTTGCTTGCGAGCTCTTGAAGAAGACCCTGAGCCTGAAGCAGGCTCTGGTGTCTCCTTCTCTTCCTTCAGCAGCTGGTACAGCCGTTTTGGCAAGTACAGATACCGATCCTGAAAGTGAGTGCCGTTAGGCACCACTCTCCGGCCGGTTCTCCACCCCCAAACATCACCCTCCTCCGGCCAATTCTCCGGTGCGTACGGTAACCCCTCACCATACACTTCGGCAGCCATTGGGGGCAAATACACCAAACTATCACTCGCCATCTCAACAACTCTCACTAGGTTTTTTACAGTGCTTGCTATAACCCTAGCTGGTTTACAGTGCTTGGTGTATAACCCTAGCTGATAGCACTTGGATTTATAGTGCTTGAAACCTTGGAATTAGTATCACGCGTAGCTAACAGAATAGGTGATATTAAGGTGAATACAGGTAGTAGAAAACATGTGGCAAAAGCACGTAAAAGGCGTCTGAAATGAGAAGATTGAGGATTGGCTGAGTTATTTCGTTGGTGAAGATGCGCGGTGCAGTTGTGTCCGTTTCGCACAGCTCTTTCAAAAATTGATACACTCGAGGTTGCAAGAAATGACCTTGAGCGGCTTATCTTTGTAATTACCATGCTTTAAATTTTTGAAACTTGGACAAAATTACGTATCAGATCATACATGCATAAAGCCTTCCAGCTGAACCAATACCATTGTGCAACCCAACCAAGATTGTACACCCCAAGAACATCTATCTAATCCTAATAAATGTATATAATAAATGTCCCTTCATACCACTCTTCTTTAGTTTTATCAAACAGATTAACATCACTAATCACAGAATATAACCAAACCCTTGTTATAGATCCACCAACTTACATACATAGATCATCACATATATGTGTTGTTTGTGAAGTAAAACATTAATCTAGTTTTCCAAGTTAACATTCCATTTTTCAGTTTAAAAAGTGATATATTCACAACTTGCATTCTTCTATAAACTACATTTTTTCTGCTTAAAACTTGTATCAGTTTATGAAATGACGAGAATAATATCAATTACAGGTTGTATGTTAACGGTTAGTGTATTAGAGCAGGTTTTCAAAGTATATTAATGGGTGTTTAAAGTTTTCTGATGCATGTTAATAAAAGCAGTAAATGTAGTAGTTAACATGCATGTTTAGACAAAAGTTTTTGATAAGTATGGCTGGGGAGAGGGAAAAAAAGAATCACGTGATTCCTTCTTCACAGATGTAGCAGACTGCGTTTTGCAGCTTTAGAGAAGCACAGTGCAGACACATGGTTGGATAGCGTGATTTTGTCTCCTTCTATTAATACAGCTTTATTAGCACACACCGAAGAAGGCAAATCTAGGGCAACCAAGGAAGAAGGGTTTTTCTCTTAGGTCTATTTCATAATGAGAATCTTCAGTCATCAAACAACGGCTTCATTAATTAAACAAATTGTGTTCTGCTGTCATAATTACACTTCATTCATTCTTTACAAACCAAAGATGTCTTTTTAAATTCTCACTTCTGTCTTTTAAATTTCCATATCTGACAATATATACTTCCTATTTATTTATCTTAATTCAATTTCAGAGTAATTAGTCATATTAGGATAAAAAAATTATATTTTGATTAACGCAACATTAAACTCTTAAAGAATGTATTAGTTATTCTTGTTCAAAACACTTACACTCAAATTCAAAATATGAAAAACTAACTTTTTTTAATTTTATTAATGGATTGCATATTTTATGAAATATAAACTACTCCAACAGGTTTCCATCATAATCTTTATTCTTAGAAAATATATCATAGTTTTAAATTATTTTTGAATTTTAATCTGTTCTTAAAAAAATTATTATAATTTTAAAATCGATATCAAACTGATTTATAAACATTCAAAAATATGGATTTGAACTTAAAATTCAATTTAGTTACTTAGATTTGGACTTACGAAATTCAAAATTAATTCTTTTATAATATGGATTTAGATTTAATTTCAATCTATTCAGGTTTAGATTGGATTTGAATTGAATTTCAAGTCTAGCCCACTTGAAATAAAATTTAATTTGTTAGTATTTTTTAAAATGATCAAATATATTAAACTTAATAAATCCTCCTTTTACTTAATTTCATTCAATGGTTTTATAATACCAATTGTTTCATTTATTCTTATTCAATTTAAGTTCTTAAATTATGTAAACCCTATTCATAGATTTACTTATTTGGTTTTCTTTGTTCCTAATTTATTTTATTATTGTTTTTGAATCTCCGATCCAAATAAGTTTTACAAGTTATTTTACATTTAACCAAAGCATAATACATTTTTCTGCCTTATTATCACCATTATTATCACATTTTTCTGTCTTTAATTCAATATTGACAATTAACCAATAACTTAAAATAAAAAGAGTTTTAAGTGGTATACAGAAAATTATTGAAACTCTATGTAACAATAAATGTTTGAAATAACTTTTTTTTTGGGTAACACAATCATATGTAACCATACTAATGAATTGAAAAAGACAACTGTGACTTATAAATGTATATTAAATATGATACATGTGACAGCTATTTGACTTCACAAATGGGCCTTATGGCTATGATATTAGAAAAACAGTAAAACACATTCATTTTACATATCAATAAATTATTATTTTTTAATTTAAAATATTATTATATTATTATAATTAGGTGTCAAAGTATGTTATTTACTATTTAAGTGTTAATAAAAACTTTTTCTATTAGAAATATATATTATTTTTGGGTTTTTGAAACTGAAAGGAAAACTTTCTCTAGTGTTTAAAATACAATATTTTTGCTTTTATGTAATCTTAATATATACCAATATACATGTTTCTCTTATTATTGTGTTATTAGATAATATGTTTAATTTTTATTCACTGTAAAAAAAATTAAAATGAAAAGATAAAACGTAATAGTTAATTTGTTGTTAATATATATACTATACTATTTGAGACTGGAGTGTAACAATGGGTTATTAAAATTTTATTCAGTTCAAATAACTATAGAATTTTATTGCAAACAACTAATTTTTGTTGAATACAACATTATAATGATTAGATCCAAAACATTTCAACCGAAACTTCAGTGATGTCAGAAAGTGAGATCCTTCGGTTAACAACTCTTTGTTAATGTCGGCTCAAAGAACAATAAAATGTCGGTTCAGAATGTCGGTTGATAATGTCGGTTAAAAGAAGGCAATAACTTTCAAAATTGTGAACCGAAGAATGTCGGAGAGAGAGACCAAGAACTTCAGTGCTGCACGTGCATGAACTTTCCCTCTTCATTTGCATATTTCTATTTTACCATATGCACTACACGCGTCCTTTGTTCTTAGGATCATTCATGAAATTGATGATCAAAATTTATTGTGTTTCACTCCATATTGTATAATTCATGACATAAGATTTTGTCATTTTCCACCATTTTAAGTAATTTTGAAACTGGACCAGTAATTATGTTATAGGAATCTTTCAAAATATTCATCCTTCAAATATGAATATTTTGTATTTATATGAAGATTTTTTTTACCTGCAGTTTGTCATATGGAGATTTGTTAAGTAATTACTAATCTTTAAAAAAAATAAGTAATTACTATTAATTAAATTTTGTGGGAGTGTAATTATTTATCAACTACTTGTAATGGTGATCTTGCATACTTAAACAACTAATTGAAAGTATAAGTAAGTTGCTTGACAAAAACCTACTTATATAATATATATAATTAAAAAAAAGGTTATAAAGAGATTTACCAAAATTCATGTGTTTGTTTCTGAAGTGAAGCCTTCTTCTTGCTGCTCAAATGTAGTTCTTTCAAATATTAAGAGGATGTGCGAAACAAGTATTCTTCATGAATAATCAATAATTGTTCTGCTACCTGTTATATATGTATCATTAGTATTAGCCAAATTCAAATGATGTTAAGGAAAAAAAATTGAAAATGACACATTATTTTACATAAGATTAAGCTTGATTTAATGAAGAAAAAAAAGGACACAAGCATTTTACATAAAATTAGGTTTGAGTGATATAGAGTTAAGAAGTATCTTAGACTGATAATAAGTTTTATTTATTTCATGCTTGTATAACACCAAACCTAAATAAGACTTTGTTCCTAATATATTTTTCATGTTCAAACAAAATTTGTATAAGTGGATGTCATGTTCATGTTTATGCTTCCTCAATACACATACTAAATCTAATGACACGTAATTCTACCAATTGTCTCTTAAAACAAAATGTAAAAGTTTTTATAAGGTTTACAATCATAAACTAAGCAAATATCTATATATATCTCAGATTTTTGTTAAGTTACAAATAAAAAAAAAACATTAGTCAACATTAACCTACAAAGAAAGTTTGTGGTTTTGGAAAAATGTTAATTAAGGATTGTGAGAAACTATATTAGTTTGGTTGAAAAAGTAGAAGATAAATTTATTATAGACATGAATCATGGATCATGGATCTGACTTTGACACTGAACCAGATTATATATAGAATATAAAAGTGGATAGATGTATACATATATATACACACACCTGTTCAATACTGCCATCTTCTATCTCTGTGTTGAATGTAAGCAACATACATTCATGGAGTAGGTTTTCTAAATCTTCAACAGGAACTAACACTGAAATTTAGATGATAAATCACATAAAAGAGACATTGGTGAGATGTTATAACAAAAGAGAAAATTGATAAATAAAATTTGTCTAAATGAATGGAAAGAAAAGAGAATAAACTAATTGAAAAATACTATACAACCTTTAGATTTGGAGAACCAGGAAAATAAATCAGCAGCAAGTTGATGCGATTTCTGAAGGGAATCAGAACCACCCCATTGATTTTCAATAGCCATTTGAAGGGCATACCAACGAGAAAGAAGCAAAACGATACTCTTTTGCAATAAAATGGTATCATTTGTTTCTGCTCTTTCGGAATAGTTTCTATTCATGCAATCCATTTGAGGCACCTCTGTGTGTTCTGGGAGAAAAAAATTCATACAACACACAGAGGTGAATAATGAATGAAAATGCATTGTTGTATTTATATGAAATGAATTGCATGAGAAACATAGATGCGAAAAATGTTGAAGAGAAAACTATTACCAACTGTTCTCATCTTTCTATATATGAAATCTTTAAAAAGAAAAAAAAAATTATAACCATTTTAAAAATTCATTTAGCTAAAACATCTTTTAAATCCTTCATAAACATACTGGAATAATTAATTTATTAGCTTAGATTATATACTAATTGTATTATTAATGTATTAATGTTCTATATTGTATTGAAATTACATGTATTATATATTTTGAAAAACAAATTTAGGTATATATAACAAGCTTCAGCAATTTTTGCATGACAACTTCTCATGTAAAATTACATCTTTAAGTTTGATTTGTTATCATTACTTTAATCTTAATAAGTGAATAACTTCTAGATTATAATTTATATTCCAATTGATAAATCATTTTTTATAAACATTTCAAATTATTTTTCTTAATTATCAATACTATTTATTAATTGCACTATTTATTCATAAATTTTATTGACTCTAAAATTAAATTAAGTTTATAACCAATAGAATCATATCATAATAATTTAGTATTATTATCATTTTAAGTCTAATCTCAACTTTTTAGTTATTTTCATCTGTGTATCAATTCTTTTGGCTTAGCATTTTGTTAATCAAATTTGAACGTAGTCATGTATATGGATCAATTTAAATTCATAACTGGTTTACAATTAGTCCAAAAATTCTTATTTTGAGCTGGTAAAAATATATGGCAAATGTGTAGCCAAAAAAAATCATAAATACTTGTAGAATTAAGAAAACCTAAATAAGTTTCTCTGAAAATAAAAGTTAATTCATATGAAGTAATTTATAGATTTTTTCTATCATTAAGTTTTTAGAAAACAATTCTTAACTTTAAATTATTTATTTTCTTCTTTCATGGTGGTTAATGAAAAGCCTATCAACAAATTATTAAGAAAGAAGTTTCAAATAAAATTATTAAGAGTATATCTAAAAGTTTAAACCATCACCTTTAATTTAAGACTCGGGTATTATAAGAAATTTACATTAAAATTCAATGATATGCTTGCTGAAAGTCTTAAAATTAAGAAACTGAGTATTATATAAAACACAATCTTAAACATAAAAAAAGGATTTGTCAAAATCAACAAACATATTGTAAAAAACAATTTCAGAATTTTTTTTCATCCAAGATGATTAACTTAATTAAAATGAAATAAAAGCTTTAACAATTTTTAAAAGTGTGAATGATCTTAACCATATAAAAACAATCACATTAGTCTTTAATATAATAAACTGGAAAACATCTAACAAGATAAAAAATAAAGTCGTAAATTAAAGAATATATAAAAGAATGCAGTTAAAATGAAAAGAAGGAATGGTGTTAATTGCTTAGGTTTGTGTATACGATGTAGCAGTGCAGGCTAGCTAGCTTCCTTTGTAATACATTAAAAATATTGTTATTTTTTCAAAATAAATATATTTTTTACTTGTTTTTTTTCTGACTAATACCTGTAGGAACTTATCAAATATAATTTGATAATGATTCGTATATTTTTAAAACTGAAAATTGAACAACATTATATATAATTTAAAATTTCATAAAATATAATTTAGGGACCAATATTACGACTATAAAAATTTTAGGGATTAAAAAATGAAAGGAAGTTATGAATTTTGATACATGTTTGCGTTTTCTTATTAGTAATATAATAATATATTTATGAGGAATTATAATTGTCTAATTTAAAAAAAGTAAAAGATAAAATCTACAATTATAATTTTGTAGGAACTAGAATATCATAAGAAAAAGTGAATTTAAGTCATAAATATATTGGAGTATAGTAACTCTGCATAAGATTGATTCGTTCTCTCTTGGGCTTTTTGGGCTTTAGAAAAAAGATAAGAGTTTGAAAAGTTTAAAGAATAGGAACCGCTTTACCTATTCGTTTTTCCTTCTTAAAATTCTACTATAAGGTATAAATATTTTTCATTGGTGTTTTTCTCAGTAAACTTGCTTTGAACGCTTTTAAACCACAATTTCTAAAATTTTTCTTCCATTATATCTGTAATTGTTAATTGGTTATCACAAACATTATTTAATTTAATAGTTATGTTAAATGCTGCTTCTTGTTTTTTTACGAAACACCTCCAAGTACTTGTATAAGCTAATGCTCCGTTAATTTCTACGATTGGATGATAAAAATCGATAATGTTTCAAGAGTTGTACTGCCATTTAAACTTTTATTAGTTGAAAAAATATGATACAGAATCTGATTTCAACATTTTGAAAAATTGATTCATTTTATCTTCTCTTAATAAATATCGAAAAATTTATCCGAGCTAGTTCTAGTTTCTGCAATGCATGACCGATATCATAGAACAAATTTGTAGAATAGAAGTTCCTAATCAACTTAATTTGTTTAGCATTGATTGTTTGTAGTATTGAAGAAATGTGTAGTAATAGAAATAGAAGAAAAAGGAGAATCAATTCCTCAACAGCATTTTTCTCTCAGCATTTTAATGACTTCACAGGGATCACCGGCTTACAAATAAACCAAATAGATTGTCACAATAATCTCAGCATCTAACTCCCGATTCACAAACAAACCGAAATAATTTCAAAAAATGAACACAAAATTATAGAGTAGGAACAAAAACACCCATAAACCTAAAATTTGGGGGAAATAATTGGAAGTCGAGAATGGAAAAGGAAACAAAAAAAAACAAAAAAAAAGCAGAGGAAATAATAACTAAAACAGGCGTTATAATTTTGTTTGATTTTGTTGTTGCGTTAATTAGTAGGAGAAAAGCAAATTAGTGTTAGTGTTGAAGGAAGAGGCTCAGATTTAGGTTTTGTCAGACAGAGAGGAGAAAAGAGCGTGATACCGTGGCTGCGAACACAGTGGATCGCCTCGCCAGGACCGCACATTACCCGCCTCTTCTTCACTCAGATCCTGTTTCAATTGCAGGAAACATCATCACTGCCTCGTTATATCCAAATGAGGAAGAGGAAAACAAGTTAGAAGAAGAAGAAGAAGAAGAAGATGAATGGAAAATGATATGGTGATGAAGAAGAAGATGATGATGATGGAACAAAAGAGAAAGAGAAAGAGAGGAGTGTGTATAGAGGATCATCGGCAGCTGCAAGATCTGAGAGAGCTTGCATGCTATGCCTCACACATGAACATTAAATTGCATGCAAGAAAAGGAAAGGGAGTGAGTGAGACTCAGAGCAAAGAGACAGAGTCCGTGGCTGCGTCAACAGAGACACCTCGCCAGAACACGTCAGAATCCATCATTGTCTCACTCGAGAAATGCCATGGAAGCCACCAACAACCACCTCAAAAACTCTCTCGCTAACCTCTAACAACACTGTTCGTTAGAGAGGAGAGGAAATGGCGGTGTCTATCGCACCCACCTTCCCCGTTCCAATGCAACACCGCACTGTTCATTCAACCAATTGCTTTACTTCTCAGTATTATATATTGGCCCAACTCAACCCTCACGCTTTTCTTCTTTTTTTTGGGCCTGGGCCCAGTTTTCAACTAATCAGAGACAATTACTTCGTACACCTGATGAAATTTGAACCTGCACCCCATTTTTATGTGAAACGACAAAAATGTCCTTAGATAACAGGAAAATTCTTTTTCTGGAACACGTTTCTGGATTTTGTTTCCTGAAATTCTTTTCTTCAATGTATTTTTTATATTTCGAAATTACTTTTCCAGAATGAAATTTTTATTTTCCAATTCTACTACGGAATTCCACTTCCTAAAAATCTATTATGGATTTACATTTCCTAATGTATTTTTTTTTTTAATTTCGGAATGAATGGTAATTTTGGAAATTTAGATAGGTATTGGGTTGCAGGTCACAATTTGTAAGGTGCAGAAAGAATTTTTCCTAATCATATCTTACAAACCTAAACCACCTGATCCACTTTTCTTATTGTATAATGACAACAAAAGTTCAATTTTTTAAAATACCTTATAAAAATCAAGGGTAAATTCTTTCTGTAAGTCCATATAATTTTAAAATTCCAAATATATCCATTTGTTTGTAATGAATTAAGCAATATGTAACACCTCTTATTTGAAATTTACACTATAAATTGAACAATCAGAAGCTATCAGAAGCTAACACACTCATATTACATATCGAATTGTATAATTCGGTTTGTATATCGAATTGTACAATCGGATAGATAATTTTATTAAGAAGTCTAACTCAAACTCATAAAACTGACTTATAAGGTGAGGTTTTGCACCCAGTTATATACTATGAAATTTTCTAATCTTTAGTCAATGTGAGATATCTAACACACACCCCTCACGTCGAGAATGGCCTGATAAGCCCAACAAATACTCTCTAGGATATGTTCGAAATGACTCTGATACCATATTAAAAAATGAACTTTAAGCCCAACTCAACATCATAAAATTGGCTTATGAGGTGAGATTTGCAGTCACTTATATACTATGAAATTTTCTAATCTCTAGTCTATGTGTGATCTCCAACAAATTTTAAATCCGATCTTAGCTTATGAATTGTTCAATCCAACATGTACATTTACTTTATATTACAAACTGAATTATATAATTTAGTATTTATTTTTCTAATAATATACCGGATTCTACATTCCAATATGTATATCTCATATTTGACTATATATAACGGATTGTCCAATCCAGAATTTTTATAAAAAAAAACCTAATTGTATGATCCGATTTCAATACAACACCAAAAAAAACAAGCTAAAAAATGGTGTGAGAAAGATTTACGTAACAAGAAAAATTAAACTTACCTTCACAATAATAAAAGTTCTTCAAGTTGGTCGTATTTAACCTTTTGGGAAGAGAAACTATATTTGTATGAATGCAATTAAGACCATTCTTGATAACAAAAAATACATTTATTATGAGTAGTTGAAATTCTAGCCATTCTTGATAACAAAAATACACATTTATGATTCTTGATAACAAAAATACACATTTATGATGAACATTTATTATGAGTGAGTAGTTGAACAAATTAGGGTATTTAAATTTTTAGGAAACGGCAAAAAGAAATTTCACAATTAATGAACATTTATTATGAGTGAGTAGTTGTACAAATTAGGGTATTTAATTTTTTAAGAAACGGCAAAAAAAAAATTCACAATTAATATGATGGTGTGGGAAGAACCATAAAGGTGGAGGCAGAATTTGACAAAAATCAAAGCTAATAATTGGAAAAGGAAAAATAATGCATGCAAACTATGAGAAAATTGCTTTCTTCAATCAATGATATTGAACCTGTAATCAACAAATTTTTAAAATTTCAAAATTGTCCTTCATTTAAAAATTAAAAAAAAATACATTTTTGGAAAGGAAATTGAGAATAATAGATTATTGTGTTTTGAAAATGAAATTTTAGAATAAAATTATAAAATCAAAATCTTATTCCAAAAAATCAATTCCACAATAAATAAAAAATACATTCCAATACAAGAAGTTATAGAAAACAAAATTTATAAACATATTTAGAAAATATTCTCGAGATTCATAAATGTATTCTGCAATACTAAATTAAAAAAACATTTTGAGCAGCATCTCATACTCCTATTTAAAAACTAAAGAGCATTTTGACTATTTAACGTGAATAATAGAGTAAAAATTCAAATTTGTTGGATGAAGTGAGCAATTGAGATATCATATCATACTCCTATTTAAAAAGTGGAAAGGACATTTTGACTATTTGACGTTATTGTTAGACTACATATTCAAATTTGTTGGGTTATTGACATGTTTTTGTGAAACCTATTTCTCATTTTACACGACTTTTTCTTCCTACACCTCATACTTTCTTGTGCCACCACCATACTAAATACGAAAATACCATTTTATCTTCTTTTGTGTCCAGCCCCTTGGATTTGAAATAAGCCTATGAATTATGTAATCCAGATATATTTTGGATTATATAATCCGAAAGTTAATCTCATATTTAGAAAAGGCTTCCGAATTATGTAATCCGGAAGCTAATCACGCATATGAAAAAAAAGGCTTTCGGATTACATAATCTAGAAGCTAATATTATGTATAGAAAAAACTTACAGGATTATGTAATCCAGAAGTTAATCACAAAAGGCTTCCAGATTACATAATCCAAAAACTAATTCTGGATCTAGAAAAAGACTTCCAGATTATGTAATCCAGAATATTAAAAAGGGTATTTTTGAAATACAAAAAAATTATAGGGGTGGTACAAGAAGGTATGGAGGTGCAGGAAGAAACAACCTCTAATGTATGAGGTGGCCCAATGCAAGGTCCATTGAGTTGGGAATGAACCATAAAATTAGACTAAGCCCATTGATATTACAAGTACAAATCGTAACATTTAAGTGTAGGGTTTTTTTTCCTGCACCTCTACATTTTTCTTCCTGCACCCCTACATCCTTCAAAAATACTGAAATTTCCTTTACAGTTTTGGGTGTTTTCAAAATACTGATTCCGTAAGCAAACTGTATTTCTGGAATAGAAAATCTAGAAGACAAAAAATCATTCTGAAACATCTTTTTTTAACACATTTTTATTTATTTCCGGATTGATAAATCCATAATTCATAAAACATGTTCCAGAAAAGGTGTTATGGAAATATTTCGAAAAGAACAATCCAGAAGTCAATTTTTAAAGGGGACAAAACAGTCTTCTCCAAAAATGATGGGTGCAGGAAGAAATTTGTAAAGGTGCAGGAAGAAGTTGCCTTAAGTCTATTGAACTTAGCAACTTTCTCAATTGTACAAGGTTGAATCTCCCTACACCATATCACTTATTACCGTCACCCACCAGATGTAGAGTAATTGACTATTTTGCCCTTAACATTTTAGATATCAATTTCCACAACACAAACAATACAGTTCTAAATCTATTTGTCCAAAAATAATAAGTGACTTTCGAATATCTCATCCGTAGTCTTATCAAGACATTCAACAATAACTTTCGGATACTGAGATCCATAGACTTTTTTTACCTTTCAAATACGAATATCCAAAATTTATACTGAATGCATATGAAAATCTACATCTAAGTCACTTTCTGGACATCGATATCTAGAAACACATTTACACCATCGCCACTGAATCCATCCCCACAACAAACGACTCCACCATTATCTTCTCCACTCAAAACGCCTCTACCACAACAAACAAGCTCTTCTATAGGTTTCTTTTGAAATAAAAAGTGACAAGAAGAGTTTGGGATTCTTAAAAAGATGTTAGGTGCAAGTGACAAATTGATGTGGTGGAGGGAGAATTTGCCTTGTAGAAAGGCTAGGTTTGTTTAATTTTACAGGCCCATAATGATCCATGCAATGAACCGTTACCACAGAATCCGACCCATAAGAGAAATGGGTTAGGATTGACCCGAATAGAGAAGGCAGAAGAATAGAACATAGAGAGTGTTGTTATCCACAACACAACACACAAAATCATTGGTTATTTCGTGCTTAGTTATCGATGGCTGTCCACGCTTTCCACCACCTACGCTCGCCGCTCACATCACGCTCGCACTCTCCATGCTCCGCTCCCCACTCTCCCCGACCCACACTCACTGCTTCCGCGCCCTTCAAGCCCCGACCCTTCACTTCCATCGGATTCTCGCTGCTCCCGGAGAGGCGCCGGCTGCCGGTGGCCGCCGTCGTGGAGGAAAGCCAAGAGAGTTCGGAGCCTGAACCGGAAGCGGAGTCGAAAGCGGAGTTGGCGTCGGAACTGAAGAAGGCGATGGCGGAGAGGAAGGAGAAAGAAGAGGACAACTTGTTGAGCGGAGTGGCGCGTGAGATCGACGAGATTGAGTGGCCCACGTTCGGGAAGGTTCTGGGCACCACCGGCGTTGTCCTCGGCGTGATCTTTGGTTCCAGCGTCGTTTTGCTCACTGTAAATGCCGTTTTGGCCGAGCTTTCTGACCGGGTTTTCGCAGGCAAAGGAATTCAGGATTTGTTCACCTGACACACACCCAACTAAACGAAACCATAATCGTGCAATTTTTGACACTAACCTTTTAATTGCTACATGAAGGACCTTCCCTGGGTGATTCACCTGCTGTTCAATCTGAACCTCATTGATCAAATGTTGTTGTTGTGTTCCCAAACTAAATTTTACTGCTTTCACCCCCTTGCCAATTCACCAAAGTGGTTCTCTACCATTGCCATCACTTTCCCTGTGACGTTATGCTATTCAATTACAATGTTTTGTTTTTTTCATAGTACTATGTATATCGATCAACTATAATATATAATGTCAGGTGCTGAAAATTTCATATAATTGGATACATAATAAATTTCATATAAGTGGATACATTTCATATAAGTGGATAGATACTTCATATTATAAATCTAATAATTATAAATGACTTTGATACCAATTGAAAGAAATAGATTAAGTGTATTTGAGATCTCTTTAAAAATATATATGATTAGAGTATTATAAATGACTTTCATACCAAGTTGAAAGAAATAGATTAAATGTATTTCAGATCTCTTTAGAAATATGATTAGAGTCTCAAATTATAGACAGTTAATATTAAATTAAATCATTATAAGATATTAAATCTCTCAATAATAAATAAAAAATAAAATTTAGATTTAATTACGGAATAATGATCTCCTATGCAACACTTTTTTTCCAAGTTCATTACAAGGGCTAAACAATAGATGTTGATCTTGTTTAGGAAGAAAGTTCTCTTGCCAGTACAAATCTATTTTATAATATTGTGAGTTTTAAAAGTTAAAACCTTTTATGTAAAAAAGAAGAAGCTAAAATATTAATATAAACGTGTATAATATTGTTCACTGTGTTCTTTTTTTACTTCTATCTTTGAGGTCAATCACTTAATGTGTATTTTCAATTTAACACGCTTTTAAAAATATCTATATTATGTGTTTCAACTGATTAAAATTGTTGCCTTTTTTTTTATAGAAAAGGTATTAGATCTATCTTTGTTTACAAGACCGTTACTCTTTTCTTAAAAATAGCTACTCAATGCTATCAACATTAATCCATCATATCTCTATTAATTTTGAATAAAATAATTTATTATGAAATATAATACATTATTTATTATCATTTATTTTAGAAATAATCTTTAATCAACTTTTTGTTACATATATAATATAATGTATCCATAATTTTATAAGGATTTTATGCCGATTTTCTCTAGAAATTGGACTATTAATAATAAATATTTTGACACAACAAGCTTTTAATATAACATGTTCTGGAAGACCAGGCCAACTTGATTCCCTCTTCTTTTGATACATTATTTTTAGCCTTTTGGAGCAAGTTTTGTTTAATTTTAGAAACACAAACAGTACTCTAACAATCCACGTTAAGGTTTACAAGAAAATTCAGAAACAGGTGAAAGCCTCAAACGGGAATTCAGGGCTCAAAAGTCATGGTTTCAGCTTCGCGTCTCACTGACTCGAATAGCACGGTGGACAGGTACCTCTCTCCGAAGCTGGGAAAAACAGCCTGCATCATATCCAAATGGAACCGTAACTCAGAAAAACACCACATAGATTCAGTTGCTCAAGTGAAAAATATAACAACACATGAAAATACATATAGTCAAAAGCTACGTTATCATGTTTTTCTTATTCACATCAAATCAGTTCCACAGGTGATCCACTATTCACAAACAAAACTCTATCGGTCTCAAAATTACACACGCAACACCCATTAGAAGCAACTTTGGACTTTGGATATAGTTGGGTTTTGTTCACATGATTATATTACCTTAGAAAAATTACAATGATAATGGTACTATACTACTGTAGCAAGCAGTGGCAACCGACAATGCAGAAAACAGGTAATAATCATTATATTTAGTTTTCGTTATTACCCAATACACGAATAATAATAATCATTGACAGATTTTTTTGCTAAGTTTAAGAAATAAAAGATCTAAAACTCAAACATAGACTCGTCCCATCTGTGAAGTCCACGTAGTCCAAGAGTTCACTGATTCCATTTTGTTCATTGCTAATGGAAACATCTGACTATACTACCTAAGGCTCTTCTTTGTTTTCGCATGTTAATGATTTTAGCATGCGAAACAAAACTAACATATGGAAACGTGCAAGAATTTGATTTATATGGCTATTAGTTTTGGTGTAAAACTATTTTAGATGGGCATTCAATAGAAATTCACTATGTTGCGACATCATATTAATGAATATGATGATGGAGCAATGGGGTTGAATTTCAATTAAATGTCTATGTCAAAAAAGTACATATATAAATTAAACTTGAAATGTAACCATAAATATATGTACTTGTCTTTCTTAAATAAATAAAATCACCAGCCTTCCAATTCCTTCACCAAGAGATCACCAGTTCATTTGATGGATATTGTGCATAACAAATTAACAATTACACTAGAATTATTTTACTGTTCTAAATACTTTCAGGGGAATTTTAGGGATATGATAAACTTACAACAATAAGCTTGCCAGCATTTTCTGGCCTTTTTGCTATCTTAATGGCAGCAGCAGCTGCAGCTCCAGAAGATATCCCCACCTTCAACAATATCCAAAGTGGTTTAATCAGCATATTTTTTACAGAATCCAAATATACAATACAAAGTATGCTCAACACAATATATATTAGGTGCTCGCTCTTGGCTGTTTCTATAGGTTTATAACTTACAAAGAGGCCTTCTTTAAGCGCAAGAAGTTTCGCAGTATCTATTGCTTCGTCACTCGAAATCTGCCAATAACACATATCTCAGGTTTGATGGAATATTAACTATTGCAACTTCAAAAACAAATACTGCAAAAAGACTAAATATTCAATAGCTTTTTGATAAAATACAAGACATCAATAACAAAAAAATTTAGTGATTAATTCAAATATGCATCTAAAAAATCGATTATCACATCATACTAGAAATGAAGTTGTATATTGTAAAATATTTATATGTCAAATCATATTCCGCCTGTACTTGTATCCATAGCACCAAAATCACAACCTAATCTTGAAATATATCAGGAGTCCCATTCTATATAAAACTGTTAATCTACATGTGATGTGAAGTTTAATTAAGCAGATCAGATATAATTATGTAAACTAGTACACAAATTTTTATCGATAGTTTGCAGTTTGCCCACAAGAGCGAGCAAATTAGTACACAAATTATGTAAACTAGTAAACTAGTACACCAAAATCAGTACCTAATCATAACCAATATTATTTTTATCGATAGTTTGCAGTTTGCAGATATAATTATGTAAACTAGTAAACTAGTACACCAAAATCAGCACCTAATCATAACCAATAATATTTTTTGGAATATGGCTACATGATCACTTGAATAATGTAATTCTTATCCATAAGTGATTAAAGCTTACTTGAACAACTTCATCAATAAGATTGACATCCAAGACACCAGGGATAAAACCAGCACCAATCCCTTGAATCTTGTGTGGACCTGAACATTCAAAATGCAAATTTGCAAATAAAACACAACTAGAAAATAAAGTTCTTTACCTCAGCCCTAAGGATTTATTCTTGCTAAAAAATTGGGAAAAACTATTGCAATTACAACCTCAAAGAACAAAACAAACAAGAAAAGACATAGGAACTGATAAGTAGTTTAAAGGAGTAATTTTAAGCTTAAGAAAGACAATATAATCACAGTGACATAAACTTTACATGATTCCTGTTTAGTTTGCGATTAGTTCAAACTTCAAATATCATTCTTGTCAGCTGACCGTCATGAAAAATTCAGGAGGAAAGATATAACGAGTGTTATATTATGTAGAAAACCTAGCAATAATCTTCTTTCAATAATAAGGCCAGTTGAATAAGCAAAACCTAGTCTTTCATGGCTATAGGAAGGAACAAAAGTGACACGATGATAGTATTCAATAATATACCTACAATACAAAACGCAATCAATTTTTAAATGCCAGTCAATAGCATTTACATGGTAAACTAATCATCATGCCTTAACCCTTCTACTAGGCTTGCTACATTATCAATTGATGCCATTGTAATCATAAACCAAAACTGTAATTCCAGTAAAACACCAAAAGAGAATGGCAAGAAAGGAAAAGGTAGACGCAGGAGATGCAAGTTTTTGTTTTATGTTTTTTGTTCTCTCCTAAAGTTTTCTGAGTCTTTCTCTACCTTTTTCAACTGGACTCTATTCTATTTGATTTACATGGCTCTCAAACACAACAAAGAAAATAAAATAAAACATCAACTAGAAATGCAATTTTTAAATGCCAGTCAATAGCATTTACATGGTAAACTAATCATCATGCCTTAACCCTTCTACTAGGCTTGCTACATTATCAATTGATGCCATTGTAATCATAAACCAAAACTGTAATTCCAGTAAAACACCAAAAGAGAATGGCAAGAAAGGAAAAGGTAGACGCAGGAGATGCAAGTTTTTGTTTTATGTTTTTTGTTCTCTCCTAAAGTTTTCTGAGTCTTTCTCTACCTTTTTCAACTGGACTCTATTCTATTTGATTTACATGGCTCTCAAACACAACAAAGAAAATAAAATAAAACATCAACTAGAAATGCAATTTTTAAATGCCAGTCAATAGCATTTACATGGTAAACTAATCATCATGCCTTAACCCTTCTACTAGGCTTGCTACATTATCAATTGATGCCATTGTAATCATAAACCAAAACTGTAATTCCAGTAAAACACCAAAAGAGAATGGCAAGAAAGGAAAAGGTAGACGCAGGAGATGCAAGTTTTTGTTTTATGCTTTTTGTTCTCTCCTAAAGTTTTCTGAGTCTTTCTCTACCTTTTTCAACTGGACTCTATTCTATTTGATTTACATGGCTCTCAAACACAACAAAGAAAATAAAATAAAACATCAACTAGAAATGCAATTTTTAAATGCCAGTCAATAGCATTTACATGGTAAACTAATCATCATGCCTTAACCCTTCTACTAGGCTTGCTACATTATCAATTGATGCCATTGTAATCATAAACCAAAACTGTAATTCCAGTAAAACACCAAAAGAGAATGGCAAGAAAGGAAAAGGTAGACGCAGGAGATGCAAGTTTTTGTTTTATGTTTTTTGTTCTCTCCTAAAGTTTTCTGAGTCTTTCTCTACCTTTTTCAACTGGACTCTATTCTATTTGATTTACATGGCTCTCAAACACAACAAAGAAAATAAAATAAAACATCAACTAGAAATGCAAGGGCTTTATGGCTCACCACAAAAAAACAACACATTATTAAAGAGGTCATAATTCACCTGGCTTTCCTCCTGAGAGCACTGGACTTTCCACTGGTTCCACACCAATCAGCTGCATAGAGGAAAAAGATGTAGAGTACATGAAAAAATTAAAAAAATAAATGATATAGCTATAGCAGAAACTCCATTTTCAAGAAAAATATTGTTCAAGTATCCCTAAATGTACCTAAACATGTATGTCAAGGAAAAAACGGATAACCAACCTTTACATTCGAATTCTGCTCTTTAAGATATTTCCCAGAGCCTGTTATTGTACCACCAGTGCCTATGCCGGAAACAAGAGCATCAATTTTCCCATCTGTGCCTTTCCAAATCTCAGGACCAGTGGTCTCATAATGTATCTGCAAGAACAGTATACATTGCCCAAAGTGTAAAGAATTTGGTGCACAATTTACAGAACAAATGTGCTTCTTTCTTTATACCTTCGGATTGGCAGGGTTTTCAAATTGCTGAAGTATGTAGGCATCGGGCGTCTTGGCCAATATCTCTTCAGCCTTCTGCATTGCTCCTTTCATTCCCTTCGCAGGGTCTGTCAGAACCAACTCAGCTCCAAAAGCTAATAGAATGGTTCTTCTTTCGAGACTCATAGAAGCAGGCATTGTAATTATGAGCTTGTAACCCCTGGCAGCTGCCATGAAGGCTAATCCAATGCCAGTATTACCACTTGTTGGTTCAATGAGGACACTCTATGGTAAAATAAGAAACCCAATATCAGAATTATATATAAAATTCCCAACTCAGAGATATACTAAATTAATACCAACAATTCCCTTTCTTAATCCACCACTTCCAACTATTCTACATAGCAGTTGTATTGTAAGTCTGTAACAAAAACTCAATAACAGAATATTCATTCAGATTTAAAACATCAGCTACTGGACTAATATAAATTTCACTAAGGTTTTTTCTATAGGAAAAAATTAACAATTCTTTTAAATTTGAGTCAAACTGAAACGTCACATATATACAGGAGGTTATATGATAAACTTCATCAAAGAGGATGATCCAAGCAAAAATGTGTCTCTTGAAGACAAATTGTAAAGATAGTTATCATCTACGTATATTATGAGGGATCTGGAAATGCACCACCTTTGTCTTACTCCTTCCTTCACAATTGAAGGTTTAGGAATATCATTATTTACACGAAGCAATGAGATAATCATGGTATAGCTGTTTACATCATAATCAAAGTTCAGGCACTAAAAAAACAGCATCCTCTGCACTCAAACCACAGCAGTTCAATATGACCCCTTCCCTAATCTCTTACTAGCTTCACTTCTATTTAATTATCAAGGTATACCAACCTTTCCAGGTGTGATAAGCCCCTTCTCTTCTGCATCCGCAATCATACTATACCCAATCCTGTGAGTCAGAAACAAGAAAACAAGCACAAAATCACAAAAAGTCATCACAGGCACAATGGGACCAAACCATGGATTTTAAAACTCAGAATCACAACTCGTGACAACGGAAAAAATAGTCACCTGTCCTTTACACTAGAGCATGGCTCCATCAACTCGAGTTTGGCAGCAACTCGGGCAACACAACCATCCGCAAGTTTGTTTAGGTATACCAAAGGGGTTTTACCAATCAACTGCATAGAATAAACATCAGATAACAGTACAAAAGCTAGCAATACAATACAAAAAACATTGCAGAAATGGGCATCAAATACAGAAACTCACTTCTGTAATATCTTTGGCAATTACAGACCTTTCAGCAGCCATTATATCTGGTCACAACAAAGCAGATAAACAAAAACTATTAGCATAGAGCTCACAAAGCTACCAAAAGACACACACCCATCAAAAGAAAAACATCAGAAGTAACAAAACAACCAATAATATTGATGGTTGGGATTGATCAGTGAGAAATAAACCCTGATTAACATGCATGATTAGCAAAAACTAGTTTGATTAATGCAATGGAAGATCATAAGAACACAAAATTGACCTTGAGGAGAAGGAACGAGGATACCAAGGTAAGCACAGCGTGGATCTACAATGTACGCAAAGATAACTCCGCTTACGTTTTAATCAATTTATTGGAAACCAAAACGGTGTAGTATTGTTCATTTATTATTTTATACTTTAATTTAAGTTTTCTAATTAATAAAATAACTGTTTAAGTTTATTTATTTATTATATTTATAATTTCATTACAACATTCGAAATAATTACTAATATACATTAAAAAATTTGTTGAAACTATTATCAAAATTTGAGACCGTGCAGTAAAAGTAAAAATTAGTTTCCCAACATCTTTGTCCCATTTCTATTGCAAAAGGCGTTATCTAAAGTTTTATTTTTTTTAATCGATTTGTTTACTATTTTTGTAATTTTTTTGAAATAAAAAAGTTTAATAAGATCCAATTTTTAATATTTTTTATTTAATAGTTGATAAAAATGCCTGTTTTTTGACACCATTGCATTGGTCCATGCCTCTCTCATTCTAAAAGTAGCTGTCTCCATCCCTTCTATATGTTTTTAAGAAATATATATTTTTTTTAAATTTAGATTCTTAATTTTTAATTTGCAAACATTAACAAAACTCAGACAATGTGGATTATTTACAAACCAAATGAAATATACTAATGCAAAAAAAAAACACAATTAAAGACTATTTATGCGCCCTACAACACCTGCTTATATCGCAAGCAATTTTTTTTTTAATTTTTTTACTGTTTATATGTTTGAAAATATTGAATATTCATGTTACAGATTTTCTTTTTATCACAATCTAGACTTTTGATATTTTTTAATTTACTTTCTATTAGATTTTATCATTAATTAGGATGATATGGTCTTATTTCACATCATTTTATTTGTTTTTATATAAAAAGTAAAAATAACTTAATTAAAATTTAATTTCTTATAAATTTATTTATTTTTAATTGAATTTTTATTAAATATTTTTATTTTATTGAGTGTCAAAATTTGATATATTTCAAGTGAGATTTTCTTATTAATTGGAGTGAAATAATCTTTGATTTGTTTTTTTAGTATTTAATTTTTGAATTGAAATAATATAATTTTTTATAAAAATAATTAGGATTTCATAACTTTATTTTTTTTATTGTTCATGTTGTTTATGTTTTGTTTGAAACTGCAAAATTAAATGGTCAAAAGTTACCTCAAAAGTATTCAATTAATAAAATATAAGTATTTTAGACACTTAATGAAAGTTACCTTAAATCGATTAGGGACTCAATTAATAAAATATAATTATTTTAGGCACTAAGTATAATGATTTTTTTTTAATATGAACTCAATTAAAAATAGTTAATTTTTTTATATTTTTTACTTTCATAAATTTAGATAATGTATGTCTGTGTATTAATTGAATGTATTTTAGATTATTTTAACCTAATTGATCAATTTGATTATGGATTTGAATAGTTGTTAGTCTTTATGATTATTTACAACTTATCACGCATCTGAGGGTTAGAAATGAAGTTCATATATATTTATCAATAATCTTTATTTCAATAAGATTAAATGTCGTAAACCTTATAATATTGTAAACTATATCACCCAATCACATCATCATTAATTTAATTTGATTCTGTATGACATAAATCGTCGTAGAAGAAGCTGAGAAGTTGGTATTTATTGAATACTTAACTCTTAATTTTATCGATTATAGGACATGTCTTCAATGAAGATCATAATTAATTATATACATTGAGAAACCAATTGAACATGGTAAGCATTTAGTTCTTCCCAAAAGCATGCTACCAGCTAAGCATGACTTCAACATATATAAATAGTTAATATTATATATTTATTCATTTGGTTGGTTCTTACGAGTCATTATTTTTTTCCTTGATTTAAGCGGATTAACCAATTAAACAAATTAAGATTTTATAGTTTCCAGCTTTCTACACTTCACAGTTGTTCTCTCTCACCTGTCACTAATTAATGATTGAAGGAAATATAAAAAAAGTTTTATATAAAGAATATTCTAGAAGGAATGAGAAAATAAATAAAAAATTGTGAAGAATAAGAAAAAGGATTTTATTTAATATTCAATCTCCAAGTAAAGAGATATCTGCTCATAATTTGGATAGTCAAAAAAACTTAGTTTGACTTCGTTTATTTTTTAAAATTGCCGGATTCAGACCTTTTAAAAACCATTTTTAGTTAAAAATATCAAACTTTAGGCTTTAAATAAATTATAAGGTGGCTAACTTGTCTGTATTGTATGTTTGATATATAATACAGTTTTATAAATAGTATATGTACAATTATTAATAATAAATTTTATAACAAAAAACAATTTAATTTTAAAAATGTTGTACACATGAAATTACTTACCCTATTGATCTATATTTTTTCATCTATTATCAGTAGTAATAATAATTTATTATTAAATAAAAAGATGTGAATGCAAGTATTGCACAATGACAGTTTAAGATGTGGGCTATTTCTTCATGCACCCCAAAAAAATGTCTTCCTACACCCCATCATTTTCATTTTCAAAGAAGGCTATTTTACCTTTTTTTTAAAATTGATTTTGAATTGTTCTTTTTAGAATATTTTTGAAACATATTTTCTGAAACTGATTTCCTATTCCAAAAACATTATTTCTGAATTTTCTATTTCAGAAACACTATAATTACAGAATCCCTACTTCAGAAACAATTTTTTTCTTACAAAACCCCTATTATGAAAATATTTTTTGCTTATTTTTTCTTAAGAACTCCTATTCCGAGATCATTCAAAACAGAGAAAAGATAATTTCGATATTTCTAAAAAAGAAATTCTTACAAAATTCATATTCCAAAATCATTCAAAACTGCGAAAATCATTCAAAACTGCGAAAATCATTCAAAACTGCGAGGTATTTCAAAAAAATTTCCTATTCCAAAATCATCCAAAACTAATTTCGGTATTTAAAAAAAAAATTATAGGCGTGGAGGAAGAAACTCCATAAGATGTGTGAGCAATATGCCAACATTTCTTCAACTTTAGACCTTGATAAAATATATATTTTTTGGAAAAAAATTACAATTAAAACAAATCAAGTAATTTCAGACTTTTAATACTTAAAAAAGGGCAACATAAGTGATGAAAGCTAAGAAATCTGTCTTAGAAGACTAGGATTTTCTGAAATTGTTTCTAAAGAATCTTATTCCCAATGCAGAAGGGAATTCAATACTGAGAAGAGAAGAGAAAAGTTTTGTTGCATAAACAGTAAAAAACATTACACTCTTTATAATAATATAATAATACTTTTAAATTAAAAAAAAAAATAATATTAATTTCTTATGATGTGAAGTGTGTGTGAAAACTGTCAAGAATGTTAATATATCAGCAGCCTACTGAGAATGATATTTGATGCTAAGTTTGAAAACCGATTTTGAAAATGTTTGGACAGATAATTATAACAGATGAGCTATCAGGAAGAATAATACTGCAAACAGCAATTAACAACAAACTTTCAACATCACGTTATTTAGTAGTAAGAGTCTGTAGCTCAGAGAATTGCCACATGATAGTTTGGCAAAACATCCATGATGATACGAAAGGATGTAATTTGAAGCAAAAACACAACAAAAACACAACGAAAGTCTGAGGAAAATGGAAATTGTCACAACCTGAGATTGTCAAGTGAAGCATCTTACGAAAAGCCAAAGTACTCCTTCAGAATAGACCTGGATGTCCTAGAACACCCATTCCCTATCTTACACATGTTTTCAAACTTAGCCATCTCCCGTTTGAGCTGTTTCTTCCTTTCACGTACAGCATCCTCTGCCGCAGCAGATGACATTTGACCAGCCAATGCTTCTTTTTCATGTTCCAGTTGGGCATGCAAATTTATTAAATAGGTTTTTTGTGCCGTAAGTGCTTCTTCAACCACCTTATATTCTAACTCTTGTGACCTTCTAAACTCCTCGACAACTTGTACAGCATCTTCATCAAGGTCTGAGAAGCTAAAATTATGAAAATTAAAAGGCTTCGACCTTGTCTTAACTTCAGCATTGCCCTCATTCATTGGGTCTTGCGTCACACCACTGCCATTACCTGATAAACAAACACACAATATGTTAAGTAGAGTGCACCCAATAACAGAAAGTTTACGATTTGTCACAACCCAGAGTCAGAGAGGATAAATGGTCATTCTGTTTCTCATGTCTTTTAGAAATTCACACACCTAGAGTTTTTCACCTCTATAAATCAATGCTAGGGTTTTAGTATCAGTCGAAAGTAGTAAAAATAGATATGCACAGATAGTAGGGGAGGATACTTACTCATAGAATAATCCATAAGATTGTCATCTTTCTTCCAGACATCTTCATGAGTAGTTCCACATTTGAGCTGATGAAAACCATCAAATTGGTCATAAGCCTTCAAAAAGAGAGAACAAGCAAGATAAGTTTTGTTTCTATTACCATAATATCGTTTAAGAATATACCTTTGAGATGGCCAATTCAATATAACGCAGAACCTCCTTTGCAATGGGTCTCTCTGAACCACGCAGGAGACAAGCACCAAGATTCAAAATCTTCTTCAGAATTTCATCATCCAAATCCGTACTTTTGCATGTTTGCAGAAGATTACTAACATGAGAAATCACATCAGTCCTCCCATCACAGCGACGGCAGAGGTAGCCAGCATCCAGTCCAATACTTCCTCCAACTTGGCCTGCCAAGAGACATCGAAGGGCGCATTCAATATGAGCAACGTGGCCACAAATCCCTTCACCAGCATTCACTTTACACTTGATGTAACTATAGCCACCATAAGCTGCAGAGACAGTTTTGCTACAGAGAATGCAAGAACAGTCACGGCAAAAGCCAGGTTCAGTACAGCAGATATCACAAGGCATGACTGGAGAATATTTTGCTACTTCTCCCAACACCAGACTACTGCACTCCTTATTATTTGCTTTGCACTTGACAACGTCCTCATCATCAGAGTCAGATACTTCTAGTGCTACCTGTTGAAGAGGTATAGCAAGTATTGGTTCTGCATTGTCTGTGATGTAGAACAACCGAAGTAGTTATTTAGCAATGTTATATCATTTTAATAAGCAAAACAAACATAACAGTACGTCACTGATTGCTGAGAGACATTGTAAAACATGAAAAGGAAAACATAACTAGGATGAAAAATAATGGTTTAATAAAACTGTTTCACAACCGTAGTTGCCCTGTCAAAGATTTTTAACTAACCACAACCACATCACGACAACACTACAACAATTCCAAGCCAACGTGGTATGTAGCGTATAATTCTGCTAGTCTCCATCTAGTAAGATGTTGGTAGCAAAAATGATTTACCAATCGCATTGATAAAATTCATATGCCTATATATTATCATGTCAAGAACTTTATCTTTATTCTTCAGTTTTATGTAATCAAATTTTTAACCTCTAGATTACATAAATTATTCTCCGAATGTGCAAATAACATTGTTATAAAAAATAGAATTACATCTATAACTGAGTTCAGAAAAACAACAGAGCAATAGAACTCAGCAGAGTTTATTAGAATCAATCAAACAAGTCATGAAAAAACAAAAAAACAAACATTGAAAAATGACACTAACGCATTCAAAGCAAAGGCCACTACAAATTAAAAGGAAGAAATTAAAGGAAATTGATAGAGAAAAGGGATATTCTAGTATCAAATGAAAAAATAGATATAGGCAACATCTGAAAAATCCTTCTAAAAAGCATTGGATATTGCTTAGGAATAAGTGACAGGAAAAAAGAGACCGTTACCTGATGCAGATGATATTGCGGGAATCTTCCAGGAGAAAGATGCAAAAAAGGCATTGATATCAGCATCAGGAAAATATCTCTTGACATAACGTTCAACAGCAAGCTTGCTCGCAAAGATGTGTTGTTTGCTGTGTGTGCTTGAACCTGACCCTGCGTTCTCGTTCTCCTCCTTCAACAAGCGGACTAGTCGATTAGGCAGATACAGATACCTATCCTGAAAGTGCGTACCAGCAGGGACAATTCTCCGTCCAGTTCTCCATCCCCAAACATCACCCTTTTCTGGCCAATTTTCCGGTGCATATGGAAATCCTTCACCAGACATTTCCGGAATCACTGGCTGTAGATAAAATAAATCATTATCCTCCATCTCAACCGCAGCATAATCAAAATTAGAATTACAAATATGTAATATAAAAGGCAGTTCAGGAAAATGACAGAGCAGCTGAACTGAAGAGAGTTAAAATTCCCGAAACAGATCATAAAAAAACAAAAAAAAAATTCACAGAATAATGAAACTAACGCATTCAAAGAAGGAAATTAGAGAAAGACCACACCAAAAATTAAAGGAAATATCACCACTTCCAGGTTTAATGCTCCAGTCCATATGGGATTTCCAATACAATCACGCCAAAGCCAAAGCTACAAACTCGTGTGTAACAAGTGGCCTGATAAGGCCACAAAACTCTATATGGCCAAAAAAACTCTATATGCTATATAAATGACTCAGATACCATTTTAAAAAGTAAACTTTAAGTCAAACTCAATCTTATAAAAACCACTTCTAATATGGCCAAAAAAACTCTATATGCTATATAAATGACTTAGATACCATTTTAAAAAGTAAACTTTTAAGTCAAACTCAATCTTATAAAAATCACTTAGAAGGTGAAGTTTGCATTTACATACATGTATCTTATCCCGATAGATTCAATCAAAACTTGTTTATGGAAACACCCACACATACATTTATGGAAACACCCACACATACATGCAACAAGTAGATCCAATCAAAACTTGTTTATAGAAACACACATACATGCAACTCCGGAAACACAAGAAAATCATCCGCAAGTTTATTTAGATATGGGATATACAGGTTATAGGATAACCTTCATAATAAAAAGGTAGATCCAATCAAAACTTGTTTATAGAAACACACATACATTGAACCGGTTGATTCAATCAAAATTTGTTTATGGAAACACCCACACATACATGGAAGTAGATCCAATCAAAACTTGTTTATAAGAAACACAAGAAAATCATCCGCAAGTTTATTTAGATGTGGGATATACTGGTTATAGGATAACCTTCATCAAAAGGGTTAGATCCAATCAAAACTTGTTTATAGAAACAAACAAACATACATGCAACCATAGATTCAATCAAAACTTGTTTATGGAAACACTCACACATGCATGCAAGTAGATCCAATCAAAACTTGTTTATAGAAACATACACACATACATGCAACTCAGGAAACACAAGAAAATCATCCACAAGTTTATTTTAGAGATGTGGGATATACTGGTTATAGGATAACCTTCATCAAAAGGGTTAGATCCAATCGAAACTTGTTTATAGAAACAAAAAGACATACATGCAACCATAGATTCAATCAAAACTTGTTTCCATACATGCAAGTAGATCCAATCAAAACTTGTTTATAGAACATACACACATACATGCAAGTAGATCCAATCAAAACTTGTTTATAGAAACATACAAACATACATGCAACTCAGGAAACACAAGAAAATCATCCACAAGTTTATTTTAGATGTGGGATATACTGGTTATAGGATAACCTTCATCAAAAGGGTTAGATCCAATCAAAACTTTTTGTAGAAACAAAAAGACATACATGCAACCATAGATTCAATCAAAACTTGTTTATGGAAACACCCACACATACATGCAAGTAGATCCAATCAAAACTTGTTTATAGAAACATACACACATACATGCAACTCAGAAACACAAGAAAATCATCCACAAGTTTATTTTAGATGTGGGATATACTGGTTATAGGATAACCTTCATCAAAAGGGTTAGATCCAATCAAAACTTGTTTGTAGAAACAAAAAAACATACATGCAACCATAGATTCAATCAAAACTTGTTTATGGAAACACCCACACATACATGCAAGTAGATCCAATCAAAACTTGTTTATAGAACAAGAAAATCATCGGCAACTTTATTTAGATGTGGGATATACTGGTTATAGGATAACCTTCATCAAAAGGGTTAGATCCAATCAAAACTTGTTTATAGAAATAAAAAGACATACATGCAATCATAGATTCAATCAAAACTTGTTTATGGAAACACCCACACATACATGCAAGTAGATCCAATCAAAACTTGTTTATAGAAACATACACACATACATGCAAGGGAAACACAAGAAAATCATCCGCAAGTTTATTTAGATGTGGGATATACAGGTTATAGGATAACCTTCATCAAAGCGGTAGATCCAATCAAAACTTGATTATAGAAACACACAGACATACATGCAACCGGTAGATCCAGTCAAAAAATGTTTATAGAAACACAAACATACATGCAACCATAGATTCAATCAAAACTTGTTTATAGAAACACCCACACATACATGCAACGTAGATCCAACCAAAACATGTTTATAGAAACACAAACATACATGCAAGACACACATGCAACTCCGGGAAACACAAGAAAATCATCCGAAAGTTTATTTAGATGTACGATATACAAAGTTATATGATAACCTTCATCAAAACCGGTAGATCCAACCAAAACTTGTTTATAGAAACACCCACTCATACATGCAATGCATGCATGTTTATAGAAACACACTCACATACATGCAACACATACATGCAACTCGAATCGAAGAATAAACTTCGGATTGACAATACAATACAAAAAACCGAGCAGGAATGAGCATCAAATAAAGAAACTCTCACTTCAGCAAAATGGTAGTCCATTGCAGACTTGTCAGAAGACATTATATCTGGTCACTACAAAACAGACAAGCAAAAACTATTAGCATAGAGCTCAAAAAACTATCAAAAACACACATGCATTAAAAGAAAAAGATAGAAGTAACAAAACTCCCAGTGATATTAATGGTTTGGGAATGATCGGTGAGAAATGGACTCTAATTAAGAAGAGTAATCGGTAAAAAAGTAGTGTGATTAATGTAATGGAGGATCATAAAAACCAAAAGTGAGCTTGAGAAACCGAAACGAGATAATTAGTAGAAAATAGAGTGATTGATGTAATGGAAAAAAAAAGAAAAGAAGCAAAAGTGACCTTGAAGAACCGAAACGAAAACGAAGATACAGCACAGCGCCGCGGATCTAAACTGTAAGCAAAGGTAACCCCACCATACATTTCGGCCGTATTTATAGAAAGAAAAGACGAGAAAACGGCGTAGTATCGGTCTTTTCTTATTTTACACTTTTTTTTTTCATCGATAAAAGAACTTTTTATTTATTTAATTTCTTATATTTGTCAACCCATTACAATATTCGATATAATTATTAACATTTATTATATAATGTCTCGTCACTCTTATCTAAATCTTGTACTGTTCCCTGAAGTACAAATTAACTGAACATGGATACATGATGGATGTGAAAAGATTGAAAATAATAATAATTAAAAATAACTTAAAGATATTTATTTATTATAGACTTTTTTTATTTTTAAAAAATATTATTTTAATTATTTATTTAATTATAATAATAAAAATTAATATCAATAAAATACTGATAATAAATTATATCTATATAATCAATGTAAACATATATAGATATAAATATTAAAAAAACATTTGATTTATTACTTATATATTACTTATATTGAAATTAGTTAGGTTATAAATATCTTATTAATTATGTATTGAAATATAATTAATTTCTCCTTTTTCATGTATTTTTTTTTATTTTTTTCTTCCAACTTTTCACTTCTTAAATTTTAATTTGAAAAACAGATTATAAGTAATTTATCTATTTCTAAAGCTTACTATTTTTATTAATATAAGCCATACCAGTCATAATTGGATTTATTTCCAATCGATATGAAACTTGCTAGGTCTCAAAGAAAACAACAGAAAATAATTTTTGGGTCTGCATCTTTCACAAGCAAACTTTTTTATTATCTTTTGGCAGCAGAACCAGTTTGATGATAATATGAAAACAAAACTGTGTAAGAGATTGCATTAATTTCTTTGTTTACCATTAATTAAACTAAGGTATGTGAAAAAGGTCATCCTCACCTTTCCACCAGAACACAAGCCTTATCCCTTCATCCACCACACGCTTCGCCCGTCTCAGAAACCATTGCTTTCTTCTCCATTGGAAGAACCTCAGCATGGCGAGCTTTCAGTTAGCAGCAACACCCTTTACCCTTTTCAGACGGGGGCACCCCACCACCAAGCTCTCCACTGCTTCTCAGGTGAACCCTCGGCAAGGCCTTGCTTTGCGCCCACTCACTGTGAGGTCCTACAAAGTGGTGATTGAGCAGGAGGGGCAGTCCATTCCTCTGGAAGTTGAAGCTGACGAGACCATACTGTCAAAGGCACTGGAATCTGGGTTGCCTGTGCCTTATGACTGCAGACTTGGGGTTTGTATGACATGCCCTGCTCGTCTCATCAGTGGATCTGTTGATCAGAGTGAAGGAATGCTCAGCGATGATGTGGTGGAGAGAGGTTATACACTCCTCTGTGTCTCCTACCCTCAATCCGATTGTCATATAAAGGTTATCCCTGAGGAGGAGCTGCTGTCATTGCAGTTGGCCACAGCCAATGACTAGTCTGTTTTTGAGTTTTGAATGTAGAGTACCTAATTCCAAGCTGCTGCTGCTGGCTTTGGTTAACAGGGTTGAGTCTTTGCTTGTTTCTGTATTCGCTGATGTCGCTCTGGTTTTTGATATACTTCTGTTCTATTATGTAGTTTCTTATTGATGCATGAAGCACAATTATACAACATTTGATTCAGACTAGAACAGACACCAACTTTCCAACAATGCTGATAAATGGTTATCTAGGATACGAACTAAATGTGGATGAGTAGTTATCATTTTGCAATTTTATTTAAAATTTCTAAACCTTATTGACATATTACAAAGGTGGAATCCAAAATGGTAGTAGAAGTTCACATTTACCAAATGATTCAAACCCCAGCTAGCCTTAACAAGGTTTTAAAAAACTGTCCATACACAACTTCAGCCTAACATCAAAAGTATTGGGGTCACCACCATCACACCTGCAGTCGCACATTTGTTGAGTGTTTCTCTCAACATCAAAGATGTGTAAAAGGATCCAAATCCCCTTCCATTTACATATAGTGCCGAATAAAATGCACACCTCAGGTGATGCGGTTGAATGGTTTCTTGTGTCTCTGCTTAATCTTTACCTTAACGCGGATGCCATTGTCAATGATGGACTGAAGAACAATCTGAAGTTTTCCCTCCACCCTTTCACCTTTTCTTGGAGTGTAAATCACGTCATGGATATCATCACCCAGTGCTCTCTGAGCTAGAATTGCCCCCACTGCGGCACAAGTGGTTTTATTCTTGGTAGAAGCCAGGTCAAACTTGAGGTCCTTGGAAATGGAATGTGCCACAGCAACAACCTTGCTCGTTACCCTGTGAACAATGCAAGCACGAACAGAGGCGTTTGATATGAAAATGTCCAGGCAAAAGGGTTCGTGGTAAGGACCTGTAAGCTGGTTAAAGGTGGGAGTCCTCTGCCTCTTGTTCACACTAGGCCCATAATTGATTTCGTCCACACGGGGCACAACACTTTTGCTTCTTGCCAATTCATCTACTCTGGGAGCCTTGTGATCTTTAGAAACCACATTTGGAGTTGGTTTAGCTTTGTCTACCTCCTCTTTTTTCTTGGAAGATTTCTTCCTGTGAAAATCCAAATTATACTCTTCAAACTCCTTGGAGCTGCGCTCAAGCTTATAAAACAGATTGCCACGAACTCTCATATTATCTATGTCCTCAAAATCTAGTTCACCCTCAACATGATCTTCAATGGTTTCATCGGTCACTTGCGAACCAAAAGAACTAGCTTTCGATACAGGCCCCCTCCAGGCTTGTGCCACCCCAGATGAGACACCCCAAGTATCCTGATCCACAAGTTCAACATCAAACCCAGTTGAGGGATGATTGAATTCGGAGAGAAATGGGGAAAGATGGAGGCTGGTAGAGTATTCAGAAGGTGGCACGGATGCAGAACTCGGTGCTGCCTCAACCTCTTTGGTAGGAAGGGTGGTGAGGGTCTTGAAGCAGAGATTGAATGTCCTGGAGAGAAAATGTTGTTTGTATAAGGAGGCACCCTTCCTTGCTAGTAGCATGGATACCATGACCAGAGATTTCAAGAGAGAAACTTTAAAAACTAGTTAATGCCAAATGCTCGAAGCAGCAAAACATCGAACAGTTGGCGTGCAGACCGTTGTACTTATTTTCTGAAACACGACCCCTTTAGAAGGAATACAAAAAAACAATGAACAAATAGATTAAAGCAACCTCAAAAGTATATATAGTTCAAAACAAGTGAGAATCTATTGGTGTTAAGAGGACCTTTTTTCCTTTGTACTTTTCTCTTGATCCCTACAGTTGAATACTGCCATAAAATATAAACGAGTGGTAGGTCAAATCACGTGGACCAATAATAGTACTAAACAAAATCATTATAATTTGGACAAGATTTTCCTAATTGACATTACAAAAGGAATTCACAAATATTTGATAAGAAAATAATATCGTTGTTGTAAATAAAAAAATCTCTACAAATCAATACATAAGTAAACTTGAGAGACTTCAATTGAAAAAAACAAATTAACATCTATTGAAAAGTAGTATGAATAGTCACTTTTATCTCTGAAAAGCAATAGCCAAACTGTCACCTAAATACAAAAAGTAAAATGCACAAAATAAAAAAGGTTTAATAGCTTTTTTTTCCCTCGATTGTGATGATCTGTTCCATTTGGTTTTATTATTTTGAATGTTTTTAATTTGATTTGATTTTTAATATTTATTAGATTTCTTAGCACAATTTTAGAATAATTTTAAAAAGAATAAATATATTTCTTTTAAAACTCAAATTTATTGTATAAATTTTTATTATGATTAAAAAATAAAGAACAAATTATTTTGAACCAGCTATAAGAAACATTTTCTGTTAAAAAAATTTGAAACATACTTATGCATATAAATCTTTATCATCAATTTATATAATTCATAATTATATAATATAGATATGTGTCCGTGTCCACAATTTAGAAATTATACCTCGCTCGTTTTCAAGATAAGATTTAAGTTGTTTGGTGGGTAACTCGTCTAAAGCTTCTATGAAAAATGATAAGTTAGATTTTAACATGATCAAGATTTTTGGTATTAACACTCTGGTAAAATTATTTGTCCTCTTCCTGTGAGATGAGAGGTTCCTTGAAGTTCATACTGCTCTGTTTGCTGAGTTTTATGGGATTATGCATGCTATGGAAGAAACTCAAAAGACGGGACTTACTAATGTTTGGTTAGAATGTGATTCTGCTAGGACAAATGTTTTTTAGATGGAATATTTGTCTTAATTATTGTGGGAAAATCAGCTTAAGGATTACTCATATTTTTTCGTGAAGGGAATGCGTGTGCTAATAAGTTGACTAATTTAGAATTTATTCATAGAGAATTGTTTCATTGGTATAATATGTTTCCATCTAGTCTGTTCTTAGAATTATTTATGAATAAATATATTTTACCTATGTATCATTTTTGTTAACATATGGATTTTTGGCCTAGTTCCCCATATTTTTTTTTTATTTTCTTTCTTTTTTTAATAATATTTTTTCATGTGATGGTAGATGATTATTGTTACTTGAAATGTCAGTAATACCTAACATAAAAACATTTTTATAAAAAAATAATAATTGTATGAGTATCTTTGTTACATAAGTGTGCAAACTCTCTTATTAGATTCATGTCAATGTCCAACAACATTCATTCTTTATTTTGTTGATATGTGTACTTCTTTATTTTGTTGATGATGTGTAATTTATTATTCATCTCACATGTAATCGTTATAACATTGGTACAATAAATTTCTGATTCGTGATATGAAGAAATAAGATTTTTTTCAGTTACCGATTTGTGATATGAAGAAATAAGATTTTTTTTTCATATATAATTTTTGTTAACATATAGATTTGACAGATTTGACTTATAGATTTCCCTTAGTCTCTCGTAATTTTTGTATTTATTTTTAATAATAGTTCATGAAAAAAACTGAAATTTTGTTACTTCAATTTTAAATAAAGAACTGAGATTATAGACTGATGTAAGACTAATCCAGTTTGTAAAACTATATTTTAGATTGATAACTTCAATTCAGAAAAAATAAATAAAAAACATTCTAAATATTTTCTGGGTGCAAGAAAACAGCTGTCTTCCAAAAATCATATCAAAACATGACTTCAATTTGATGAAAGTACAAAGCATTTTCAGTTCTCAAGTGAATACAAACAAGGGCTGCCCAAATTAAATACATTATCACCAAATTCTATGCTGATGAACTTTGGCAGAAACGGACCACAAGCTTAATACAAGGAAACATAGTTAAATATAGTCAAGCCATGAAACCAGATTAAACACTTCCTACCAATGTATGGGAAAAAACAGAAGACAAAAATATATGTAAAAAGAGTTTCTCAAAGTACAATTGCCAACGCCATATGATTGACGAATTACCATGAACATAGTGACACAAAGGGATTGAGCAGAAACCTGTTTCGACTCTACCAGATTGAGATATATACAATAAGAGCAGCACAATCAAAAGTGTAACTCAAGTATTTGCTTTTGTTGAAAGATCGATGGGATATTACTTCTCACTCAGTAACTTCACCTAATCGGCAACAGGTCTTGCCGCAGATGCAATTGAATCTTTTTGGCAGAAGAAACATTCAGATAACATGGAGTTAGCTACTTCTAACATTACAAAATTCACTCATAAATGACAAGGGACCAAATAATGATTCCCTCAAAATCAATAGAATTTATTCATAATACCAACATCAAAGCACAACGCAGAAGCTTCTAAAGCCTTGAAAATTGACTCACATACAACGCAGTGAAGCTCTGAAACGAAACTTATGAGTATCACAAGTAATACAGAACTGGGTTATCTGTTAGACCACAACAGTCTCGGAACTATCACCGGAAGCATTTACGCCACTTTCATCCACACATGTTTCATTTGAAGCAACTATTGGGCTCAAAAGCAAATCCTTACCATTTTTGCATCCGTTTTCAGAGTTGGAACCAGATCCTAGTTGCAACAAACTCTCGTCGTCATGATTGAGAGCAGAAATGGAGACATCTACATTTTGATTACTTCCCTTTGGAATAATATTCTCTTCTGATAAAATCCCTGAAGTAACAGCTTCAAGAGCATCATTCATATAAGCCTCTTTGGTAGGTGGAGTGTTGTCTGACTTTTGAGAGTTCAAAACTGAATTAATGTCAAGCTCCAGCGAATCACAATTCATAGCAGTGACCAAGCGACATTTCTTGTCAAGGTTTTCTGCTGAACATGGATCAGAACAAGCAGTTTCCTGAGCCAAAGCTTGAACATTTGGAATATCTTCTGGGTGACTTCTCACAGAAGTGGGATTTAATTTATCAACAGGAGGAGGAGCCAGCACTTTATTCTTCATTTCTAGAGCACTGTGACTAGTTCTAGAAGGAGAAACACATTTATCTGAAATTGAATCAGAGACCATTTCCTCAGAATGAGATTTGGAACAGAGAATCCCGTCAACCAAAACTTGGTTTATTTCTCGAGAAGCATCGCTGCATTCATCATTTGTCTCATTAGCAGGATTTGAACTAACATCATCACTTCCACGAAGATCTTGTGGAGTTGAAGAACCCATATCTGACCTATTTCCCATTTTGGTATGGATAAAATCGTTGTCTTCATTTCCCATTTTCTCAGAACCTGTTAGTAAAAGGAAAGTAAAACTTATGCACTGGCAAAAGTAACTCGCTGAAATTTACTTAAACAAAAACAGCATCAACACCTGCAGTTTTATTACCTTCCACTAACAGCTTCTGTAACATATCAATACCAGGGAAGACCACCATATTCAGTGACCTCATTTCTTGTCTGAGTAATTCGTCCAGATGTGTGAAACCAAAAACTGTTGTCCATGTATGTGTTAGTTCAGCAATTGCAGGAATAACTAGTTTTTCAACCTTCATAGCACAAAGGGCCTTCCAACCAAGGAGAAAATAATAAGATAAGAATGTGTCAGTGTCAATAAAAAATGTATACAGAAAAGCCTCAATCAAAGCTCTAAATAGATCTTAGGTGTAAGTAAATCGCAATGAATCATAGCTTCAAGGTTTACCGATTCAATGGAAGAAAAAAGCCGGCGACACATCCCTTGACGCCTATATATGTGACGAGTTCCAATGAATGGCATCTCAGCTATCTCAGTTCCATGGAACCTAAGACATGGGAGTTAATACTTACATGTATACTCATTTATTCAGACTTAAAAAATCACATAGCAGCATAGATATAGATTATGATAGTGAGAAACCAAGAAAAAGAACATGGCCTTTTAGCTTTTAAGCTAAATCAGTAAAACTGAATGTCACTTTCAAGAAAGTTAGGAACCAGAGTGACTACCCAATGCACTCATGCTTCCTCATTATGGCACTTTTTTATAAATGCCATGAAAAGGAGAAGTTCTCTAAAGCAAATGAAGCATGACTGGAAAATTTTACATAATTACGAATTTCATTTCCTTCGTATGATCAAAACAAATTGTCTTGATAACTACAATTTTTTTTTCTTCTCAATTATTTTCTTAGTTCCCCTAACTTCTCAGAGGTGCACCAGGTAAGTAGGCATTCAATCCAATTGCAACAGAAAAACCTTTCACTCTGCCAATTTCTACTCTTTCTGCTGTTTTCCTTCTTCAAAAGAAAAGCTCAGAGATTCAATAAACGAGTCAGCAAGACAAAGTCTGAGGCTTAGTACCTGATAGATGCCGCAGAAATGATTTCATCCCCTCTCTCCAAAATAGCAGTGTAAAAGCCACCATAGCTCAACCTATTAAAGTTTGATCTGAAAACAAATAGAATGAGAGGTCTCATAAATTAAATATAGGGATAATGGCGAATTCATAATGTTTTGAACTTTTAACTACTACTTACCCACTATTATATAAAATGTTACGGATTAAATTGATCCCACTCCTCCGATCAATAACAGGTAAAAAGCATTCATCCATCACAGACAGTGCAATAGCCAATTTTGAATTACATTCTACCCTCTGATTAATTCCCTTGCAAGCTGCCTCTGAGTCTTCATCCGTTCTATGAATGAGAGACCATGAAAAACCCGCTTCTAGTTCATGCTTGGTACCAATATACTTCTTCAATTGTTCAGAAAGCTGTACAAGTAAGAAGAACATAACAACGAATCAGAATCTGGGCTTATCACAGCAACTTTGAAAAAAATTCATTGTAACAAACCAATAAAATACGAAAATTCATAAAAAGCAATGTCTTGGAAGAAGCACATTCTATAGACTAGTGCACAATAATTGGTGGTACTCTCAACGCATGCTAAATTATGAGAAAGAAAATGGTTAAATAAATACAGATACATTCATCAAGCTATACTTCAAAATTTTGAAAACGAGAAATAACTGTAAGATGTACCTCTCTGCACTCTTTCCCACAAAAAGAAAGGCTTGATGTATTGAGGTTATTAAGAAGGGCATCCATCTCATTAGCGCAAGAGTCGTGATCTATGCAAATGGAAAGTACTTATTAAACAACATCAAAGGGGAAAAACAGAAGAGAAGTAATGGCCAATAGAATATAAACATATTGAAGAAACATAAAAAATATGAATGAGAGAAGGTGAATACATTTTTTCTCACATAAGTTGCATGTATGTAAGATAGACACTGATGCGTCATCTTTTTCAGAAAGTTCACTGGCTATGCCACAAAATTTACAGGTGCAATTTGGACAATTCCATTCACCAGGAGGAAGCATCTGCAACAACATAAATGAATTCCTCATGAAAAAACAATACTCCTAAAATAATCAACACACACACACACACACACACACACACACACACACACACACATATATATATATATCAATTACATTACTGAAATAAAGTTAAGTATGCAATTACAACGAGTTAGTAACACCTCAGTCAAAGTCTCAATAATACATTATTCTAGCTTTGGTGTGCGGGAACACTTGCTCAACTTCTATGAGAAAACCTATTCAACATGCCTACTAGGTATAAAAGAAGTTAGAGGGCCATAAATTAAATTATTGAAGTCCTCATATACCACAGTATAGGAAGGTATTTTTTCTTTGAATGAACTTCTTTGCTGACACTGGACAGACTCAACCATTTAAGTATTCAGTAGGCACAAGTTTTGTTCAGCATTCGCCTAACACATTTGCAAAAGCATAATAACAAGAACGTGACTTCAGTCCCCTCAACATTCATAACAACAAAGCAACCAACAAAGACATAGTGCCTCCTTCGACCACCCCAAAAAGATTCGATAAACCAAACAACATCTGGAAGAGAAACATAAATTTCATATGCTACTGTTCACCAAGAAACAGGTCAAAATCACGACAAAAAAAAAATGTTCTAACAATATGTTGCGAAGTGAGAACCGTGACCTATGAAAAATAAAATACGCCCACATACCTGTATATCCAAGCAGCTTTGATGAAATGTTGATGGACAACCATCACAACAGATTAAATCCCCTCCATCTGCACAAATACCACATGTATCATCATTTCGATCATCACCGTCAGTATCTACTGAATGGAGACCAATTTTTTCAGAATGCTCTTGTCTATTCCATGCATCTATCTGGCATTGTAGAAGAGAAACTCCAGATTCCAAAAAAATATTTTGATATGGCTGTGGCAATTTGCTTCCTGCATGAAGCTCAAACTTTGAAACTGTGAGGATTTTACTACAGCAGCCACAATGTATGCCATCTCTTGTGATCCACCCCTCAAGCAGGACTTTCTTCCGTCTGCGGTACTGAACCTTTTGGCTTAACTCTACTGTTCCAGAGTCGATCAACCAGGCAAGAACTGTCCGTTTTCCCGTATATGGGACAAAGCCATCAGATTCTGAATTTGATCTTTTGTTAGAACTGCGAACTAACAAGGTACATCTTCCGTGTTTATTACTCTTCCGTCCATGTATACGAGAATCACATCCAGATGATTTTTCTATTCCGTCAACTGAGTGATGGGTAGCATTCTGGATTTTAGAGCGAGCACTGATAACGTTACTTTCAAACATTTTATTTTTCATCGACTTACTTCCCTGTTTAATAAAGGAGCTTAATTTCTCCTCATTGTTATCACTATCAGTGCTATTCATATCATTCTTGTTGCTGGCAGATCTTCTTATTTCAGGCTCTTTTTCATTATCACTTTCACTGTCATATTTTTTCTTCTTGTTTTTCAATTCTTTCTCCATTTTCTTCCTAGTTTTCCTTGTTAGCTGACTGAGCACATCATCTGCAATAGGTGTAAAAGAAGCACTATCCCCTTTGGCTTTGACCTCATTAGCATCTTCATTCAATTGCTTTTGAAGGGCGTCATAGGCCTTGATGATAGACCAATAGGCTGTACCTACTGGATTAATGTAAACTGCATCCAGGTAGTCTCTGTTCCTTCGAGGTCTATAGTCTATGGTCCAACCTGAAGTCAGCAGCATCTCCCGTATTCTCTCTCGCAGTTTCTGTTTTTCTGTACCACTACCACGCTTGATTTTTCCTTCTTTCGCTTTTGTGCTTGAGAGTTTATCATGCACAGGAGTCTGTTCATCCTCAGAGAACATCTTTTTTACAGGCTCACGAGCTACAGTATTTCTTACCCCGGGATTTAATGATGTGTCACTGTTATCTGAACCCCCCTCATCACCCTTGCCATCCTTGCTTGACAAATATTTTCTTGATGCTATCTGTTTCTTCTCCACCCTCTTGAGTACTCCTGGTTTCTCAACAGGTTTTGTTTCCAGGTTTGATGAAGGACGAGTTGGAACATTCCTCTTGGCAGTCTCTTCAATCTTCATCCTCTTGATGGGCTCTTCAGGTTTCAACCTTTGCCAGCTTTCCAAAGGTTTGTGATGATTGTAGTACTGTTCTGATTGCCCACACACCTTCTTCTTATTAACCATTACCTTCAAAACACCATTTTTCCCCTGAACCCTGATAGACTCATCCGAATTAAACTTCTCCCTCTGCAAGGGTATAGGTACCCGAACACCATCTCTGTTACTCTTGAACCTAATGCGATCAAGATTATCTCCAGGAAACAAGCCACTTGACCTGTCTACATAAGAGTTCTTCCGCTTATCAACAAGACGACCACTTGACCCATTCTTCAATTCCCTATCAATGCCACTCCTAGTAGCATGAACCGACCCCATAAAACTTCTTCCTCCAAAACCAGCTGCATTACCATCCAAATGCCTCCTCCTCATGTTCTCCACATCCATACCATCATATTCTTCTAAATTGTACACATCCAACTTACTACGCTTATTCACCCACTGCTCCAAACCTTTATCCGCACCCCTAATTCGTTCCATTCTGTGCCTCTTCCTACTAATCTCACTCCCAACCCTCTCAGACGCAGCCAAACCATTGCAAACACGAATAGTCTCAGACCCAAGCCTTCTACCAGGTGGAATCAGCAACTCGTCGCTTGATCCAGAATCACTAACAGGCACACTGATGTTGGCCCTTTTCTTCGATTCATAGAACTTCCTAGAGGTGGAAGCAGTAGCATCCAACCCATCCCCTTTCTTTCGCACAATCAAACAACCCGAGGAATTTCTGCTCTTCACCACAACCCCAGAACCACCCGATCTCACTTCTGATTCCATCTACCAAAGCCCCTCGCCAAAATTAGCATCTCCCGCAACCAAAACTAAACCCTAATCTCCAGATCTAAAGCAAAATCGTTCTTAACTTTACACACTCATCCCCTTCCCCTCAGACCAAAACAAAATTCCAACCTTACCTCGCCGGAAAATTCACGGATTCCGTCCCCGGAATAAACTGTGTGAAGCGAGTAATCCCCGCCGAAAAGTGTTCCGAGGGCGACCGAAGTCGGAGAGAAATTGAGACGAAAAATTGGAGAGAAACTGAGAGGGGAAGAGATTTTGGGTTGCGATTTGCAGAAGCAACAACTAAGCTAATATCATAATCAATCGATAATAACAAAAAAAGTAAAAAAAAAAAAAAACGTAAACAGAAAACAATGTTAGCTGTTCATGGCTTTATGTTTTGCTTATTTTATTTTCCCTCCAAATTTTATCTTTTGTTGAATCGCACGGTTCTGATGCTGCCACATTGCATATCTTGCACGTGGCAGAATCGCAACGGTTCCCACGACTGTTTATACAGTTTTTCTTACACTTTTCAGTACTGTTTCTCGGTAAGTGAGTCTTCTACAGAATTTCTAGAGACGTTACAAATAAGTTTTTTTTTTTTTTTTTTTTTAAATATCAGTTTTTTTTTACAAATAAGTTAAACTAAACTGAATTAATTGAAAATTGAATTAAACTGAACAGTTAAATAAAGATAAGTGATATATTTAGAACTTGCATTAATTTACAATTATATTTTTTCTACGAAAAATTTGAATCAGTTTATAAAATATTAAAAATAACCTTTATTCATATCATCAAGTTTGTATATTGAAATAGGTTCTCAAAGTATTATTATTGTTAAACAAATTAAATGGAAGATTTTATTTAGTTTACTAATTATGTTTATTATTTTTCAGTTTACATTTTTTATCAAAATAATATTGACTATAATTAACTATATTTTAATCTATAGAAATCAATCTCAAAGTTGGCTAATCTAGATATGAAAATAATGGAATAATGTTTTATTTTTTTAGACAATTAGAACATATTTTATATTTTATGTGTGAAATTATGTTGCACAAATCATATATAAATTCCATTATTATTATTATTATTACTACAATATGATCAAAATCAAATCTATAAATAATATTTGTACATTCACTAAGTTTCTTTATATTAAACTGAATATTAATTGAGCTTAGTTAAGTCATAAAAGTAGTCAATAACAAGTCTTCTCACACTCCATATTAATATTCTAAAAGTTCAAACTAGTTTATTTGACTCATTTTCAAACAAAAGCATTCAATATATTTATAATATATTAGTCAACAATTGGATAACACATACTAAACTTTTTTATAATAAACTTATTAATAGACACAATAATATTGATGTTAAACATATCAGTAATTTCACAAACAAAATAAAAAATTAATTTAATTTTATATATGAACTTAGTGTAATAAAATAATATAATATAAATATTGAAATCTTAATACAAAAGAAAATAATTTATCAATAAAAAGTGAATTTTTTATCTTTAAGAGCACATAAGGTGCAATCATTTTTATCAACGTTGACTCAAATTAAGCATTGCTTACAGAATTTTGTTATTTAAAACATCATTTTGCTACTAGATCGTTATGGTACAGAATAAGATAAATTAATGAAAAAATATTAATAGTGTATTAAAGGTGAGACAAAATTAAATTAAAAGTTGACTTTAACAACACTGTCATTAAAGTAAACTTGTGTAGTTTAAATCTATTTAATATTGAAAGATCCACAAATTAATGTAAATAACTTATGTAAAGACAAATATAGTATGAGTGTTCTAGTAGAATCATGTTCAAAAATGAAAGTCTAACCTTTATTTATAAATAATTTTTTTAATTAGTTTAAGCATGCTATCTTTAACAAATGAAGTTAAATTGGGTTAGACTTTCTAGAAGTTAGGTCATAGGTAAAACAAAAAGTTGTGGAAAGAGAGTTTAAATAGAGTATTTAAAAATATTTTGGAAAGCTTCCTATTAGATACTTTGATTAAAATGGGTAATTAACAATAAGTGACTAAACTAATAAAAAAAAATAAACATTTAGTTTAGACTTTGATAAGTTCTAGTTTATGTGAATATATAAAGTGACTTTCGGCAGAAAAAATAATTTCCCTTTAAAATTAAACAACAAACATATAGCATCTAAGTATATAATAGTAAAATTGTTTTATTAAAAAATATTTAAAAAGTTAGGCTCCTTATTTTAAGACTCTTAGTTTCACATTAATAAATGTTTTACAAATAAAACTCAATATTTATTTATTTATCAAATGCAACAATAAGATATGTGTATTTTCAAAGTTTATGTAAGACGTGTGTTTCAAAAATGAAATGTTGAAAAAATATGGCAAGTGAAATGAAGATGGTCACACTATTAGGAAATGTCATTTAACACCACTACCTAACATGTACCTATTGATGAATTTGTTGAAGGAGTTGAAACAAGATTTTAACTCAATTGCTACATATCAATGTTAGTTAATTCCTCATCCATTGATTTTAATGTTGAATATGAAATTAAAATGGTGTACTTTTTTATATTAACCATTTAATTTAATTGTCACACATTTGTTAATGTCCCCTACTAACACATCATGTTTTGAGTAATGGTTAAATCATAGATTACAGACCAGATGACTGAATGGAAGTCCAATGCCCGATCAAGATCGATCGACACTACCATATACTAAGAAAATTGAAGAAAACAAAGGTTTGTTCATGGTCTCTAAGCTGTTATTTTGGTAAGGTTTGTCGGGGTATAGCTGTGTAAGGCAACACAAATAAGCGTTAACTCCATGGGAAGCAGAGTTCGAACCAACAGGGGAGGCGATCAAGGGAGGTTAAATGACTACACTACCTTCTTCTTCTCGAACTTCCCCCATGGCTATGGAGAGTTGGACATGGTCAAGGTCTTTCAAAGGAGAGCAAGGGTAAAAGAAGTTTTCATATCACGGAGGTTGAACAAATGGGGTAGAAGATTTGGGTTCGTTAGGTTCTTTGAAGTAAGAAATGTGGAACGTCTTGAGAGGGAGTTGGACAGTCTCTTCGTCGGAAACATGAAACTCCATGTAAACGTTCCAAGATATTGAAGGCACCAAATGGACTCTGTTAAGGAGGAGAGGAGGGAGACGAAGGTGAACCATCTGGAAAAACAGAGGGACACAGGGAAACAAAAGGAGATATGGGTAGAGAAGAAATGGAATAGATCTTTTGTAGACGTTGTGAAAGGATATGCAAACCAAGGGAAGTGGAAAAGACCATCAATTAAGTCGCTTTCCCACACTATGCCTTGGATGGTGAATAGCGTTGTTGGGCAGTTTGAGAAGGCTTGGGATGTTGATCAGCTAGGAGAGGAGTTTGTGAAAGGAGGTTTGAACAGAGTCAGTATAAGATACATGGGGGACAGATTAGTGATGTTGACCCCAAAGGAAGGAGAGAAAATGGAGGATATTATCAACTGTAATAAAGTATGGTTTGACAATCTCTTTGTGAGTCTGAAACCGTGGTCGACGTCGCACATGGCGGACCATAAAATTGCTTGGGTACGATGCTATGGATTACCGTTACCTCTCTGGAATGAGGATTGCTTTACAAAGGTTTTAGGAGATATGGCTACGCTGGTATCCATAGACACTTCCACGTTGCTATGGGAGAACCTGGAATACGCAAGGTTGCAAGTCCGGGTGAAGAACCAAAGCTACATCAGACTGGAGAAGAAATTGTGGATTAATGAACAGATTTGGAATATCCTCATTGAAGAAGAACCCCCTGCTTGTCACGAAGGAAGGCACACGCAATCCTGGTATGGTGACTCGTCGGATAGTGTGTCGTCATCAAAGACTTTTATTGAAGAAACGATTTTCTCTTCTAAAAGCTGTGAGGAGGAGGCGAGGTCTGGGTCCAAGGAAGAACTTCGGTCAGAAGGGGAGGAGGACGGTGGCAAGGCGGTGGAAGAAGGTGAGGAAGGTGCACATAAGACAAATTTGTTTTTTAAGATAATTGCTGACAAAGACAGCCCTGACCAGAGTATAGACTGCATATCTTGCATGAAAGAAGATAGAATAGGCCAGGTTGCGTGTCGAGGTGCTGACCTAGATGTCAACCCTGACCAAGGCCGTTCCCTTATCTGCAATAGTTACTCTACCCATGCTGAGCTGGCCAAAGTAGTGGTAGAACTTGAAAGTTTTAACTCACAAGGGACCCCCGCTCTCTATGTGGGCCAAGGAAGGAAGGTGGAGGCCCAATGCCTTGTGGCCCATATTCCTTGTGAAACCCAAATTGGGAAAAAAGACGTTGGACTGTGCACGTTGCAGGAGGCTCCTCGAAGTGAAAATGCAAACGAAAATATCAAATCTATGAGCTGCCGTGGAGGTAAACAGGAGGAGAAGCGTGAGGAGGTTCAAACCGGTGAAAGAGAGGTTAGTGGACTAGGTAATCAAGGGATGGAGATTGAATCTCCTTTGAAGGAAAGGGTGGACGAATGCCACACGGAAGAATTTGACGAAGCTTTAAAGGGTGTTATGGTTGGAGGGTTGAAGCCTATCGCGTTTGGAGAGGAAGGCGCGGCTGCAGGAAGTAACCTTATGCTCTCACCACGTTGGCGCATGATTGAAGGGCTCTCTGAAGTGGGGGCCTCTACTTCAAATCCGAGAAGATCAGTGAGAATTAATGCACGTATTACTAAGGCTGGGGCTTTCTCTAATCATAGACATGGTATGTCTTCAGTGTCCATCTCTGATGGGGATTTCGTCAATTGTAATACTCGAAATTGTGACCCACCAAAGCTTTGGGAGATCGGTAAACAAGCGGGGCTGTACTGTACAAAGGACGAGGATGAGGTGGTTAAGGAATATATGTGCCTAGAGGAGAGAGACTTGGTGTTTTTGCAGAGTTATGAGGAGGGTAAGCAGAAGGATCAATCATGTTAATTGTAAACCTGAATATAAGAGGGGTGGGGGGAAGCACAAAGACTAGATACTTGAGGCATATTATAGCAAAGGAAGGTGCAAAATTCGCGTGTATTCAAGAAACGAAATTGAGAACTTGTACAAATGTAAAATGTTTCTCCCTTTGGGGGGACAACAACGTGGGCTGGGTTCACTATGGTGGAGAAAATGGGAGTGGAAGCTTGTTGACTATGTGGCATAAGGATGCTTTCACCTATGAAAGTCATGAAATGGGGAAGGGGTTCATTGCGGTGGTTGGACAGCACACTAAATCTAGCTGTAGGTGTGTGGTTGTAAATGTTTATTCCGCATGCTTGTTGAGAGAAGATTGATATGTGGGGGAATTTATCTGCTATTAAAGGGGCTTCTTTGGACCCAATTTGGTGCTTCTGTGGAGATTTTAACGCTATTAGAAAGCGAGGAGAAAGGAAAGGAACAAGTGTACGGGACAACGATACAAGCGAGATGGGAAGTTTTAATAACTTCATTGAATCTAATATGTTGATTGAACTACCAATTGTAGGCAAAAAATACACTTGGTTTAGTTCAAACAGGAAGGCAATGAGCAGGTTAGACAGAGTGTTAGTCTCTAAAGAATGGTTGCAGGAATGGCCAATGGGTAAGCAGTATGTGCAACGTAGAGAGGTTTCTGATCACTGTGCGATAGTGGTGAAGTCTTTGGTTAAGGATTGGGGACCTAAACCCTTTCGGACCATTGATGCGTGGTTTATGGAGAAGGGATTCTTAACGATGGTGAAGGATTGGTGGACCTCTTACCCCGTTCAGGGGAATGCTTTTATAGTGTTTAAAGAGAAACTGAAATGTTTAAAGGGAGACTTGAAGATTTGGAATAGGGATAGTTTCGGTAACATGGAGTCTTCTAAGAAGAAGATTTTGGAGGAGCTTGAGGCTCTTGATTGCCAGGCATGTAGTGGAGTTTTAGACGTTAGCGAGAATTTGCAGAGGTTGGGCTTGTTGAGTCGTCTAAAGGAAACCGATAGGAGGATAGAATCCTTATTGAGCCAAAAAGCTAGAACCAATTGGCTTAAGTATGGGGACTCTTGCACTAGATTCTATCATTCCTCTCTAAGGTGGAGACGCCTTAGAAACGAAGTTAAAGGTGTGGAGGTGGGAGGTCAATGGTGTGAAGAACCCTGTACAGTTCGGTTGGAAGCGAAGAAGCTCTTTGAATCTAGATTTACAGCAACGAAAGACTTTGGTGTAAGACTAGATGCGGTTGAGTTTGAATCCCTAACCTGGGAAGACAGCATGAGCCTTCTAAAAGTGTTCTATGAGGAAGAAGTAAGGGATGCCGTGTGGCAATGTGAAGGTTCTAAGAGCCCAGGACCTGACGGTTTTAACTTCAATTTCATTAAGAAAAGCTGGGACTTTGTAAAAGAGGAGGTTATGGCAATTATGAATCTCTTCCATGCTACAGGTGCTTTACCGAAGGGATGCAACGCATCCTTCATTGCTTTGGTCCCGAAGATTAGGGACCCTATCAAACTGGAGCAATATCGACCTATTTCGTTAGTAGGGGCTATGTACAAAATCATCTCTAAGGTGTTGGCTGGCAGAATCAGGAACGTCATCTCCTCAATAGTCGATGATAGCCAATCAGCTTTTGTAAAGAACAGAGGGATACTTGACAGTGTGCTAATGGCCAATGAAGTAGTAGAGGATATAAGGAGGGGTGGGGGGAGTGGCTTGTGTCTGAAGGTGGATTTTGAGAAAGCTTATGATTCGGTAAGATGGGAATTTCTCTATGACATGCTCCAAAGGTTGGGGTTTCAAAATAAGTGGATTAGCTGGATCAGAGGATGCATGGAAAGTTCCACCGTTTCAGTGCTTGTAAACAGGAGCCCAACGGAGGAATTTAAACCTTCCAGAGGGCTGAGGCAGGGCGATCCTCTTGCCTCCTTCCTGTTCATATTGGTAGTAGAAGGCTTGGCAGGTCTAGTAAGACAAGCTACTAAGGCGAATCTACTCTCTGGCCTTAAGATTGGGAGGAAGAAGGTTGAGTTGAGTATCCTGCAGTTCACAGATGACACCATGTTCTTCTGTGAGGATTCCTACACCAATGTGGTGACGTTGAAGGCAATACTAAGGGGTTTTGAGTTAGCTTCAGGTCTGAAGATAAACTTTCACAAGTCAAAACTAGCAGGCATCAATGTCCAAAGAAACAACTTAGATTGCTATGCCAAGACCCTCAACTGTGCTCAAATGGGGATACCTTTCAAATATTTGGGCCTTGAAGTAGGAGGGAATCCTAGGACAAGCAAGTTTTGGGAGCCTGTGCTAAACAAGTTAAAAGACCGACTCAATGTGTGGAAGGGTAGATTCCTATCCATGGCAGGGAGGGTGTGCTTAATCAAATCGGTTCTCACCTCTGTCTCGCTTTACTACCTATCTATGTATAAAGCACCGGCGTCGATCTGCAAGAGTATCACCAGAATCCAAAGGAGATTTCTCTGGGGTTGGGGGAAGGAGAAGACGTCTATCTCTTGGGTAAGCTGGGAAGTTGTGTGCAAAAATAGAGAGGAGGGTGGTCTGGGTGTGAGAGAGATTCGGAAGTTCAATGCAGCTCTTCTGGCTAAATGGAGGTGGAGATACATTTCGGAGGAGAAAGGGAGATGGAAGGAACTGCTAGATTCGAAGTATGGCTCGGAAGTGCAGATTCCGGTCAAACTTCAATCATGGTGGTGGAGAGACTTACACAAAGTCTGTAGGGAGGGTGAAGGTGAAAGGTGGTTTCATAAAGAAATTGGATGGAAATTAGGATGTGGAGATAAAATTAGGTTCTGGGAGGATGTGTGGATTGGTAACTGTAATCTCAAAACTTTGTTCCCCAGATTATACTTGTTGTCTTTAAACCAGGGGCACAAGGTGGGAGAGGTAGGTGTGTGGGAAGAGTCGGGTTGGTGCTGGCGGTTAAGGTGGAGACGGGAAAGATTTGAGTGGGAATCCGCTCTAGTACAAGAACTTGAAGTGCTCATAACCACGACAACCATTCTTAAAGAAGAGAAGGACGTCCAGGTATGGGGGAACGAGGAGAAAGGGTGCTTCTCAGTCAATAATGCTTACGTGTGTCTATCAAAACAAGGAAGAGGGCCTCAACATGATGTCTTTAAGTCGCTGAGGGAAGCTAAGGCGTTCCCAAGTGCGGTGACTGTAGCGTGGAGAATTATGATGGATAGACTTCCTACTAGAATATGTTTGAGAAGGAGAGGGGTGTTGATGGAAACAACCTTATGTGCTCTTTGCCAGACAAAGGATGAATCGTGTCAACATCTTTTTTTGGATTGTAAATATGCTAATCAAGTGTGGTCCATGTGCTTCAAGTGGATTGGAATGTTGTTTGTTCAACACAATGATATAATGACGCACTTCGAGAGCTTCAACCTGTTTCAGGTTAGTCATAATCAAAACCTGGTTTGGAAAGGGGTTTGGGCAGCGGTAGTCAGGTGTATTTGGGATCAGAGGAACTTGGTAGTTTTCAAACAAGGCGTTGTAGATGCAGAAGAAATTTTTCAGCAAGCACAAATTAAATCTTGGCAATGGCTGAAACATAAGACAAGTTCCTTTAACTACTCCTTAGTGGATTGGGTCCTGAATCCAATGTGCTGCATAAAAAGCTACAAATAACTAGATCTTGGTGACATGCTCGGTGGAGGAAAGGAGGAGATGTTGCTAGCGTGGGAATAAGGCATTGGTAGTGTGCTGGTTGCAGGGTTTAGAGGTTGCTGACTAAAGGTTTTAGTTTCCATTGGTCTTGTCCTGTTCTGTAGGTACCGACTGAACTGGCCAGCTTAGTTTCTCAGACAGATCGGTGGTGAATTGCCCCTGTCATGCTCATTGGATTGGAAGCTGTTGTCACAGTCATACTTGCGGGATGGTGCTTTTAATTCTCCTATGGAAGGTTGCAATGCAGCTGGCTACAGTGGGCGAACCTGAGCAAAGGAGTACCTCAGGGTTCTCCTTGGAAGGGTGAGGTCTATTGTTTGGTGTAAGTAGCGGAAGGCAAGGGTTCTGACTCTAGAGCATCTGAAGGACTGTTATGTGGAAGGAGTTAAGGAGGGGTAAGTAGTACCCTAAGAAGCTATGGTTAAGTGCAAGAATCAAATTGCCTAAAGTGTAAAGTGGTATGGTGAAATCAACATGGTTGCGTGGTAGACATGATGTGGCACGGTCTAAGGGAGCCTTATAGCAGAAACTAACTGGTTTTTACTGGTTTGGGGACTTAGGCCAACCGTCCAATTGGGACGATCTTCCATCAACTGCAATACCAAAGGACTTGGACCTGGAGCAATAGATCAGACCCAATTACTATAAAGGTGAGCAGGTGCATCTGTGACCTAGGGGTTGCAGCTGTGGTTACATGAGCTATAGAATGGGTTGGAGGTGTGTAGTTGGGCTTATACATGGTTGACATATAGTGCTCTAGGTGCATATGGCTCTGCAGAAGCAATTTTTAATCAGGACTTATCAAGCCTAGATGGTTGAGCTTGTGGGAACCTGATACTTGCATCTGTATTTTAAGCTTGTAAAGGGTTGGGGTACCCCTTAAGTATCCCAATTTAATTTTCATTAATTCATTGCTGATAAAAAAAAATATACTAAGAAAATTAATAAGGTTAATCAACAATTAAACACTAGGTAATATATTTCTAATTACAATCCATGTCCTTAATCCGATCCATTGACACAAAACTCATGATAATCATATAAATACACAGATTCCAAGAATCATGTACGTTATTATTATACACTGAATACACCAAGTGCTGACTACCGAAATCTCACTTGAGTGTCGGAGTACCTTTTGCAGGCACCATCCGAGCTTGAGTTCACAAGGACGAGAGAAGGCAAAACGAGTACTAAGAGTTCACACAGAGGGGGGAGAAACCGACCGAGAAAAAAGAACAATTATTCGGTTTGAACCACGTTCGACAACAAACTCATTTATCTAAAAAATATCAACATATAAACACTACTTAAGTGATGTAAGTTTCTCTTTGGTCGTTAATTTCATTATTCATATCTATTATTATATATATATATATATATATATATATATATATATATATATATATTACTACCAAGTTCTTCTAGAACATTGCACCTAAGTGTCTGCATTTCAATCACTTCATTAAAAGTAATTACCATAACCATTTTCACAATAAAAATAAAGTTACAAAAAAAATATTATAACAGAAGTAAAATTGTAAGAAGAATATGTATATTAGTATAGATGCCTGACATGAAAAATGTGGAGTTTAATTGCAGAAAGTAAAAAAGTAGAAGATAAAAAGCTATAGTGAAATACAATTGTTAATTGATGCACAGTGCACACCAAATTCTACAAATATGGCAGAAATTGACCACAAGCCGAATACAAGGAGCTCGAATTGGAATGCAAAAGACATAATTCTTGCTTCCCATAATTACTCATTAAATACAGACAAGTCATATTAAACACATGCTACCAATATGTGTAAAAAAGGGAGTCAAAAACACCATAAAAAATCTATGTAAAAAATTTGCTCACAGTACAGTTGCTTATGTCATATGATGATTGCTGAATTGCTACGGACATTGGTGGCACAAAGGAATTGAGCAGAAACCACTCTACCACATTCAGCTATATATACAATAGGAACCGCACAATCGTCTAATGCAACTCAAAGTATTTGCTTCTGTTGAAAAACCGCTGTATATTAACTCCCAGTAATTTTTTTACCTATTCGGCTAAATGCAACAGGTCTGGCGCCAGATGCAGTTGAATACTTTCGGCAGACGAAACATTCACATACAATGAAGTTAGCTAATTTTAACCTTGAAAATCACCCATAAATGACAAGGGACCAAACAATATTTCCTTCAAAACCAACGGAACGAATTCATAATACCCTGATCCAACACGATGTAGAAGCTTCAAAAGCCTTGAAAATTGACTTGCACACAAGCAATGAAGCTCCGAAAAGAAAACTAGCTTATGATAACATGTGGTGCAGTACAGGACTCAGTCATTCTGCTAGACCAGAACTGTCTCAGAACTAACGCCAGAAGCATTTACAGCACTTACATCCTTCTCATTTTCACATCCAATTTCATTTTTGGAATCAGATTCTACCTGCAACAAACTCTTATCAGCAAGTTTGAGAGCAGATCTGGAGTCATCTATATTTTGATCATCCCCCTTTCTAGTATTCTCTTCCGGTAAATTACTTGAAGGAACGGCTTCAAGAGAGTCATTCATACAAACCTCTTTAGTAGGTGAAGTATTGCCTGCCTTTTGAGAACCCAACACTGGATTAATGTCAAGCTCTGACGAATCACAATTCATAGCAGTGAATGAGTGACATTTCTTGTCAAGGTTTTCTGGTGAACATGGATCAGAAGAAGTTTCCTTAACCAAAGTTTGAACGTTTGGAATATCTTCTGAGTGACTACTCTCAGAATTGTCATTAGGAGAAATGGACTGACATTTCGAAGGAGAACTTAATTTATCAACAGGAGCAGCAGGCACCACTTTATTCTTCATTTCTAGTGCACTGTGACTAGTTCTAGAATGAGAAATACATTTATCTGAAACTGAATCAGACACCATTTCCTCGGAATCAGATTTGGAACAGAGAGTCCCCTCAACCAAAATATGGTTGTTTAGTTCTTCAGAAGCATCACTGCATTCATCATTCGTCTCATTAGCAGGATTTGAACTAACATCATCACTTCCATGAGCATCTTGTGGAGTTAAAGAACCCATATCTGACCGATTTTCCATTTTCATAGGGGTAAAATCATTGCCTCCATTTCCCATTTTCTCAGAACCTGTCAGGAAAAAAAAGTAAAACTTATGTAAAGGGAAAAGTAACTTCAGAATTTTTTTTATAAAAAAACAGCATAAACAGATGCAGTTTTATTACCCTCACGTTTTCCTTGTTCAACTAACAGCTTCTGTAACATATCTATACCAGGGAAGACCATCATATTAAGTGACTTCATTTCTTGCCTGAGTGAATTGTCTAGATGTGTGAAGCCAAAAATCGTTGTCCATGTATGTGTGAGTTCAGCAATTGCAGGAATAACTAGTTTTTCAACTTTGAGAGAGCAAAGGGCCTTTTGATCAAGGAGGAACAAATGAGATAAGAATGAGTCAACGTCAATAAAAGATGCATGCAAAAAGGTCCAACCAAAATTTTAAACAGATTTTAGGTGCAAGGAAATCACAAAGAACCATAGCTTAAAGGTTTACCGATTCAATGGCAGAAAAGAGCCGGCGGCACATCCCCTGGCACCTATATACATGGCGAGTTCCAATGAATGGCATCTCTGCTATCTTAGTTCCATGCAACCTAAGACATGAAAGTAAATATTTACATGTATACTCCCAAACTAACATAAATATACAGCAACATAGATATAAGTTATGAGAGTGAGAGATCAAGAAAACAGCCATGGCCTTCTACCATCCTTTTAGGCTAAAAGATCAGTAAAACTGAATGTTACTTTCAAGAAGGTTAGAAACAAGAGCAAGTGGCTGCCCAATGCCACTCATGCTTTACTTGTTACAAAGTGATATGGCATTGTTGTATAAAAGCCATAGGATTAGGGCACTGCCAAACTTATGAATCCTTTCTCCTCACCATTGCCACATTGGTAATTTCTTACTCATTTTAACAGACTAGTGTATGAAAAAGAGAAGCTCTCTCTTAAGTAGTCACACTAGTGTATCATAGTTAGCAAATTCAAAAGACTAGTCATATAAAAAAGAAAAGCTCTCTTTAAAGCAATTGAAGTAAGCCAATCCATACTTTACATTATAATGAATTTCATTCTACATGATCACAAAAAATTCTCTAAGTAACTACAATGTTATATTTTTTCGTTGTCAAGTGTCAACCACTCATCTTCCTTAGTTCCCCTCATTTTTCTATGGTAGATCTGTAATTGGGTAGACTTTTCAATCAATTGCAACTGAAAATCCTTTCACTATCCCAAAGTCTACTATATCTGCAGTTTTCCCTCTTGAAAAAAAAGCTCAAATATCAAGTAAATGAGTCCACAGGGCAAAGTCTGAGTCTTAGTACCTGATAGATGCTGCAGCAATTATTTCATCCCCTCTTTCCAAAATAGCAGCATAAAATCCACCATAGCTCAACCGGCTAAAGTTTGATCTGAAATGAAAAATAGACAGAGAAAAACAGTTAGGCTAGAAATATCTAACGGAAAACAAAAATATACAGAGAGAGTAACTTTGATCTATTAATTTAATGTTCTTCAAGCACAATGTCGAGGTGCATGACAATACCATGATATTAACACCCGAAGCTACCATTGTTGCTTGAAAAACTGTACCCTAAACCCTAATTTTACATCTTAAAAAAACTTTCAAATTTTTTGTAGTTTCCAGTATTTTTTTCTTCTAAACTTAATTTTTTGATATTTCAACTCTACCATAAACCCAAAAAGATCTGAACTAAAAATAATATTTTGATGGTTTTATGTTGACGAAAATCAACAAGGGGGTCACAAATTTGCTTGATTTTTAAAATAAAAGACTTAATTAGCTTGGAAAAAAAACATTTGGAGACCAAAACCACACATAACTCAAATTAGAGGAACCAAGAGTGCAAATATGCAATTAAGCCTAAATTAATCGTCTCATTTCCTACCAGTTTAAATTATCAAGCAGTCAACATCATGTGCAAAGTCAGACAGTATTAAAAGTTAAAACAACAAAAAGGAACACATAGGTATGATGGTTTACTCTAGAGCTCACCCAGTATTATATAAAACGTTACGGATTAAATTGATCCCACTCCTCCGATCAACAACAGGTAAAAAGCATTCATCCATCACAGCCAGTCCAATAGCCAACTTTGAATTGCATTCAACTCTCTGGGTAATTCCCCTGCAAGCTGCCTCTGAGTCTTCATCTGTTCTATGAATGAGAGACCATGAAAAACCCGCTTCTAGTTCATGCTTGGTACCAAGGTATTTCTTCAAGTGTTCAGAAATCTGTAAAAGTACAATATAACAATAATACTAACGAGTCAGAATCTGGCCTTACCATAGCAGCAATACAAAAGTTCACTTCTAATTTTACTCTTCCTTGGAAAATTACCATTCTAAGAAACAATTAAAATACACAATCCTCCAAAAAGAAAGTTACTCAGAGTCGTGAAAGAAACACAAATTGCATAGACTAGTGCAAAAGCATAAGTGGTACTCATGGATGCGTAATTATACAGTATAAAATTGTTAGAAATAAATATATGTTTTTCATGTTATACTTCAGAACTTGGAAAACCAGAAACAACTGTAAGAGGTACCTCTTTACACTCTTTCCCACAAAAAGAAAGGCTTGAAGTATTCAAGCTATTAGGATTGGTATCCATCTCCTCAGAGCAAGAGTCATGATCTATGCAAATGAAAAGAATAACTTAAATGAAGTCAAAGGAAAAAAAAAATAAGGGATATAAACATATTGAAGAAACATCAAATATAAATGAGTCAAAGTGAATACATTTCTTCTCACATAAGTTGCATGTCCGTAGGACATACACAGATGCATCATCTTTTTCAGATGTCCTAGTAGCTATGCCACAAAATTTACAGGTGCAATTTGTACAATGCCATTCACCAGCAGGAAGCATCTGCAACAACATAAATGGATTACTAATGAAGAAAACCATCCTCCTATAATTATTAGCAAATAATCATGTTACTAAAATAAGGTACAGCGTGCAATTGCACCAAGTCAATAACACCTCTGTCAAAGTGTCAATAATTGATTATTATAGTTTTTGTGTAGAAGAACACTGACTATACCGTGTGAAAACCAATACAAAATGCCTACTAGATATAAAAGAAGTTAGTCCTGTGGAGTTATTGACTTAGTTATAAAAACTATTCTACGGGTAGGCATTCAGCAGGCACAAATTTTGTCTAAAGATACAACTTTTTGTCATTCCCCAACAGACATGAGGCAAAAACATAATAACAAGAAATCTTCAGTCCCTTTGACGTCATAGCAAAAAAGCTACCAACAAATAGAAATTATTGTCCCACTTCCACCACCCCAAACAAAAATTAGACAAACCAAATGGCATCAGAAAGGGGCATCATAAATTTAATATGCTACTGTTCACTAAGAGACTATGCAAGACAATTCAGAGAACAAATATGAACTATGTTGAGAAGTGAGAACCATAACAACACATATGGAGAATAAAATATGCACACATACTTGAATATCCAAGCAACTCTGATGAAATGTTGATGGACAACCATCACAACAGATTAAATCCCCTCCATCTCCACATATACCACATGTATCATCGTTTGGATCATTGCCATCAATATCCACTGAATGGAAACCAATTTTTTCAGAATGCTCTTGTCTGTTCCATGCATCTATTTGGCATTGTAGAAGAGAAACACCAGATTCCAAATATATATTTTGATATGGCTGTGGCAATTTGCTTCCTGCATGAAGTTCAAACTTTGAAACTGTAAGGATCTTACTGCAGCAGCCACAATGAATGCCATCTCTTGTGATCCACCCCTCCAGAAGGACTTTTTTCCGTCTGCGGTACTGAACCTTTTGACTTAACTCTACAGTTCCAGAGTCAATTAACCAGGCAAGAACTGTCCTTTTCCCCACATATGGGACAAAGCCATCAGATTCTGAATTTGATCCTTTATTAGAACTGCGAACTAGCAAGGTACATCTTCCATGTTTTTTACTCTTCCTTCCGTGTATATGAGGATCACCTCCAAATAATGATTTTTCTATTCCATCACTTGAGTGATGGGTAGCATTCTGGATTTTAGTGCGAGCAGTGGTAATGGTATTTTCAGACATTTTACTTTTCATTGACTTACTTCCCTGCTTTATAAAGGAGCTTAACTTCTCCTCATTGCTGTCACTATCTGTGCTATTCATATCACACTTGTTGCTGGCAGATCTCTTTCTTTGCGGCTCTTTTTCATTACGACTTTCACTGTCATATTTTTTCTTCTTCTTTTTCAATTCTTTCTCCATTTTCTTTCTAGTTTTCCTTGTAAGCTGACTGAGCACCTCATCTGCAATAGGAGCAAAAGAAGAACTATCCCCTTTGGCCTTGACCTCCTTAGCATCATCATTCAATTGCTTTTGAAGCGCATCATAGGCCTTGATGATGGACCAATAGGCTGTACCTGCTGGATTAATGTAAACTGCATCCAGGTAGTCTCTGTTCCTTCGAGGTCTATAGTCTATAGTCCAACCTGAAGTCAGCAGCATCTCCCTTATTCGCTCTCGCAGTTTCTGTTTTTCTGTACCACTACCACGCTTGACTTTCCCATCTTTTGTTCCTGCGGTGGGGAGTTTTTCGAGCACAGGTGTCTGCTCATCCTCAGAAATTATTTCTTTTGCAGGCTTATGAGTTTCAGTATTTCTTATTCCCGGATTCAGTGATGCATCACTGTTATCTGAATCCCCTTCATCACCCTTACTGTCTTTGCTTGACAAGGATTTTCTGGATGATACCCGCTTCTTCTCTGGCCTCTTGACTAATCTTGGTTTCTCAACAGGTTTTGTTTCCGTGTATGATGAAGGACGACTTGGAATATTCTTCTTGACAGTCTCTTCAGTCTTTATCCTCTTGGTAGGCTCTTCAGTTTTCAACCTTTGTCTGCTTTCTACAGGCTTGTGATGATCATAATACTGTTCTGATGGCCCACGCACCTTCTTCTTATTAACCATTACCTTCAAAACGCCATTCTTCCCCTGAACCCTGATGGACTCATCTGAATTAAACTTCTCCCTCTGCGAGGATATAGGTACCCGAGTCCCATCCCTGTTCATCTTGAACCTACTGTGATCAACATCATCCACCGGAAACAAGCCACTAGGCCTGTCACCATAGGAGTTCTTTTTCTTATCGAGAACTCGTCCACTTGACCCTGCTTTGAATTCCCTGTCAATGCCACCTCTAGCAGCATGCACTGATCCCATAAACCTTCCTCCTCCATGACCAACTCCATTATCATCTAAATGCCTCCTCCTTGTGTTTTCCACACCCATTCCATCATATTCATCAAAATCATAAACATCCAACTTACTACGCTTCCTTTCCCTCGGGTCCAAACCTTTCTCCGCAGCAATACCTTCCCCACTACCCCTAATTCGTTCCACTCTGTCCCTTTTCCGACTAATTTCACTCCCACCCCGCTCAGAGGCAGCCAAACCATTGCAAACTCGAATAGTCTCAGGACCAAGCCTTCTACCAGGAGGAACCAGCAGCTCGTCGCTTGATCCAGAATCACTCAAGGAAACTTTCATGTTGGCCCTTTTCTTCGATTCATAGAGCTTCCTAGACGAGGAAGCAGTAGCACCCAATCCATCCCCTTTCTTTCGCACAATTAAACAACCCGAGGAGTTCCTGCTCTTCACAACAACCCCAGAACCACCCGATCTCACGCCTGATTCCATCTACCAAAGCCCCTCGCCCAAAATTAGCATCACCCGCAATCAAAACTAAACCCTAATTCCCAGATCTGAAGCTAAACCAATCCTAATTCTTCAAAGCTCCTCCCTCCCCTCGGACCAAAGCAAAATTTCAACGGTTTCTTACCTCGCCGGAAAATCCACGGATTCCGTCCCTCGCCGTAAATTCTGGGACGCGAGTGGGACGCAAGTCCCCGCCGAAACTGATCCGATAGCAACCCACGCCGGAGAGAAATTAACGAAAATTGACGAGAGAAAGAGAGATTATAAGAGATGTTTGGGTTGTGATTTGCATATGCAATGCCTAAGCCAACAAGGATAAAACTCTTTTATCTTGTTCAGAGTGTTGGTTAATTTAGATAATAAATAATACTAAATTTATTATCACTTTTATTATCTTTTTCATATCTAACTATTTTTCATTTAATCAATTAGTGTATCTTAGTTATATCTTTTTTATAAAAAAATTATAAAGGAAAGTATTTTTATCCATGTTAGGAGATAATTAATTTATCTTAATATAGTTTAGATTTAGTAAAAATTTAGTTGATAGAGAGAATAATTTAAAAACAATAAAATCACTTAAATTCATTATTATAGTTCCACTAATGTTCAATTTTGATATTTGTAAAATTTTATTTATAGATTTAGTTCTTTAAAATTCTTAAATTAAGGACTTTAATATACTGTTAATATGCTATCTGTTACTAAAAAAATATAGAAAAGTTAAGATTACTATAGAGACTACAAGTGAATTCAAGAAAAATAATATTAATGTTTAATTAATATATAATAACTACATGAAAATTAAACCACACATATAGTTATTTTGTAGGCTCAATATATTTCATAATATTAATATTAATATTAATATATATATATATATATAGTGTGTGAAATTAATTTTGAGATTCTTTTGTTACTAATGTCTTGAATAGTTAACCTTTGTATTAATTTGCAAACTTGTTCATTCAATTATTTAAGTGTGATAATGAGTGAGTTAGTTTTTTATTTTAATTTATGGAGTATAATTAACTAATAAGCACAATAAATGTTTGAAAAATCTAGTTCCATTTTTAAATATTCAAGAAATATTAATAACTTGCTTTAAATTTGTATTCAAATTCATTAAAAAAAAAAAATTAATTGATATATGTTCTTATAGTCTAAATATAATTTAAATACATTTACAACTTTATATTTTTCTATGAATTGCAAAGTAACTAAATATCACCCTAAATTGCACTTATTGTTTGGTTTTCAAATTAATAAAGTTTCATTGTTACATAAACAATGACAACATAATTAAATAATTTTAATTTTACTAAACATTTATAAAACTTGCATTCAAACTTATTTTTATATTTATCTCTATATAATTGAATTATTCTACATTGGTACAACTTCAACACAATGAAAAAAAAAACCAATTATTATATTGGCATGATAAACAAATGCGTAAAATTTAAATAAATAATGGTACACAAACATGAAATTCAATAAATATATTATTAAGCTACAATTAGATATTAGTATATTAATATAATACGATAATACAATATTATTTATTTATTTTAATATAATAAAAAATATATATAATCTGCAATCGATTTTCCATTTGTTATATACAAATTGATTTTTTATTGTATCTGAGATAATATTTTTAAGTTATCATACAAAATATATAATAAAAAATATTGATAGAAAAAATAATAATAAAGAAAAAAGTAAAAAAAAAAAAGACTCCTAAATAAATTTAAAAACTGCAACTATACACATTTTAGTATAATTAAACTGTTTAAAATGTTTGAGTTCAGTATAATTACAACATAATATTAATACAATAAATAATATGTTTAATCATTTTATTTGTATAGAATAAACCAATCATATATACTTATATATAAAAGATTCTCTACTATTATAACTGTTTTTTTAATCTAAATTTGTTATCATTTTATTTTTATTAACATTTATTTTAGATATTTTAATTCTTTTTTATTTTTTAAGTATCTACTAAATAATTAATTATTTTTATAATTAATTGAAAACTATTTTGTTTTTCAAAACTAATATAGTGTCATTAAAAGATTTTAAGAACTAAAGTAGTTTTTTTTTCATATATTTATTTCTTTTAAAATTATAATTTTTTTATAATTTGATTTAGTTATTATCTCTTTTTATCATTTAATTTTTTAACAAAATATAAATTTAAATAAATATGTATTTAAATATTAAATATAAATATACATCAATAATAAAAATAAAAATATGTGAACACACATAAACATTGTATTTCTACTAATATAAAATAAATAAAATAATATATATTTATTTTGGACTAAATTTCCTATTTAGCACCATTTACACTTTTATTTTCCCATCTAGCATCCTTTTGTTTTTATTTCCCTATCTAGCACCCTTTTGTTTTTATTTCCATATCTAGCACTCTTTTATTTTTTATTTCTCTATGTAGCACCATTTCAATTTTTATTTTTTTTTTAATTTTAATCTTGAATGCATTAAAAAATAAGTATTTTTAATGTTTAAAATAGTTAGAAATATAACTAATGAATAAAGATATGAGTTTTTACAAAATAAAAATAAAAAAGTAATAAATTAAAAATGTTTAGTTTAAAATTATTTTTTTAAGAATGAAGAAAATAAGAAATTAAACCCTACAACAACATAAAATTGAATCTATAAACATAAATTAGTATTTATTTTAATTATTATTGGTGATGTAATCATGTTAATTTCAAGTAAAAAATAAAGGACATAATTATAAAAAAACCAAAGTCAATTAGTATTAATTAATAATGGACACACAAATAATATTGAAGTTTCCACCCTAAACGCAAAATCCTAAAATAAAAAACTAATGCAAATGCTACACTTAATTCTTAAAAACGAGAAAAAAAAATGCAAAAATAAATAAATATAGAAAATAAAAAACAAAATAATAAAATAAAAACAAAAATAAATAAAAAATGGCAGAAAAAAATAATAACTAAAAACATAGAAGATATAAAATAAAGGCAAAACAAAATAAGATAAAGATATCAGATATAAAAAAAAATCCAACACAAGATAAAAATAAGAGATTTAAGACGATAATAAATAAGTAGATGTTGATCATAAAAAAAAATGAAAGACGATCATTCATTTAATATTTTCTTTAATAGTACATTAAATATTTTGTGCGAAATGAAACATAATTAATGATGAAAAATTGCACAATCCTGAAATGTTGGGACATATTCTTTGTGTGTGTCATGATGTTTGACAATATGAACATTTTTTTTTCCGATCAAGTTGTTCTCTTAAGTCCATATCAGACATTATTCGACTTGACTTAGGTCTCCCTTTGAGGTTATTTTCATGTCGGAACTTGTGCATAGTATTTAATCAGTATATGCAGACCAATACTCTTCATTTTTTAGTTTCATCAAATAGTCTTTCGTAGTAACATGAAAGACTTCAGATTTTGCATTTAGGATAGACACTTCAATATTATTTGGGTGTTCAATATTAATTAATTCTAATTGACTTTGATTTTTTTATAATTATGTCCTGTATTTTTTACTTGAAATTAACATGATTACATCATCAATAATAATAAAAATAAATACTAATTTATGTTTATAGATTCAACTTTTATGTTGTCGTAGAGTTTAATTTTTTATTTTTTTCATTTTTAAAAAAAATTAAACTAAACATTTTTAATTTATTACGTTTTTTATTTTTATTTTGTAAAAAGTTATTTTTTTATTTATTAATTATATTTATAATTATTTTAAATATTAAAATATTTATTTTTTAATCCATTATTTTTTTTTAATTTATTATTTTATTTGTTTATTTTTAAAATGGTAAGGAAAATAAAAAATAAAAGTGTAAATGGTAATTGAAACTTTATTTTGTATACATTTTGATTGTATAGAAATTGAAAAGAAGAAAGAAAGCGTGTTAGTAGTTGGTGAAATGGAAGGAGGTAAACTAGGGACGATTCTGATCACCAACGACGACGGAATCGATGCTCCTGGTTTACGAGCATTGGTTCAATCGCTCGTCGTCGCCAATCTCTTCAACCTTCAAGTCTGCGCTCCTGATAGGTAACATTTCCACCGTTCATCGCCGTTTTTTCTCATCCATTCTTCTTTCACCGTTGCACTATTTTCATTTCTTCGTTTTTGCAGCGAGAAATCAGCTGTTAGTCACAGCATCACTTGGCTCCATCCAATCGCCGCTAAGCAAGTGAAAATTGATGGAACCACCGCATTCGCGGTTTCTGGTTCGTTTCTCTCTTACCGTTCTTCACACAGCTTCATTACTATTTCATGTTACGAATCATTATTTGCATTCTCTTGACAGGGACGCCCGCTGATTGTGCCTCTCTAGGGGTTTCCAAAGCTCTCTTTCCCACAGTACCTGATTTGGTACATCTGTTATGCTATGCCATGCTTCTTCAGTTCTAGTTGTGCACTAGCACTATTTGATTCTACCGCTACAGCTTATAGTATTTTCAAACTATTGTTGAATTGATTGATCGCATTGCTGCATAGCTCAGTGGCTGGTACTGAGTGTATACTGGAAGAAGGCTGTTATTGTTTTGTTATTTATAGACCATCTGATTTCCGGCTGTTTTTTTAACCTAATTCTGCTGTTGGTGTGGTCGAGTTCTCTGCATATAGGACCTATTTGACTGAGCTATGCCTAAATAGTTAAATAGCAAATGACAAGAACATCAAGCCAGTTGCTGATGCATGTTATATCCATTTTTCAGGTAGTCAGTGGCATAAACAAAGGTAGCAACTGCGGTTATCACATGTATGTATCATCTTTTCCTTTCACATGTCCTCACTGACATCTTACCAACTTTTCTACTTGTAAACTTCAAATGAATCTCTATGAAATTAGAACGAAAGTATGAGAAACATTGAAGGGGGAGGCAGATGCAAAGCCCTCTCTTCCTTTGCTAGGAGTAAGCAAATTAGTCATGTAAAAATTGGTGTTGTTCCTCTGACAAGACAACCATCTTCATTTATTATGATCTTTTTAGATGAAATTTGTACATATGAAGGAGTGATCTATATCAATTTGATCTTAAAATCTATATATTAGACCTGACCTTTTTTTTTTCCCTGTTGGAAACAATCTAATTTCCCCAAACAAGTAATTTATAATTTAAAATCTGTCCCGAGTAAAATCCTGGACCTGATTGTAACTGATGTAAAAAAGGTACCTTAATACAATAAGTTTATCCTTTGAAAAGTTTTCCGTTATCATTGTAAGCATTGAAATGAAAATGATGATTGCAGTTCCTTGAAATCTTAGATGTGGTGCAATTATGATTTACATAATGTTTCTTTCCAGTGTAGTTGCTTCAGTAGTTATGACTTCATGAATTGCCCATATTTTACTAAATAGGTCCCTTTGCAGTGTTTACTCAGGTACTGTAGCTGGAGCCCGAGAGGCCTTCTTCAATGATGTACCCTCTATCTCCATTTCATATAACTGGTATGGCATATTTGCAATCTGCTTCTGCTGTGCTATATTACTGGATTTATCTTGAATATTTATTCAAAAGTTAATTTTGAAACCATTTTGTTAGCTTGTATACTTGTGACTGTGACTGGTAATTGAATGAATGCTTCGAGTAATGTGGCTCTTCGGTGTTCTTAACTATTTCGACATTCTTTCATTTATCTCTTACCATGGCAACAGCTTTTCGTTAACCTGTTTCACCATTTGGAGCTTACTTTATATTCAGGGTTAAAGGAAAGAGTGACCTAAATGACTTCACCCTTGCTGCACAAGTATGCCTACCTATCATAAGTGCTGTACTGGTTGAGGCAAAGAATCCAAGCTACCCTAGAAAATGTTTTTTGAATGTAGATGTGCCAACCGTTGTTCCTAACCATAAGGTATATTACAATTATTTTTCTAATCTGTATGTTTTCCTTGTGATAAATTATCAATATGATCTAGCCAATACTTTGTTTTAAATGTTCAGGAACTACTTTAAAGTTTTGTATTGTTATTTTAAGTAATTGTATGATAATAATTGTAGATTTCGTATCTTATTAAGGATAAAGTATGGTTTGCACAATGAACATTGATTTCTTCTTAGCGTAGTTTTATTATGACTGTTAAAAGGTCATGCTTTGTTTAAAGTGAGAAACATTTTTAAAGGTTTTCCTTTGTTTTGAGTGGAAAATATATTTTTTTCACATTAATATATTTCCAACAAGAGATAGAGGTCAATAGATTGTTTAGGACCTGATTTACGATAGAAAAATAAGGTGTTCTTTTTTATCCAATTATTTTCCTTGTTTTCCAATCGCTGCAAAATTTGTGTATTTAAATCTCATTTATTTGCTAAAATTATACCATTCCTCCCAAAAGCTTGTCTTGGTTAAATCCTAAAAACTAGGCCTACGTAAAATCCTTTTAGTGCATTTTTGGTTTTGTATTGAATAAAGTCAAACGCTAATCCATGATCCATATCCAAGTTGAAGTTACTTAAATAACCTTTCATTTGAGCTTCCAAATGTCAAACTAAAGACACACTTTTAGCATTTGTATTAGGTCCGCCTCAGGCTTGGCTCATTTACTAAATAAGTGAGGCTATTTATCTACAAAGATCAGACTTTCGGCCATCTGAAAAACTTTTTAAGTCTATCAAGCTAATCTATTTAAGTAAATAGAAATAATATATTATTATCATTACATTGAATTTCTTATTAGAATGTCTCTAAATTATATATTTTTTGATCTATTTAAAGATTTAGGTCCATTGACTTACAGTTTTTTAAGTCTGTTAGCCTATTTAGTGGTAGGTTGGTTAGCCAATTGAAAGGACTTGTTACGAAGTAGACCATTAAATAGACTTTCAAGCAGGCTGATAAGAAAAATAGGATAGACCTATGCAGGCTGATATTGTATCCCCAAAAATGCATTCATATCAAGACCTGGGACGTTGTTTTAACTGTTTATCCTATTTATTTTTCTATCCTATTATTGAAGCTAGAATTTGTATAAAAGACTGTCATTTAATTTCTAACTTTGCTACGAAAACATAGCGCTTTGCTATATCATGCAATCAATTATAACTATTTTTTGTGCCTCTACATAGGGTTACAAGCTAACTAAGCAGGGTAAAAGTATCATCAAGATGGGATGGAAGCAAGTCACCTCTGAGACAGAAGGACAAAAAATGTCGTCAGATATGACCAATACAGATACAGATATATCAAAGAATTTTGACCCATCATCTGTATCACCAGAACATCTTTTGTTTACGAGAGAGGTGGGTCGATTTCCTTCTTCTTTCTTTTTATTTTCTTGAAATACCCATATTGTTATAAGTACCACACAGCTGAGTCTTCTGCTTAAGTATGCTGTGCTTGGACTATCTCAAAACAGAGCAGAGAATGCAAGCATTCAGTTTTGCCAACTTCTGAATTAGCAGTGGTCACGAGAATCTATATGGAATCCCCAAGTGATATTACTTGGATGAACATTTCCTAGTCCTTCACACAAGGAAAATGATGCAATGATCTTTAATCTTTTGTAGGTGAGAGGTTCCCACCTTGATGACGACGAATCAGACTATAGATCTTTGCAAGAAGGATATGTGAGTAAATATAAATTTGAGAACAAAAAAGTTAATATACACATACTAAGCATTTTCGTTTTTTCAGATCACTGTTACTCCTCTTGCTGCCCTCTCTCATGCGGAGGTAGATTGTCAGGCCTACTTTAAGAATTGGCTACAAAGTGTCCCTGGCCCATCATCCTTATAATCCTGGAAGTCCTATCATGTATTTGTAGTTTATGTGTTGCTTTGATTGCAATATATTGCTTGCAGTTGCTGCTTTTGCTTTTACATTGTTAGCATCCTTGTTTTAAGAATAACTATTCTTACTGAGATGAATGGAAAGTTGTAATATAATGTGTTTAAAAGACACCGGTACAAATGACATTTGAGAACCACAGAAGGCCTGCGTAGCACAATTTGTCATATGATCAATTATTACATTATAGCACCCCTTTTTTACAGGCCGTGACTTCTGAATGCTTTTCATTTGCTGATTACTCCGGTTCACTGGAAGTGTTCACCTCAATATGTTGCTAAATCAACTGCTTTGATCCTGACCAATTTGGTTGCTCCGGTATGCTTGTCACCATATTTGTCATTAGGCAATAAAGACATTTCAATAGTGTTGCATAATTGATTAGAGCTTCGTTTCTGTAATTTACTAAGTAATAACATGTCTATCATTTTTAGACTAATATAATAGCAAGTATTCTTGTTCAGTCTTCATTTACATGAATTGCTCAAGTTATTGCTTGAATGAATAAGAAAATTACTATATCAACTTGAAAAAAAAATACTATTTCTTTCTTACCCTACTGCTAGTTTGGGTTGATCTTGTCCCTTGTCTGTTATTAAAGGAGTCTGTTATTTCCAATAGCTACTTCTTTCATAATTTAATACACACATTGCTGATAGTTATCTTAAAATTGGATGAAACGTACTGTCAAATTCTATTGAGCAATTATATTTGCAGGTAATGGCCATTCTTGACTGAAGCTATTCATAGTCTTCGAGTACCTGCGTGTTTGAATTCTATACAGGTTTGAATACATTGCTTATTCCGAAGCGAAGTAATGCCGTTTATGGTGCTATATTATTCTGGGAGCTAAATTTGCAATCCTGTGACAATTGTGAGAATCTGAAAATAAATTATGCTTTACCAAAAGATTGCATCTTGTTTACCTCTCTTGACTTGGGGAATATTGTTTTGCTTCTTTCGTCCTTAATATAAAAGTTAAGGTATTCTTTCATTTTAGAAAGATTATTCCAAAATGTAAAAATTACAATTCTGAGAAGATATTTCCAAATGCATTTTTTTTCTTCTTTATGAAATGTAAAAATTACATAAACTCATCCTGAAAGAAGTCAAGTCTTGATTAGTACAGAGTGAGAAAGTTGTTCCCTAAAACGTATTTTTGCGTAGAGAATGTTAAACTACACTCAGCCTCAGGTTGTACCCAAGTGTATCAGTCTTCCCATTAGGTTTATTGAAACAAAGTTCAAAAGTAAAATTGGTCCCATTACGAATTAAATTGACTGCTGCTTTTGATCATGCATAGTCTACTAGGATGTGTTAGGCCACATCATTCTAGCCCTACTATGCTTTCGAACAGTGATGATAAGGTATTTTGATTTCCCCAGTACAGGAAATCCGTTTTCATCAGAAAAAAAAAAATCAATAAATCTACAACTTAGGCTTCCCATGATTAGGATATCGTTACGTTATTCTTCCAAATATTTTTATCGTTAGATGAGTATTTCAAAAAGCAAAATATTATGATATTATTATTTTATAGATTCTTCTTTTACCAAATGAATCCTGAGAAATATAAAAGGATTAGCATATAGAAGATTCAGATAATGGGACAAAAAGGACAAATTTAGAGATAGTTTGTTCTTATCATAAACTTGAATATTTGGGAGATTAATTTAGTGACTAAAATTAAGTGCTAATATGCTTTTAGTTACTTTTAGAATAAATGTTAGTAAGTTATATATATTAAAAGTATTCTAACAAATTTAAATTATATTATAAAATAGTCTTTCTAAAAGAGAAGTTACAGTATATCAGCTCGCTGATGAGCATTATACTCATTTAACTTTTAGGAAAAGTATTCTAATAACTTGGTAAGTTATACTTATCAAGGGTATTTTATTAAATTTTAAGTTTTAACATGTTAAGTTCTAAAAAAAAGCGAGATTATAACAAATTAGAGTTTGTGAGCTTCACGCACTCCTAAACTCCTCACGAGTTTGTGCAAATTAACATTTATTCCCTTTCAGTAAAAATGTTTGATTGTAGGTTGGCTATCCATTCCAGATAGCTTTCACGCATCAACGTCAATAAGGAAAATAAGGGAACAAGCTAGCATTTCAACAACAGCTTTAAATAGACAGCTTACCAATAAAAGCCCTTATTGAGGACTTCTTTAATTTGTTTTTCAAAGCTAATTTTTTCTAACTGGGTCACTCCCCTCCCTCCTGCAGGTTTTGGAAGCATTAAGCAGAAAAAAAGATGGACGTTTAAATAAGCTCTTAATGGATGCTCATAAGACAAAATAAATCAAAGTAAGAGTGTCATTCTATGTATGGATGCTACAAAAGTTTTTTTTTTTAAAGTAAAAGATAAACACTCTGTATGGACATCATAAATAGTTTATGTATGTACATTACGAACTTCGCATCGATTCTTTTCTGTGCATAGCCCTCATTTTTTCAATGGCCAAGAAGAGTGAGATTCCACTAGTATTGACCAGAGGACGTGGACGTCTTCATAGGGGCAAGATTTGACATCTTCATATAGAATGTATATGCCTCTTCCTGAAATGTTTTGCAAAATTGTGAAAATTTGTGACTGGGAAGAAATTGAGTGTGTGAAGAAAAACGCTTGAAAGAATTCAAATGATGAGGCAGTGCAAAGCTGTAGTTAATTTCTATGTCATTAGGTGAAGGAGGGAAGTGGGTTGCATGTAGTGAACTAGTGTTTCAAGAATAGAAGAAGCATTATGCTAAATGCAATGTGAAGAAGAGATGACAAAAGCATTTTTGAGAAAACTAGCATGAGTAAGAGAATAATGCAGGTATGAAGTTTGTGATGGAACCTACTCTTCTTTTGAGTTGAATGCATCCTGAACCAAAGCTTCTTGAGTGGAGAGATGAGGGATTGCAGCCACCCCATTTGGTGAAGTGGGTGTGGCTCATGCAGGTGTAACAAACATGAGGGACATAATAAGAAGAGGGTGAGAAAGATAAAGAGGAGGCCTCTACACCCTTTGCTTAAACAAGGGTGAACATTTTGCAATGTCGCTTTTCATGTTTTGAGACATTTTTACATTCCCTTGCAGGCCAATCATGAACTTCATTTGTTGCTGGTACATAGTCCCTTTCGAACCTCTTATCCCTTACAGAAGAAAAAGAAAACACTCCACCAATCAGCTTTGCATCTCACACTTTCATGACCATAAAAAAAGAAAAGAGTCTCTCTTGGTATCCCTTTTTTCCCTTTCCTTAAAGAGTAGTGGTGGCTTATGCCTCAAGATAAACTTGCCTTTTTTTTCACCATCATTTGGCATCTCTATTAGAGGTAAAAGGCACACATGGGGAAGGTTTCCATATTTGACACATAGGCCCTCCTCTTGCATTTTAAGCAAGTACAATCTCACTTTCATAGAGTCTCCAACAAGGCACACCCAACTTTGTTTCCTGTTAGTCCACCTGTTCCTCTAGGGTGTCTTACAAGAGTGAACACAATACTCTCTCAGGAATGTCTTCCTCACTCAGCTTCCACACCTCACTTCCATGGATATGATTTTACTTACAGTAATGATACATTAACTTACTTCAGTATATAACCTGCTATTCATGATATAAAAAAAAAGATTTTTTTTTTCTTTTTTAAAAATAAATTTAAATTTTAGACAAATAAATGAATTGTAAACTGGTACAAATTCTCAATATATCACTTATGTATGCATGACACTCCTAATGGTAGTAGGTACGTACCTAGCTATCAGTGATTACAGTATGGAGAAGTCTTCTCAATTTTGGGAAAACATATTTATGGGCCTACCATCTCAAACTCAAACTTCTTGCTTCACCCAACAATAAGTACAAAAATAAAGCAGATATAGGGTTTATCTAAAAATTACTTTTCTCACTATCAACAGGATCCTATTAAGTGACTTCACCATGCAACCAAACACTGCAAACTGATTAGCTTAATCCCAAATTCAGGATCATTGAGATCATGCTGCTTCTTCTATTCCTTTTTACCAATTTCTTTACTACAGGTGTTAGTGTTCTATCTTATTTTTCCCTCATTAAATATTTGGCATTTCAATAAAGGAAGAGGAATCCAACTTTCTTCATTGAAGGTCTATTCAATTGGTTAAATACCAAAGAGGGATGATATGTACACAATTATACATCAAATTATAACTGGAATTTTTTACTGAAATAAAATAATTTTAAAATTATATTGATAAATTACAGTTCTAAATTGATGTATTGTAAGTTGTCGTTTGTTAGAATAATATATTTTTTTCATTTAACATTTTAAAAAAACATTATTTCATAAGATTTACCAATTTACTTATAAAATTCAAATACTCTTTTCTCAAAGTAGAAGTTATTATGCAATTTTTTATACGAGAATTATATATCTTCTTCATTTAAATACCATTGTCTTTCTTTTTCAGCTTTAAATTCCCTTCTGTAGGTTAAATTTAATAAACTGCTAAATGTATTAAAAATAATTAAATCATTTACAGAAAAAAAAACCCGTAAAAATTAACCTACTATATTGTTGTAATGCGGTGTATGTTGATTTTTAAGAGAGTTGAGCCACGTAACTGAGAGATGTGAAAAGGGTCTCCAAACTAATTGATGCTTGCTAGAAATAACTAGAAAATAAAATCCTATTAAAAAATAATTTGATTTATAATTTATTTTTTTCGTTATGTGAGGATAACACTTAATCTCATCCAATAAGATTGAAATACAATGTTTATCTAGTATCTCATTAGGATTTCTCATCTCCTATATTCTCTCATTTACTCTCTATGTTGCTTTGCATATCTTTTTCACAAGTTTCCTTTATATAGAGAATGAGATAAATGTTTCTTTATAAAGAAATCACAGGTCATTAATGTGTTGTCACATTTTTAAGAAACCTTAAAAATACAATCTTCAACTTTCTATGTTGAACTTCAAAGTCTTAAAAAAATATAATTATAAGACTTTGAAATATCTATCATTGAATATACTCAATAGATCCATTATTAATATTCATTGGTCGTAATCTCCTATTAAATTATGGAGAAATTCCCAAATTTTTTGACAATAATAACAATTTTATGAAAAATTTACTCATGATATTTTGGATACATGAAATGTTATTCTTTAAAACATAAATTAAACATAAGAAACAAACATTTCATAAAAGAAGCCAAGAAAATTTCTTGTTGTAAAGAGTCACTCTTGTGTAAACAAGGCATGCCTTTCTTAATTTTTTTTATTATGTTACTTCCTTCACAGATGAACAATTATGATTTTCCTTTCATTTTATTTTTTCTTTCTTTATTCTTTTAATATATATATTATTCCTTCCTTATAACATAAAATAGTGTAAGAAAATTACGATTTGTAGTTATCCCAGCAATAGCAAAACCATTTTAGGAGTGGAATAGTGAAATCAAATCAGAGTATGTTTGGACAAAAAATTTCAAATATTTAAAATAGAAGAAATAAGAAAAAAAACAAAGAAACCAGTTTCTCGATAAGTTATGATTAATTTATAAAAAAAATAAAAAATTATAAACACAAAAAAAAAATATTAAATAGAAATTAATCTTAGAACCAAAATAATTAGTTATTATTTCATTAAATTAGAGACATTCTATAAACTAAACTATTGAAATAGTTTCTATTATTAATAAAAATTTATAAAATAGTTTTTAAATTTGTATCTAATCCTTAGCTACCAAGATTTTAACTATTTACTATTTTATATTCTAAATTAGTCTTTAGTATTTTAGATACTAATTTAGAATCTAAAATATTAGTCGCTAAAACTTAGGTATCTAATTTAAGTACAATTTAAAAACTATTTTATAAATATTTATTAATAATAAAATCACTTTAGATATGAATAATTTTTTAATCTCTAAACTAATATCTAATTTAGTTAATATAGTGACTGATTATTTTCTCTAAATTTAGTTCTATTTAATAATTTCTTGTGAAAATTGTAAAATTTAAAACTTTAAACTTAATTGATAAAGAGGATGAAATTGATCTTTTATCTATAATAAATGTGGTATCTCTTGCCGACAGAGTGATTTGGATGTAAGAAGTGAAAATTATATTTGTGCATGTGAGTTTTGAAAGGTAAAGAGTGGTACATAGAGAGAAGCAATTGGGTTAAAGCCCATAAATGAGTGGACCAAAGTTTGAGCAAAAAGTGGGCCTAATAATGGAGTATTCAGACTCTGAAAACTTAAATTTGCAGAGAATTTGAAGGATACTTGTTGCCTCATATTTGTCTCAGACTGTGTCCACGGTCCATTCTCACTGCACCATCACTGTAACTATTCTCGTGATCATTCGTACCTTTCAATTTATAACCACCACTGCACTACCCTTCTTCTTCTTCTTCTTCTTCACTATCACACATCAAAATACAAAAATATAATTCTTCTTATCAATTATTCCTAGAATCACTTCTTTTTATTCAACTTTCAGTCTTCTCGACTAGGTTCAATGCTCTCTACTCTTATCATATAGTCTTTCAGTTTTCTAGTATCATTAGAATTTCTCATCTCATATTTATAAAGAAATCATGGGTTATTAATGTGTTGTCACATTTTTAAGAAACCTTAAAAATACAATATTCAACTTTTTATATTGAACTTCAAAATCTTCAAGAAAAATATAATTCTAAGACTTTGAAATATTTAGCATTGAAAATACTCTATAGATCAATTATTAATATTCATTAGTTATAATCTCCTATTAAATTATGGAAAAATTCTCAAAGGTTTTGATCCTAATAACGATTTTATGGAAAATTTACTCAAGATATTTTAGATACATGAAGTGTTATTCTTTAAAACATAAATTAAACATAAGAAACAAACATTTCATAAAAGAAGGCAAAGAAAATTTCTTGTTGGAAAGAGTCACTCTTAACTAAACGAGGCATGCTATTCTTAAATTTTTTTAACTAAAGGAGGCATGCTATTCTTAATTTTTTTTTATTATGTTACTTTCTTCAAAATGAACAATTACGATTTTCATTTTATTTTATTTTTTATTTTTTTACTCTTTTAATATATATATTATTTCATTAATATATTATTTTCCTTCCTTATAATATAAAATATCTATCATCACTCTCTTCAATTTAAGGAAGTATTACTAGGGTTAATCATCGCATTCGAGATATTGTCTATTTTGTCTGTTAATCATCACAGTTTTATCCTTAAAAGTCATCTCAGCGGATTAAGGAAAGAAAGTATATATTTTAAATAACCATTGACCTCAACTCCTAAGCGATGTGAGTCTATATTGATAATAACGAACCATAATTATTAGAGTAAACTTTATCGAAAAGGGGCAAAAAGAGTGAAGAATTCTTAACATGCTTCTAAGAAACAAAGTGGAAAGAAAGGATCACAGAATCTGAAAGGAAATGGACTTGACATGGATATGGTGACCAAGGAACATTCCCTTTAACCTCAGAAGCAATAATAAGAACAAAGTGAAGGCATAAAGTGGAGTTTCCATTTTCCACTTCTTACACAAAAACAATATTGGCACACCATACCCTAAAGGAACTTCCTAATGCACAAATCTACAATACAAGCCAAAATTCAGCAGCTACACTGCCACCTACATACAGCTAAATCAATACATTCATAGCTTCATAATAAAACAAACCCTCTTCTAAATTTCACTTCTCACTCATTTATTCATTAAATCGTACATACACCAATTTTAACCTATGAAAATTTTATTTAATTTGTTTGACTTTGTTTTTTAAAAATTTCTCTCAAATACTAGTCTAAAATACACCTATTATCTTACTCAAGAGGCTTGTTACTTGGGAAGTTCTACTTCTTTGACACGAGACATTATAACATATTTCAATAACGTTATATTATTCTAATAAAAAAGTAACTTTAAAAACACATTTTATATAAAAGAACATAAAATACCATTTAATGAGTAGGACAATTATTAATTAAAATATGACTTTTAACATATATATGTCGACATGTTCTCTTCTTACATATATATTCAGTCATATCACTACAGAAAAAGTAATTAAATAAAAATTAAAAATAATTCGTTATTATATTTATTAAATTGGATACTATTTTTTTTAAAATATTAATATCTAATAATTTTTATTATTAATAAAAAAATTTAAATTGATATTTAATTAATTAGGTGAAGAATAATATATTTATATATTTTTAAAAACAAATAATTGTTTAATAATCTATAAAAGAATAAGCAGCATTATATAAATCATTTATTACTTGTTTAAGCTATCCTAAAAAGAGATTCAGAAAACAAAAGGTGTAAAGTGTTTTTGGGAGTGTGTAAAAATTAAGATCTTTACCTAATTTATTTTTGGTAATTTATTTTTTATAATAATACATTGATATTGACAATTTTCTATGTAATTATATTAAAACTCTTAATATTATTATTTCAATATTTTTTCATATCATTTAATTATAAATTTATCTTTTAATATATATATTTATTTCTAAATGCATCACATTATTTATCATTTTAAGAATTATCAAATTATTATTTATTTTTTTCAATGTCCCTTTAAAATTTTGACCTCAATCGACCCGATTTTGGGTTAAAGCTTATGCTTTTGTGTCATCTTGAGTGCAGCCTTTTTCAACTGCTAAAATCCTGCATTCATTCATTGTTTACATCACAATATATAGAACTGTCAACACCAAAATTCAATGCCTTCCCACACCTGCGTGCAAGAGGAATGCATGCATGCATCTATTATCACATTTCAGATAAATAACATCATTCTCAACAATTTCCCAACCACACTTTATGCATTACTTCAAATCCACTTCTGTCTTTTTAGACAGAGACAAAGATGTAAAACAAACAACCCAATAAATACAGAGTGCATGTGAATGTGTAATTTAAAAAGAATTACGTGCTAGAATAGAGTGCATGTGAATGTGTAATTTAAAAAGAATTACGTGCTAGTTGGGAATGCAGGACCGACATTCTTACTCGATATCCGGTTGAGTCTGATCGACACAACAAAAATTATTATGCCTAAATAGTATTAACGAGATTAATGAGAGATCAAGTTCTAGGTAATATACTCCTAAATATGATCTAACTTTTTAATATGATCTAATAAAAAAATATCCATGAAAATTATATAAACACATATTCTAATAATCAGGTACGTCATAACATCGAGTTCTCCCTTAAACATCAAAATCTCTTTTACACGTATTATTCGAACTTAGAGTTCACGAAGTGTTGAATATAAAGACAAAAGAAGAATCTTTTGGTTCCAATCTGTTTCAAATTATAAATATATATATATATGATGAATCAAACCATCCCATCATATATAGTTTGATTAAACAGTCGTTTTCCGTTATGAATCAGTGTCGGACGCATCCATCATTTCTGTGACCCATCTCTTGCGATGCCATTGACCAACACAACACACATCAATCACTTTTTCGCTTTTTTTTCTCCCATATTATAGTGTCTTCTTCAGACAAGCATGTTTCCAATCACAAGGCTTTAGCAGTCGTTTTGCCACACTGCGTTTCCTTCAATCTCTTTCTGTCTTCTACTCATTCACCATATTAGAGTATTGAATTATCTCAACACTTTGTGAAGTTGGCATTTCTCGAAATGAGTAAAAAGGATGAGAGAGACTGGTCTAGAGTTGAAGCAGTTCTTGAGCTCATCAGGAAACAAACACCTCTCACTGTTAAACAGGTTCTTCTTTCACATCTTCTTCTCTCTCCACTTCCACTCACTGTTTTCACTAGCTAGACTAAAATTTATTGATCTGAGAGTAAATTGTTGCAGTTATTTGAAGGAGAATTACTCCAAAATGGTGTTCTGGCTCTGATACACACATGCTTTTTGTTCTTAACTATTTTTGCGTGTAGGAGAAGTTCTGCAACTATGCTTGCGTGGAACGATTTCTGAAAGCAAAGAGGGATAACGTGAAAAGAGCTGCGAAGCAACTCAGGGCTTGCCTTTCTTGGAGAGAGAGCATAGGCGCTGGTAAATTATAATATACACATTGTTACAGTGCTGTTCTTACACTCTTCTTCCTGTTCTTATTATTCTACATATCAAGGAAAGTGAAAACCAACCAAAGAATCTTGCTGCCCCTTTAAATTATTTGAATGAAGCCTTACAGCAGAATGCACCCTATACTTCCTAGCAACGATGAAGGACTCTCCCTCCACATCTACACCCTAGAACAAAGGGTTTTCTTCTTTCTTTTTCCTTCAACAGAATATTACTAATTTTGTTATGTTAATTACTTTTAAACAGATCATTTGGTGGCAGATGAGTTTTCAGGAGAACTGGCTGATGGGTTGGCGTACGTGGCTGGTCATGACGATGAGTCCAGACCTGTAATGGTAATATATCATGATCTTTCTTCGGTTTTTCTCAACTTGAGTGTGTGTAAACTATGTAGGTTTCTGCAAAGTTCTTGTTTAATTGTGAGAATATAATGAGTTGAAGTGGGGTAACAGATTTTGCGGATGAAGCAAGAGTACCAGAAGATTCATTCCCAGAAAATGTAAGTCCGAAAACAGAAGAGAAGAATCGTTTTCAGCCTTTTTGTTTGTCAATTTCATGATCTGCACTGCTGCAGCCACTCCAGTAGAGCTAAATATGTTGGTTCTTTCTCTGTCTAGGTTCATTCGTTTGTTGGTGTTCACAATGGAGGTGGCTGTTTCGACCATGCCAAAATACGTACACCAATTTGTCATGCTTTTCGATGCAAGTAAGTACCCTTAATGCACTTCCACAACAACACTTTTCAACCCCCAAAATGACTAGTAATGGATCACTAACATATATACCAAGCATGCAACGATAATCAAGTTCGTCTTCAAATCCTTTATCTTCACACATTTTTAGTTTAGAAAATGTCTTTCTAATAATTAACATAACCAATCTTCTCTCTGCACAATCTAAGTTATAAAGATGTTACAGACAAAAGGGTCGACAAGCCAACTTAAAGTTCAGAACACTCAAAAATAAGTGCACACTTTGTAAAAAATGGATCTTCTCCCATGAATTCTATGGTATATATTGATAAAACCCGATTATAACCATGATTCTTCCTTAATAATTGAACCATTAAAACTAGTTAATTTAGAATTTTCTGACTCAAGTCAAAGTAACTTCGAGAATATAGTTTGGAAACCAATCTTCTTGATTATAGACCATCACCATACAAAGGTTATTATTCCTTGGAAGTGATTATTATGCATATTTTGCCCTAGATATTTATGGCTTCCTTAAATTATATATCCCGGAAGAACACACTCTAAAATTATATACAGTACTAGAAAAAGTTAATTTAATTAGGCAGGGAAATTAGTACGATCTAATGAGTGTTGACTTTGCATGTTAAGAGTGATGTTTGAAGTAAGCATGTATGTTAAGGAGGCGTTTGGTTGCAGGCTTTTACAGGTCTGCAACAGCTTTTACGAACTTACTAATGGGAGCACTGAAGATAACAGGGGAGTACTACCCTGGGCGACTACATAAAGCGTTTATCATAGACCCTCCCTCGCTCTTTCCTTACTTTTGGAAGGTAAAAAACACATGTGGTCACACCAATCATGGTAACAGTCTAATTATTTTCTGCTATGTACTATTAAACAATCCTTTTTAATTTTCACTATAACATAGTAAAAAACCGTCACTATAAAAAAAATTATTAAATGAAAATTAATTTTAAAAACTAAAATAATTACTATTAAATTAAATCATTTTATAAACCAAAAAAATTATTAATTTCTATAATAATTTTTATTATTAATAAAATTTTATAAAATAGTATCTTTATTTAGTTGCTTACAACCTTATACTCTAATTTAGTTTATATTAATTTTTAAAAATTTAAAATATTAATATTTAATATAAATTTAATTTTATAGAATAATTATTAAGATAGAGTGAATGACTTATTATATAAACCATAAATCTTAAATTCTAAACCCTAAATCTTAAATGATATATCATGATTTTATTACGAGAATAAGACAAACAAATTATTATTAAGATTTTATTAAGATAGAGAGAATGATTGTGTGTGTTGTGGGCGCAGGGAGTGGGAGCATTCGTGGAGCTATCAGCAGTGACGAGCATGGTGTCATCGTTGGATTTGGATGATGAAGACGAATCGTTTGCGGAGATAACTGGAGGAAGGGGCGTGATGAAGGAAGGCTCATGCTCCTCTTCGCGCTTTGCCTTCACGGTGTCTCATCACGTTGACTCGCTTAAGCCTTGGTATCTGAGCCTGTCGGAGACGTCAGCGGCGAAGAGAACGCCGGTGGTGCAGCGCACTCCTCGGCCGTCGTTTCTGCAATCGCCGGCGGGAACGGTGTTCCGGCGTGGAGAGCGGGTGTGTCGGGAATCGTTCTTGGCGGTTTGGAAGTTATACAGAAGGCCGTATGATGAAATGGTTTACAGGTCAAAGATGCGGGGCCCGGTGGGAGGTGAGTTTAGACGACGCCACATTTCACTTTCTCAACGTTTCTGAATCCCATCATGATCATGAATCCCATCTTGTGTACGTTTTTCCTTTTTCTTTTGCTTTCTCTTTCTCCCATAACATGAGAAGAAGAAGAAGTAGTAGTGTTTGAATTGAATGAAGTAAATTATGCAGCAATAATTGAGTGGTTGTTTTACCTGAATTGCAACTATAAATGTCAGTGATGTGAAAGTGAAGCTTATTCAACGACCGAGGAGCGGGGGAGGGTTGGAGTGATTGAATGATGTGATGTGATGAGAGTTTTTTGTTTCTACTGCTTGCCTTCATACAGAGATCAAGAAAAGTTTAAAATGAAGTGAGAAAGAAAAACTATAAAAATGGTTCTAGACAATAATGCCATCTCAAACTTAAAAGTATAATTAAGAATATGTGATTTTTTACTCAGTGTGTAATTTATTTATTTTTTCTAATATATATTAAAAAATGCGCTCTATTTCTTTTATATATGATATTATTATTAATATAATTTAATAATAAATATTATTCTAATTATTTGAAATTTCTTAATTTGGATTGATACGATATTAATATCTTGGATATGAATTTCATTAAACAATATATTGATCAGTATATTATCGGATTATTGATTAATATATTATCAGGTTATTGATTAGTGTATATTATCGAGTTATGTCCATACGTTAGAGTTTTTTAACTTCAAAGATAAGTCAATAAGACTAAATATTAAGTTTATTATAGGGCAAGTTCTTCCTACACCTAATCATTTTTAACTTGCACCCAACATATTTTTTTATTTCAATTTTTTATTTATTTTATAATTGAAAATAATACATTCCAGAAAAATATTTCTGGAATTCAAAATTCAAAATCTCAGGATAAAAAAATCTGTAATACATAAAATTCGTTCTAGAAAAAAAAATCTGGAAACATTCTGAAAAAGAATATCCGTAATGTATAATCCTACTTATTTAAGGGTATTTTCGTCTTTTTAACTGAAATTGGGTGCAGGAAGTAATTGCCTTATTATAATATTCTCCAATTCACTCTTTTATATCGAGTTGGGCCCAATTTACTTCTTTATATTGAATTGGGCCATGATACTAAAATTTTCTGAAATCTCCTATGATATTAACACTAAAATATCCCTATGCATGGACCAGTATCATCAATTTAAGACCTAACTTTTACGTATACGAATAAAAAATCATTTCACTTTTAAAAGTGTCTTTTCTACCCCACCATTATAGAAAAGGAACATAATCATATTTTAAAATAATCAACTATTAAGAATAATTTTATAATAATAATAATAAAAACACTACAATTTAAAAGTTCATAAAAAAAAAACATTACTATCGAACAAATTTCGTCTAATATAAAAAAGGGATTTTTTGAAAAAACACTTATTGTCATTATAATAAAGGGTAATAATATATTCAAAAATCTTCTACAACCAAACACTCTGCAATGGAAGATTCATGTTGGAAATCACATATTAAAATACATTTATAATATATAAATGTATCTTAAAGATAAATTTATAATATATAAATAAGTATAAATTTTATCTTAATTATGTAAGAATAGTTTATGTATAAACCTACTTTCCAATAAAAGTTTGAATTGTCCAGATGAAAACTTTGACTATTCAATGAAAATCTGAGGAAGGTTAGAAATTGAGACTTCTCTACTTTAACTCACCTATGTTGTTTTCTATTTTGCTCTGCTTTGTTAGATTGAAACTGTGTTATACAATGAAAGGTAAAGTTATAGTTATGAAACGAGTGGTAGTTTATTTTATGGAGATTTTTATGAAAAATAATTTTTTTATATCCATTGCTCCATGTACATCCTACTAAATATTAATATTTTAATTATTTTTTTAAAATTATTTTAAAATTTTATAATTTGTCTATATTTTCATTAAAAATATTTTGTTAATATAAATATTAATATTTGGTTGTAGGTGTAAAGTGGAGCATAAACTTGTATGTGTTAATCAAGAAAACAAACTTTGATTTTGAAACAAAATAAAATAAAAAACTTTGATTTTGAAACAAACAGCCTACTTTACTTACAAAATTGAAATTTATTGTTTTTTTTTTCATTTTCCATCTTCAATACAAAGTAACACATTTATTTGTCTTTTAAATAAGAATTGATGATTCACATGAAATAAGAAAAATATTGACTGAGTTTTAAGCAATCAGCTCTATAGTTTTATAAAATTAACCTATAAATTAGAAATATTCTAAAATAATATAGATAACCATTAAACTTTGACTTTTTAGGCACCATATCAATAAAATACTTTAATAAATTATTTTCTTGATTTTCTCCTCAGTTTTAAAAATATTGCCAGGTTAATGTATTTATATCTAATATGAAAAAATAGTTATTAAATAATCTATTATCATTCTTAATTTGTTTTTTAATTATAAATTTATTTAAATATTAAAACATCGATACAAGTTAAAAGAAACTCGCTACAATAATATAAATTTGACTCATTATTCTTAAACTTAGCTTATATTTTATTACTGAAAGGGATTGCGGAGTATTTGTTTCATCCTTGAATCATTCATTCCAATTCATAGCGTGGATGATTTCAACCATGCAGTGTTTTCTGAAAAATACAACCCAAAAGCAACCATAAATTTATTAGAAAAAATTATGAGTTTAAAAATAAATATATTTAAAAATAAGTTTAAAATTAAATTATATGAAAAAATATTAAAATAATAGTATTCGCATTTATTATAATAATTGTATAAAAATTGTGAATTTTCAAGGAAGGTATGATTACTCTTCTTACCATCTATGAGTTGAGTGGAGGAACACCAACTTCTACGTTTCCTTCCAACATCTGCACCACAAGTTTCATAGATGGTCGAAGAGTTGGATTGGTGTTTACGCACCATAATCCAACCATTGCCATTCTTTCAAACCTCCTCATATCACTTTCATCTTCAAGAAGATCTATCACTGGGGCTCTTAAATTCTTTTCTTTTGCCAGATACAAAACCCAATCTGTTAGTATCAAGTCATCACCCATTGTTTCATCCTCAATTTGATGCAACTCAATGTGTTTTCTGCAAAATATGATTTCCAACAACATCACACCAAAGCTGTAGATATCCACCTTTGTAGTGACAGGTGCATTTTTGAGCCATTCTGGTGCCATATATCCCACTGTCCCTCTAGCTTTGGTGTTTGTTCGACTTTTATCTTTCATTAGCAACTTTGCCAGTCCAAAATCTGAGATCTTTGCAGTGTAACTAGAGTCAAGCAGAACATTCTGAGGCTTTATGTCACAGTGGATGATTTGATGGTCACACTCTTCATGCAGATACAACAAGCCTCTTGCAATTTCAAGCACAATTCTGACTCTTCTCTCCCAGCTGGGTTTATCCCCTTCTCCGAAAAGGAAGTTGGATAGTGTACCGTTTTCCATTTTCTCATAAACCAAAAGCCTATGACTCTGCTCATTGCAGAAGCCCAATAAACCAACTAGATTTCTATGATAAGTGAGACCAATAACTTGAACTTCTGTCACAAATTCTTTATCACCTTGCTCCTCTACTTGCTCCAGTTGTTTGACAGCAACATCAACCTGTTGATCCTCCAAGTTTAAAACCCCACTATACACCGTACCATAGGCTCCTCCACCGAGTTTGTCTTTGAATCCATTAGTTGCTTCTCTCAGCTGTTGGAATGAAAATACCTTTAGATTGATATCCACGGGCTTTGGCTTTGGTGGTGCTCGTCTGTGCATGAGATGCTGGCAAACGGGGTGATGATAAATGGCAGTGGCTGCAAACAGTACAGCAAGTAAGGAGCAAGAAAAGAGAGACACTACCAAAACAACCAAAGACGATGAATCCTTTCCATTGTCCATGTTGTCAACCAGAGGAACTTTAATAAGCATCACACGATTACTAGTGTCAGGAATGATTCTTATGGCATTTATAATTGGCCACTTTTTCTTATGGCAATCAGTGCCATCTAAAACAGCTGCCATGCAGAGACAATCATCCATCAGTTCCCTCTTGCAACTTTCCAAATCCATCATATTCAAGACTTGTAGATCAAGAAAAAAGTAACGGGGGTTCGGTATATCAGCATCTTGAATCTCTTTCACTTCCACCATAAAGTTTGAGGCAGAAGAATTTGCAGCACACAAGTCCTTGACCTCACTGAGATAGCACCCCTTGGAGGGTGCCGTTGGATCCAAAGGAGTATAGCCTGGCAAGCAACCACAAGTGTATGTTTGGGTGTCAGAATCAGACGTGTTGCAAAAGCCATACACCCCGCAAAGGGCAGTGACAGTGCAAGGCTTTGTTACGGCCTGCCACACAGATCTCCACTCATTTCCATTTTCTTTATGGTAAATCAACTTCTGAAAGTTTCCCTTGTCATCCACCAACACACGATGATAGTAATCTTCGATTGAACCCTCTACTTCAGTAGTCATGTTAGATATAATTTGGTTGGTGTCATTGACCGCGTAAAGAAAAGCTGTTGTGCTGTTAAAAATAATTCTGACACCTTTATTACCGGCAGTGTTACTCCACCAGTAGGCAGAATCCGTGAACCGATAAGCTTTAAGAAAAATGTTGCCATCCCATTGTTGGATCTCCAAACTGTATTGTCCAGTTGAGTAGTCTACTGATCCATTGGCATTGGAGTAGAGTTTCTGACTGGTATTCAAAGTTTGGCCTAATAGAAGAGTATCCGTGGGTGAATCAAAGCTCTGCCATATAACGTTGGAAACTGAACTCCTCAAAACGAAATTCCCATCATCCTGCATCACTGCAGATGCTGCGTTTGTTCCTTTATAGATGGAAAATGAATCCCCATTGAGAGGTTGGACCACAAATTGGCCACTTCGTGTGAGATTGATGGATGATCCAATTTCAACTGGGTTGTCACGGTTTGCAGACCAAACCAATGTTTTGTTTGGAATTTTGTCAAACCAAATTCCAACAAGATAGCGGCCACTACCAAAGTGGAAGAATCCAAAGGCATAATCCCCGGAGGATGATCGCCAAGATGAATTGGTTCCGGCCACAATGCTGGACCCCAGTTGGGTTGAGTTAGCGTTCCTTGAAGCAAATGAACATAGAAAGAAGGCAAGAAAGAGAAGGAATTGGATAGGCATTTTTGGTAGAAAAGAGAGATGCAATGTAATAAAAACTGAAGCTGTATCGTCATAATATATAGATGCATGCATATGGTGAATGAACATCATGAATAGTTGGGCAGTGGAAACTTCAAGGCAATTATGCAGTGGAAGACTTGGCAACGAATTGACTAAGAAACTTGGTTCAATTGGCACCACTAAGAAATCAGGAGTAAAAACAAATTTTGCAGTGTCACTTTTATGGGAACTTGGAAGATTGGTTCAGCAAGATATAACTATAGATTCTGTTTAACTGGTTCAGCAAAATGAAGTTGGGTGAAACATTTCAAAAGATGCAAAAGAAAGTGATGTGAGAAGTGTTCAACTGGTTCAATGAAGTGCCAAGTCAATAGTTTTTTTTTTTCTCTTTTCCAAATTTGAAGTTGAACAGCTTCAATGGAATGGATATGGATAAAGACTAAGTTGATGCTGCAAACCAATAAGGAATAACACATTTATTTCACTTTTGAATTCAAAGACTATAGACACTTATATGATAGAACCCCGTTGAAAAAGATGTTAAATAAAATTAAATAAAACTGTTTTAGAAGGAACACAAAAATATAAGAAGTATTTTCGTAATCCCTTCGTGTTATCCAGAAGTACCAAAGTAATAATATAAGAATAAAAAGAGGAACAAAACAGACAATCATATAATTTCACTATATTTTTGTTTGATTTTTTTTTTCACTTATATATTATGAATTAAAAATATTATTAGTAGTAAAAAAAAATGTTTACACGAGAATTCCCCATTATATATTTTACAAAATTTGAATTTTTAAATTACTATTTGTTTACATTTATATATTTGATTTCCTCTTCATATATTGATTTTAATTTTTCTATTAAAATTATTAATTCCTATCGAATTCAGTAGGTTTTTTAGCTTTATCTGTAAGACATTTGGTTGTTTTGAAACTATATTCTGACACATTTTTCCTATTTATCATTTCTCTAATAAGGATGATCTTCTTTCTTTTATTAGGAGTGATGGTAGTCCGTTGGTTAAATTAATTAAGCTAGCTGTGATAACTTTTTGTATTTGGATGATATGGCGTATGAGGAACTATGTTCGCTTTCAGGATAAGATTGAGGTTTTTAGGGCTATTTTGGTTATTAAAGACTTAACTTGTCTAGTGGGTAATTCGTCTAAAGCTTCAATGAAGAATGATATGTTTGATTTCAATGTGCTAAAGTTTTTTGGTATTAACACTTGTACTGGTTAAAGTTCTACATCCTCTTCCTATTAGATGGAAATTTCCTTCACCAGGCTGGGTAAAAATTAACACTGATGGGGTTGCTAGGGGATGTCTTGGTCTTGCTACTTGCGGAGGTATTTTTCGTGGGAGTATGGAGGAATTTATTGGAGCTTTTTCTGCGTTAAGTTCAGACTGCTCTGGTTGCTGAGTTTTATGGGGTTATACTGCTATGGAGGAAGCTCAAAAGATGGGGTTTACTAATGTTTGGCTGGAATGTGAGTCTGCTTTGGTTTGTGCTGCGTTTACTGCTAGGACAAATGTTCCTTGGATGCTTCGTAATCGATAGAATGCTTGTCTTAATTACTGTGGGAAAATTAGGTTTACAGTTACTCATATTTTTCGTGAATGAAATGCGTGTGCTGATAAGTTTATGAATAGGTATCGTCTACCTATGTATCGTTTTTGTTAACATATGGGTTTTGGTCTAGTCCCCCCATATTTTTGTATTTTTTTCTTTTTCTTTTTTCTTTTGTTTAATAATATTTTTTTCATGTGATAAATGATTGTTGTTACTTGAGGTGTCAGCCTAGCTGAGATCTTAAGTGGCATAGTGATAAAGCTTTTATTTAAAAAAAACTCTGATTATGGTTATTTATTTAGATTAATTCTCTCTTTTTTATGTTGAATACCTATAACTATTTTAATTTTTGTATTTAAGATGTCTGTCCATTTTACCAGATACATATTAATTATTAGCAAATTAGTGAAGATATTCTCACTACTGAGTGAGCACCCAGATTTATAAATGTGAAAATGAAAAATTAATGGTTATACACGGACACATTATAGGACCTTTTTTATTATTAATTAAATACAAATCATTGACAACGATACTTTCAAGCACTGAGGACTTTCCAGAGCTCTGAAAGAAACACAAAAGGAGAAAGAACGAACTCAGGATAAAGGGCATTATTAGCTTAGAATTAGAAAGAATTGAATTGAATTTAACGTTTGGTTTACATTTAAAAATAAATAAATCAGTGTAATTGTTTTCTTAAAGTTGATAAAAAAAACTATGTTTATAAAACCTGAACGTATTATTAATTTTTTAAAATTTTAAATATATTTTTCATTTTTAATTTATCTTTCCATCTTTTAATTCAAGATGTTGGAAAACTGTTGCCCCTCTCTTTTCATAATCTTAAAAAGATAAAAGTGGACCAATTTTTTTGGTATAGCTTCACCAAACTTAATAAATGTCCACAGCCTTTTTGTTTTTAATTACTGCGTTAGTAATGTCATGTTCATGCTTCATCAACTTAATAAAGAAAGAGAAAAAAAAATAATGTTTTTTTTTAAAAAAAAGAGCTCAAATTAAAACATTTAATAACACTGAGACTAAATTTTTTTAAAAATGTGAAAAATAATATTAATTCTTACACAAACAAAAGCATTTATATGCCTTGAACTTCTTACAGAATTCAAAGAATTATAGATTATCCAAAAATAGAATCACATCTTAAAATATTAAAGAGAGAATTGTGATACTAACAAGAATTATATTGGGTGTTAATCAATTATAAATACCCGATCAATTATCTATAACTTTGTTAGAATCCACTATTTTATTTTACTATCGATAGGATTTTACTTTTCATTTAATTTATCTGAAATAATTATATGATTGATGAAGAGACAAAAATGAAAAATGATTGGTGAAGAGAGGGCTCATGCTAACATTATGCCAAGAGAATAGACTCCAGCTAACATTGTCCTAAATGGTTAAGATTGTTGTACAATGCATGTGTTCCATATTATAACTGTACTATTGATGTCTGCAAATTGATAGTTTCTGGGATCTCAATAACTTTCTCCTCACATAGTTGTTCTCATTTAGCTTGAACCAGATCCAGGAGATACAAGTTTTCTTTTTCACTGGAAAGGTATTTTTATGATATGTTCTTTTCTTGATTTGTAGGCTAATAATTCTACATTATTTGTCGAAAGCAATGTATGAATTAAAAAATTATAAACAATCCATATGGTCGGCAACAATATTGATATAAAAAAAGTAGATACACATACAAACCAGCCATCAGAGTACCAAATAAAAAATTATAAACAATCCATATGGTCGGCAACAATATTGATATAGAAAAAGTAGATACACATACAAACCACCCATGAGAGAACCTATTTAAATAAATAGGTAGGTGCTTGTTTAAATCTAAATTCAATCCATTTTATTAATTAGATTAAATTTATTCTGATATATATACAGATTAATTTGGTTTAAACCGGGTCTAAATCGACTACCTAATGTGGATCAATTCGGTTCGACATCGATCCGAATCTGGACGATTCGACATCAGTTTAAGCTCGGACGACTCAACATCGGTCCGGATCCAGACGATTCGACATTGACTTGGGTCCAGACTACTCGACATTGGTCCAGATCTGGATGATTCGACATCCGTCTGAGCCCGTTCGACTGGGCATCGACCCGGGCACGCTTAGCTTGCGCCAAGGCCCAATCGACTCGACATTAGCCACGATCCAATCGACTCGACATCAACCCAAACCCGCTCCACTCGAAATCGGCCCGAACCCGGACGACTCGACATCGGACCGAGCTTGGACGACTCAAAAATGGCATGGGCCTGGACGACTCGACATCGGCTCGGACCCGCTCGAATTGACATTGGCCAGGGCCCAATCGACTCGACATAGACCCAGGCCCACTCCACTCGACCTCGATCCGGGCCAGTTTAGCTTGACATCAACCTGAGCACGGGAGACTAGACATTAAATCTGGTTGGCTCAACTTTACATCGGTCCAGGCCCAATCAACTCGACATCAGCACGAGCCTAGACGATTCAACAAGGGCCCGGGCCCAGACGACTCAACATCAACCCAGGCCCAGATGACTCGATAATGGCACGGGCCTTGATGATTCGACATCGAACAGAGCCCATTCAACATCAGCCCGGGCTCGAACGACTCGACATCAGTCCAGAACCCAGACGACTTGACATCGGTCTGGGCTCGAACGACTCAGTTCCGCTAGACTCGACATCGGCTCGGGTCAACTCGGCTCGACATAGACCAAGGTCCGCTCCACTCGACATCGAACCGAGCCCGTTTGGCTCGACATCGGTCTGGGCCTGTTCAACTCGATATCGGCTCGGGCTCGTTCGACATTGGCTCTGGCCGGCTCGGTTCGACATTGGATCGAGCCCAATCAACTCAACATCGGCCAGAGCCCAATCAACTTGACATCGGCCCAATTGACGTCAAGTCTCCCGGGCCCGTTCATCTTGATATCGACCCGGGCCCACTCCACTCGACATCGACTCTTGCCCAGAAGACTCGACATTGGCTCGGGCCCAATCGACTCAACATCAGCACGGGCCCGGACGATTCAACATGTGCCCGGGCCCAGACGGCTCAACATCAGCCTAGGTTCAGACGACTCGACATCGGTCTGGGCCCGGACGACTCGACATCAATTCGAGCCCAGACGACTCGACATCAGTCTGGGCTCGAACGACTCGACATCAGTCTGGGCTCGAACGACTCAATTCCGCTCGACTCGACATCGACTCAGGCCCCTTCAACTTGACATCGACTCAAGCCTGTTCGACTTGACATCAGCCCGACTTGCTCGGCTCGACATTGGTCTGGCTCGACGACTCAACATCAGCTCGGGCTTGCTTGACTCAATATCGGCTCAAGTCAGCTCAACTTGACATCGGCCCGGGCCAGCTCGGTTTGACATCGGCTTGGGCCAGCTCAACTCGACATTGACTCGGGAATGCTCAGCACAATAACGGCTTGGGCGCGCTCGGCTCAAAATCGACTCGGGCGCGCTCGACTCAATATGAGCCTGGGACTCTCGGTTAGACATCGGTCCGAGCCCGCTCGACTTGACATCGGCTGGATTGTCTTGACTTAACTTGGATCGGACCAAGTCAAAATCCATCCCAAAATGCAATTTGGATAATCCAAAAAATGTATCCAATCTATATCTAATCCATATCCAATTAAATGGATTGGATTTAAAATCCAAAATTATGGATTTGAATTTAAAATAAATCTATTTAAATGGATTAAAACTAATATGGATATGGTTAATTATGGATTAGATTTTGAAATTTAGATTTTTTTTTCCCCTTTAATAAAATTATATGCATGCCTTTCCTGAAAACTAATGAATTTACGAGGAGACTGTGAAAGATGTTTGGGAGATTAGTAAAGGTGACATACTATTGATTTACATATACTATTAAAGCAAACTATAAGCAATATTTACATAAGATATTTTCATCTATCAAAATTATATAAAAGAATTTAATACATGAATAAGACACTATTTGTAGTGATAAAATTCTAATGGGAGATACCTCAAATTTTCAAAGAATGCTATTTTATTGCTAAAGGGAATATTAAAAAATATAATCTGAATAATGAGGTAAGAATACCTGTTAGTCACAGTTTAAACAAACATGTGATTTTAGATTTACAAACCAGGACGCAGCTCATGCGGAACACGAGAGAACCTGAATCTAATAATCAATACCCTGTAAGAAGAAACCTAAAGAACTTTTAAATTAAATTACAGTATAGTAAACCACTACTTATTTACCATGTAACTATGAATCATAATAATACACTTTTGGGAAAAGCTAAATTCACAAAACCTACGGAGTACGCTGGGGGAGAGTTAAGAAATACTATGTGGTGTATTCTGTAGTTAGTCGGTGGAGTCCTCCTGATCTACATAGCCGTAAGGGTTTTTGCTAGCCCAATTCCATTGATCACGGCACATCTCATCAATGCCATATTTTGCCCTGCCATATAACACAAATAATTGAGAAAAAAAATATATTACGAAAGAAGTGCATAAACATTTTTTTAGGTAAAATGTATGCATTTTCATATTACATAAAACCTCACCCAGAATTAAATGTCATGAACATTCAATTAGAAAGCCAATTAAAACTTACTTCCATTTAAGCTCTCTTTCCGCTTTTTTAGTGGATGCATAAACAATTTCAGCATCACCAGGTCTACGGCCAGCCATCACAAGAGGAATTTTCTGAACAAATGAATAATAGTAAGGATTAGTTATATATACATGCACTGGAGAATAGCTAAAGCCATATAAAAATGACTTATTTGAATTTTATGACATTCGTTGTCTATATTACGCCCTATAGCAAATATGTACACTGAGATAAACCGATTGAAACTCCAGAAGCTGCTTATCCACAACTTACGATAGAGCAATCATTTCAGATCATAATTTCAAGTCAAAAGTTTATCTCAGGACCCAAAAATACTAGCACCAAACTGCAAAATGACTAGATTGCTGAGCACACAGCAAAAAACTACATTCAGAATGCGCATGAGGCACTATATTGAGTACACTCTGAGCAAAATTCAAAATGTCCCTCCCACATGAGGGAGAAAAACGGAACGTGAGATACAACATGCTTTAACATATGACATTAAAGTTGACAGAAAAGATTATGTAGACAGATGCAGGACCAGAAAAATAAACATGTTTCTATTACCTTTCCAGATGCTGTTTCAAAAGCCCTAACCATCTCCAAAACCGATGTTCCCTTTCCTGTTCCCAGGTTATAAACCTCGCAACCTGTAAACACACCACGAAAATTAAACTAAATTTTTACCACCATAAATTTTCGACATTGTCACTGCTTCAGAATTAACCGGAGCTGACAGAGTTAGACATTAGAAGATAAAGAAAATTTTGGAATAGTACCTATACTAGGTTCGTCTAGTTTAAGTAATGCAGCAATGTGCCCATCTGCTAAATCAACAACATGAATATAATCCCGAACCTGAGAGAAATGAAAAGAACCATCCTTTGTGAAGAAATTAAAAGTAGATCTCTAAAATTGGGAAATAAATGTAAGCACCTAACAGAAACTATTCAGTGAGGAAAAGTGGTTTACTTAAGCATAAATTTTATCAGGGGAATTCAAAAGAGAAGATGAGGAGAAATTGTACATGTAAAATAATCTAATATGTACATCCCACATGTGATATATAAAGAACATAAATGTATCAAATCAAAGGAATCAGAGGACGGGATAAGATTGAGTTAAACTTCATGCAATTTTCTCCTTCCTCGGAAAATTTTCATAGGACAAGTTGGAGCTTACCCCAGTGCCATCGACTGTATTGTAATCATTTCCAAAAACTGTCAGCGCAGGCCGTCTGCCAACTGCTACTTGCTGAACAAATGGCATGAGATTGTTTGGAATTCCTCGAGGATCCTCCCCAATATAACCACTAGGGTGTGCACCAACTGGGTTGAAATACCTTAACAATATTATTTTCAAATCTGGCTCCGCATGGTGGACATCACGACAAATTTCTTCAATGATAAGCTGAAAGACAAACATCTTATCAGATACCAATGGAAGGCAGGCACCTAGACAAGCATATATATAAAATTCAAGTTTTTGTTTTCTAATAAAGGGAGAAAGTTGTTAAAGACAAAGAGAAGCGGATTACAGGGAATTTGGTGGATAGGGATTGTTTTTAAATGAAAACAATATTCCAAAGTAATAAATGATATTTTGTAAAAGTCCACAAAATCAGATTGCGAAAACACAATTCGAATCAAAATAAGTTTCACCTTCCAACAAATACTCCTAGTCATACCTTAGTTCGACCATATGGGTTCATCGCTGACAGAGGGAACTCTTCTGTACATGGAACCTCCTTTGGCCAACCATATACAGTTGCTGAAGACGAGAACACAAGCTGAAACCATTTGAATAGATACAGAATGAGTGAAACAAGCAGAATACAGCACCAAGGTAATAAAATGCATGATCAACTTCGCAAGACACTTCAAGGAGTTAATGTGTAAACAAGCAATGGTAACCTGCAGGCTTAATACTTCGCCACTTACCCAACTAAATGAATAACAATAAAAATATAATGAGAAGTTTAAACATCGTAGAAAAACAACATAAATTACAGCAGCAAAAGCAATAACAGCTACAGCCACATGAATATTTTTGACAAAATTAGTAAAAAATATCCCTTCATGGCTATTTCTGTCAACAACTTCACTGACAACCACCACTCGGCCATGTTGAATACACATGTAACCACTGAACTCAATTCAAAACCTAATTTTCAAGTGATGCTAGAAGTACCTTGAATAAATTTATTTAAATAATATGCAAGCAGTTTTGCGTCAATTTAATTGGATATACACATGTTGTATCTGTCAATAGAAGGAACTCTATTAAAAAAGCAAACAATATGACCGGGTGCCATGAAAGAAACTTGAGAATATTAAGAATACTTTTTAGTACAGTTAAATTCTATCGTGGATGCATGACTAAAAAATCAAGAAGAACTTTACCTTTTTGCATCCATGGGCAGACATGACTTCCAATAGAGTGATTGTCCCAGTCAAGTTGTTGTTGTAGTATAGTAAAGGTTTTTGCACACTTTCTCCTACTGCTTTCAGTCCAGCAAAATGTATGACAGCATCAAACCTGCAAAAAAAATAGTGATTAGAAAAGGTTCCTAGATCAACGATGTCCCAAAGAGAATATGAAGCACCGACAAGTGAATCTTTTTATTATTATTAAAGAAACTTCTGTCATGCTCTACTTAGCGTAAAAAAGAAAGAAGAAAGAAGGTACAGTCATAATACTTACTGTGTGGAAACAAAAATTTGCTCTAGTGCAGCTCTGTCCCGTAGGTCCACCTGCAGTGGCGAAAATACAACAAAAAGTGTCGGTCATTCATCATCACCATAATAAACTAATTAAACAAATGTGCAAAATTAAGCAATCAGAGTTCTCGGCCTCTCTGGTTTCCTTCGCCATAATATTTGTGAAAAACACAGATTTTGTAAAACAAAATAAACATCGTCACCGAAACCACCAGAACAGTCTAGAACAAGATCCGTTAGGACCTAAGAAAAAACATAAACCAGTCGTTCTCAAAAATCACATCACATCAAAAAAGTACATGACGAACTTTTCAGCTGAATTTTAAACCGACATAGCGCCAAATCCAAAAAAACGCTTAAACACGCAGAAATTCAATGAACCAGACACCGTCCAGGCCCAAACCAAGCCCACAGCAATCCCAAAATTTAACAAATCTAAACCTAAATCGACGAAACTCCGAATCCGAAAAACCCAAGCCACAAAGCAAAACAGTCTCGGATTACGATAAAGTGACGGAAACATTCGAAACTGAATGAAAGAGGCACACCTTGTGGAAGGATAGGTTATTCCCAAACTCGCCGGCGAGCTCCCGGACTCTATGGATGGCAACCTCGGAGGAATTGTCGAGGCTGTCGACGACGACAGTAGTGAAACCGCCGAGCAGCAGCTGAAGAACGGTGTGGCTGCCGATGTAACCGGCTCCGCCGGTCACCAGGACGGTTCTGCGGAGCATGAGGTTGTTATGATGCGCAGCGTTTTGGTGAGAAAGAGCTTTAGAAAGTTTATGTGGTGAACGAAAACGAGGTGAATTAACAAGATACGGTGGCGTGGCGGTGGTGAGGTTGCCAATGCTGACGCGCGATGCCATATTTGGAGAAGGCGATAGAATGTTCTGACTCTTCTGTGCTGTTTCGTATTCTTCTGTTTTCTTCTTTCGTTTAAATTGGAATTGAAATGGTTTCTTTCTTGTGCGAATATTTATGGAGGGAACAACAGATCAGCCACGTGGATTTCCAGCGTGGCGGTTTCCCATAATCATTGTTTTCTTTTCTCTTTCGTAACTAATTTCCGGTTTTAATCATTGCTCTCTTATGATTAATGCTGGCACAGTTAAGTAAATCTTGTTTAAACAAAAAACTGTTACGCTATATTTTTAAAAACACTAATTACTTTAAATTATCGATTTCAACTTTAATCACTTTATTTTTTGTATTAATTGTTATCTCGAATATTAATTACTTTTTTATTGTCATTTATCGCGCATAATTAATATCTTATCGTAAGAGCTTTAATGATACTTTAAATTATTTGATTATATACAGAGATTTTGGCTATATAATATTTAATAAAAATATACATCTGTAATAAATATTTAATAAATCTAATGAAAAAAGTTTAAAATATAGTTGAATAGCATAATGTATATGGAAAAAATAAAGAGAGGAAAAGGAAAGAAGGAAGATAAAAGATCCAAATGCTGCAATAAATCGCAAGAAGTAGAAATTGACCGTTATAAGTAGAAAAACATGTGCAAACAAATATTTTATCAAGTTTATATATATTTATATTAGTTTTCATTTAAGAAAAAATAGATTTTCTTGTTTATAAATATTTTGACAAATCAACCACTCTTGACGTTTGTTGGGTTACTTAAAAAGTTTGAGGAAAATAAAATAATTATAAAAATACATTAATTTTTTTTGTATAGAACTAATTTCAAATAAAACAAAATTCCTAAATATGATAATGCATTAAAACTATTTTAATACATTTAATAATTGTATACTATTTAGGAGTCTTACATTGTTTAGAGTCTAATTGAATGAATATTCTCTCTTAACTTGTATAAAATTATCATGTAACTCCAAACACTAAAATCAATAATATTTTTAATATAATTATTGATTATAATAAAATAATAATATTTTAATCAAAGAATAAAAAAGACGCTGAAAGAGTTCAGAAAAAAAATGAAAACAATAAGAAAATATTAAATAAATTACATCATATAAGGAATCAGGGGTTGAAGCATGCAATAAAAAAATGATTCTATTAATTTTTCAACTTTTCAATTATAACTACATCTATTTGTTCTATGAGTAATAGTTACATTTGTTATTTTTTATTTATTTATTTATTTATAAATAGAGTTTTTAATATTAATAAAATAGTTTTTTTCTTAAATTTCTTCTCTATTTTCTTATATTTATTATTTCTTTCTTTACAAATCTTGATGAACCAATACCAATACCTATAATTATGTAGTCACAAAGTATATTTAATATTTACCTTTAAATTTTGAACACTTAATGCAAATTTTTAAATGGAACCTTTGTAACAACCCAACTGTCTTCAATCATTACAACACTTCAGCCAACTGTCTCCTTCTCATTTCATTCATTTTACCTATTTTATTAAACTGTGACATTATGTTAATTATGTTTTTATACAAATATAATTACTTTTAGCCTTTCATTGGTTTAAAAATTAAAATACATTTGCTTTTTGCACAGTAAATAATTTTTTTTATTTTTTTAAATATCACACCAAGTTTTTAATAAAGAATGATATAAATATTAAAAAAACAAAAAAGTATAATTTCATCAGAGTAATTTATGATAATAATAACAAGGTCCTTTAACCACGGTTGATAAAAATAAACTCCAAGAAACAAGACACTAGAAATAATTCTCACTGATGCCGTTAAAATAAATGTTATTGACATTAATTAAATTTAATCTTGATCAACTTCAATCAAGAAAAAAAAACTCGATATAAATATTCTTGAATTGTTAACAATTATTTAATATTTAAATAGTTTTTATATTTGATGAGAATTGAAATATTTTATTTGATATAAACTTTAAAATTTAATAAATCTGAAATTTTTATTTAGATATTTAGAAAAAATAGAATAATTTAAAATGATACGAGTCCCCATGTAATAAATGGTGAAATTAGATGTATGAATGCAATGTTAACGTGAGTTTGAGTTTTATCTGAGTCATCTGAAGCATGTGAATGAATGAGATTTGTTTAATCAGAAACAAAAATAGGTCATATCAATCAAATTCAATGTTTCATTTTTAGTAGAGTATAAATAAATAGAGTTTTATAATTTGTTTAATTTAATAAAAAAAATAAGAATATAAATAAACAAATTATCAAAAATAGACCGGAAATAGCAATGCGAATTACATTATTATTATTATTTTATATATAAAATTAATAAATTTATCTCTCACTTCCCACTATTAAACAAATTTTTAAGTTTTCTATTTTCTTGTGTCTTTTAGTCTTATTTACGTATATTATTTAGAGAATATTTATATTTGAGAATCAATAAAAATTATACATTTAGTTAACAATAAATTATATGTTTGTAAGAGAATTGTTAGTTGGTTTATATGGAAAATTAATGATCTTTATGCTTCCGCCAGTGGATTTGGAGGACGAATGGACTAGTGGGTGGGAAGCATTTTGGTTTCTTGGCATAAATATACGAGATTGAACTAATTCCACATAGGACAATAATATTTTACTTCCATGTCCCTTAATCTTAATATTGTGCATGCATGACATTCAAGTTGTTTTTGTGGTTGAGGAACAACAACTTTACCCGTGAAAGAGTAAGGTGGAAGAATTTTCGTTAACCTAGTCGAGGTATGATAATCAATTTTGTGTTGGTTGTGTTTTAGGAGTATTGATTATTGTTCACATTGATTTAATGGGAGAATCGATTTTGTCCTAGCATTGCTTATGAAAATCAAGTCTCATTTATGATGATTTCATGTGAGAATAGATTTTCATTATGAGAATCGAGTCTCATTTATGTTGATTTCATGTGAGAATCGATTTTCATTATGAGAATCGAGTCTCATTTATGTTGATTTCATGCGAGAATCGTTTTTTAGTAACTGTTGTTGTCTTTGATCCCATAATTGATTATCGTCCATGTTGTAGGGAAGAGATAATTGATTTTATTCATTTTCATACTTTTATTTAAATAGGACATTAAATATTCAAGATTTGTATTTATTTAAGATTTTGAATATTTTAAAAACTTTTTATTTTAATTTAAATAGGACATTAAATATTAAAAATTTGTATTTATTTAAGATTTTTAATATTTTAAAATTTTCATATTTTTATTTAAATAGGACTTTAAATATTTAGGATTTTTATTTATTTAAAATTTATAATATTTTTAAAAAATTACATTTTTATATAAATAGGACATTAAATATTCAAGATTTGTATTTATTTAAAATTTTAAATATTTTACAAATTCAAACTTATTTTAAATTTTTGTTTAAATTAGTGGTTATATATTTAGAATTTATATTTATTTAAAATTTTAAAAAATTTATATTTTTATTTAAATAGGACATAAAATATTTAAGATTTGTATTTATCTATAATTTTGAATATTTTAATTATTTTTTTTAACAATTTTTAATTTTTACATATATAACCCTAATTATGTTACAATGTTTTTTTCAAATAGTTATTCAATGGTATCATAAATAAATAATTTACAACAATTTAATTAATTCAAATAATTTTTTCATCATAATTTATTATTCAAAATATTTTTAAATAATAAAAATCAAATTGTAAACTTACATTTAATACCTTTAAAAAAAATCTCTCTTATTCATCATATCACTCAAAAACTTCGATAAATCATCCTTATAAATTCACTCTAACATCCATCGATCTAAACAACCTCACATATTCTTATATCCTTGCAAATTCACTCTGTTACTCCCTCCCCCACAAGTTCCATCTCCAATCCAGATACAACCTACGTGTGATAAGGTAACATTATTTGTTACTTAAAGTTAGTGTTGTTTGAATTAATGGGAAGTTTAATCTCTGTCTCTTCTAACATACAGGAATTGAGGATGTCTAGATTGGAGTTGTTGTGTCTGTTATGTCTCATTCTCCAATGTCCTCTCTCATGCCTCTCAAACTCTGAAGGTACTTTTATTCTTTGTTCAAACCCTTTTGTTTTGACAAACAAATGCATGCATTTCACGTAAAACTAATGTGAGGTTTGTTTGAATTTGTAGGAGACGCTCTTTCTGCTTTTAGAGGAAGGCTTTCTGATCCCAACAACGTTATGCAAAGCTGGGACCCTACTCTCGTCAATCCTTGTACTTGGCTTCGTGTCTCCTGCGACTCCAATGACAACGTCGTCCTTCGCATGTAACATTCCCTTTCTTTCTCCTTTACTTTCTTCATCCCTTCATTTCTAATCACTTATGTGCATGTTCTTTCAATTTCAGAGACTTGGGAAATAGTGGTCTTAGTGGAACTTTGGGTCCGGAACTTGCCCAACTACCCTCCCTTCAACATCTGTATGTATATGTATCATGATTCTACAATTTCTCAACACTCTTACTTCTTTTCTTTTATTGTTTTCCAGGAAGATTGATTATAAAACTTTTCATTGCAGGCATCTCTTTGGAAATAAGTTAAGTGGAAATATTCCTCAAGAACTTGGTAGCTTGAAAAACCTTATTAGTATGGATTTGTCTAAGAATAAATTGGAAGGAAATATCCCAAAATCTTTTGCCAACTTGAAGTCTCTTAAATCCTTGTAAGCACGTTTAATGTTGGTTTACCATATTAAAAACTTAACCATACACATTTTTTTGAATCAAACAATTGTGAATTAAGCTTTGTTTGCATTGATGATATAGATGGCTAGACAACAATGAGTTGTCAGGAACAATCCCAAGTGCAGTAGTCACTCTTCTTAAACATCTTGTAGTCTTGTAAGATTCTGTTTCTTTTCTTATGATTTATTTTGACATCTTTTTACTTTGGGTTGTTTGAAATGAAAATATCCAAAATCATTTTCTTCTTAATTTATTGTTAATATGTCAACTAATTTGAAACCTCGTCAATTGTGTTGTGTAGTAATGTTTCTAATAATCACTTCTCAAACCCACCAATAGATGTCACCGCTCAATCATTCTCAATGCAATGGTATGGTAAATTTTAGAATTATTGTCAAAAATCAAATTACCATATTTATATGCATGGTTGAGATACCCATTAATTCAAATAAAAAAGTTTTTAAAGATAAAACGTATATATATTTGCAAGCAAAAGGGTGATTGGTACTAAATTAGCTTTGGTAAAAGAAGCCAAAGAAAACTTGTGCTCCCTTAAAATAGTTCATTCTCCCTCTTTACTTATGTATCCATTCCACAACTCATTGCTTTAAAGTATCTTTCTTCTTGGAATAGCTATTCATTAATTTGACATTTATTAATTTGAAGGTGGGGAGTGTTTCAGATTTCTTGTTGTTCATATATTAACTCTACATTTATCCTTGTTTGTGTTTTAGTTTTGAGAATAAGAAATTCAGAGGCGCAAGGATGAAAGAAGTGGTTGCATAGAAGATCCTTACTCAATGCAAATTAACATGTCATACTTAAATGTCAAAATATAGAATAAATAAAAAACTTTTGCTATTTATAAATATTTCACATCTTGCTATCATGATAATTGAATCTTGAATCGAAGAACTTATATTATCATGAATGAATAGTTTTATATCACGAATATAAGATTCATAATATTTAAAAGAAGTGGTTGCATAAAAGATCCTTACTCAATGCAAATTAACATGTCATACTTAAATGTCAAAATATAGAATAGATAAAAAACTTTTGCTATTTATAAATATTTCACATCTTGCTATCATGATAATTGAATCTTGAATCGAAAAACTTATATAATCAATAGTTTTATATCACGAATATAAGATTCATAATATTTAAAAAATATAACATAAAACATATAAATATGTAAAAATATAACTAATAATCACAACCATATTCAAGAAAAATGGTTGTATTACTTATCATATTAAATTAATATTATAATAATTAGATAATTAGATTGAAGTGTACATTTGAGTATTTAATTAATCAGGATTGAAATTCCAGTCAAATTCAATTATTAGATTTTTTTTTTCTTAAATAGATATGTGGGAGAAATAACACATAATCTGAAAAATATAAATATTAAAAAAAAAAGTATAATTCATCAGAGTAATTTATGATAATAATAACAAGGTCCTTTAACCACGGTTGATAAAAATAAACTCCAAGAAACAAGACACTAGAAATAATTCTCACTGATGCCGTTAAAATAATTGTTATTGACATTAATTAAAATTAATCTTGATCAACTTCAATCAAGAAAAAAAAAACATGATAAAAAAATCTCTAATATAAATATTCTTGAACTGTTAACAATTATTTAATATTTAAATAGTTTTTATATTTGATGAGAATTGAAATATTTTATTTGATATAAAATTTAAAGTTTAATAAATCTGAAATTTTTATTTAGATATTTAAAAAAATAGAATCATTTAAAATGAGACGAGTCCCCATTCAAATGTATGAGAATGTGTAATAAATGGTGAAATTAGATGTATGAATCAATGTTAATGTGAATTTGACTTTTAGTCTGAGTCATCTGAAGCATGTGAATGAATGATGATTTGTTTAATCATAAACAAAAATAGGTCATATCAATAAAATTCAATGTTTCATTTTTAAGTAGAGTATAAATAAGTAGAGTTTTATAATTTTTTTAATTTAATAAAAAAATAAGAATATAAATAAACAAATTATAAAAAATAGACCGGAAATAACAATGTGAATTACATTATTATTATTTTTTATATATAAAATTAATAAATTTATCTCTCACTTCCCACTATTAAACAAATTTTTAAGTTTTCTATTCTTTTAGTCTTATATACGTATATTATTTAGAGAATATTTATGTTTGAGAATCAATAAAAAATTATACATTTAGTTAACAATAAATTATGTTTGTAAGAGAATTGTTAATTGGTTTATATGGAAAATTAATGATCTCTTTGCTTTCATGGGTAGACTTGGAGGAGGGATGAACTAGTGGGTGGAAACATTTTGGTTTCTTCACATAAATACACGAGATTGAACTGATTCCACATAGGATGATAGTATTTTACTTCCATACCCCTTAATCTTTATATTGTGCATGCATGACATTCAAGTTTTTTTTGTGTGGTTAACAACAACTTTACCGTGAAAGAGTAAGGTGGAATAGGTAAAATCGATTTCTGGTAACCTAGTCGAGCTATGATAATCAATTTTGTGTTGGTTGTGTTTTAGGAGTATTGATTATTGTTCACGTTGATTTAATGGGAGAATCGATTTTGTCCTAGTGTTGCTTATAAAAATCAAGTCTCATTTATGATGATTTCATGTGAGAATGGATTTTTATTATGATAATCGAGTTTCATTTATGTTGATTTCATGTAAGAATCGATTCTCATAATGAAAATCGAGTCTCATTTATGTTGATTTCATGCGATAATCGTTTTTTAGTAATTGTTGTTATCTTTGATGCCATAATTGATTATCGTCCATGTTGTAGGGAAGAGATAATCGATTTTATTCATTTTCATACTTTTATTTAAATAGGATATTAAATATTTAAGATTTGTATTTATTTAAGATTTTAAATATTTTATATTTTTATTTAAACAGGACATAAAATATTTAAGATTTGTATTTATCTAGAATTTTGAATATTTTAATTATTTATTTTTATGTAACAATTTTAAATTTTAATATATATAACCTTAATTATGTTGCAATATTTTTTTTCAAAAATAATTATTCAATGATATCAGAAAAAATTTACAACAATTTAATTAACTTAAATAATTTTTTTTTAACAAAATTCATTATTGAAATATTTTTTAATAATAAAATAAAATTCTTTAAGAAAATTAAATTCTCTCTTATTCATCACATCATTCAAAAACTTCCCTAAATCATCCTTATAAATTTATTCTAACATCCATCAATCTAAACAACCTAACACATATTCTCATATCCTCACAAATTCACTCTCTTACTCCCTCTCCCACAACTTCCATCTCCAATCCAGATACAACCTAAGTGTGATAAGGTAAAATTGTGTTATTTAAAGTTAGTGTTGTTTGTATTGATGGAAGTTTAATCTCTGTCTATTCTGACAGGAATTGAGGATGTCTAGATTGGAGTTGTTGTGTCTGTTATGTCTCATTCTCCAATGTCCTCTCTCATCCCTCTCAAACTCTGAAGGTACTTTTATTCTTTGTTCAAACCCTTTTGTTTTGACAAACAAATGCATGCATTTCACGTAAAACTGATGTGAGGTTTGTTTGAATTTGTAGGAGACGCTCTTTCTGCTTTTAGAAGAAGGGTTTCTGATCCCAACAACGTTCTACAGAGTTGGGACCCTACTCTCGTTAATCCTTGTACTTGGCTTCGTGTCTCCTGCGACTCCAATGACAACGTCGTCCTTCGCATGTAACATTCCCTTTCTTTCTCCTTTACTTTCTTCATCCCTTCATTTCTAATCACTTATGTGCATGTTCTTTCAATTTCAGATACTTGGGAAATAGTGGTCTTAGTGGAACTTTGGGTCCAGAACTTGCCCAACTACCCTCCCTTCAACATCTGTATGTATATGTATCAGGATTCTACAATTTCTCAACACTCTTTCTCCTTTTCTTTTATTGTTTTCCAGAAAGATTGATTATAAAACTTTTCATTGCAGGCATCTCTTCGGAAATAACTTAAGTGGAAATATTCCTCAAGAACTTGGTAGCTTGAAAAACCTTATTAGTATGGATTTGTCTAAGAATAAATTGGAAGGAAATATCCCAGAATCTTTTGCCAACTTGGAGTCTCTTAAATTCTTGTAAGCACGTTTATGTTGATGTTGGTTGACCAAATTACACATTTTTTTGAATCAAACAATGTGAATTAAGCTTTGTTTGCATTGATGATATAGATGGCTAGACAACAATGAGTTGTCAGGAACAATCCCAAGTGCAGTAGTCACTCTTCTTAAAAATCTCGTAGTCTTGTAAGATTTTGTTTCTTTTCTTATGATTTATTTTTACATCTTTTTGCTTTGGGTTGTTTGAAATGGAAAAAACCAAAATCAATTTCTTCTTAATTTGTTGTTAATATTTCTTAATTTCTTAATGTTTCTAATAATCACTTCTCAAACCCACCAGTAGATGTCACTGCTCAATCATTCTCAATGCAAAGGTATGGTAAATTTCAGAATTCTTGACAAAAATCAAATTACTATCTTTCTTCTTGGAATAACTATTCATTAATTTGACATTTATTAATTTGAAGGTGGGGAGTGTTTCAAATTTCTTGTTGTTCATAGATTAACTCTACATTTATCCCTTTTTGTGTTTCAGCTTTGGGAATAAGAAATTCAGAAGCGCAAGGGTGAAAGGAGTGGTTGCATAGAAGATCCTTACTCAATACAAATTAACATGTCATACTTGAATGTCGAAATATAGAATAAAGAAAAAACTTTTGATATTTATAAATATTTCACATCTTGCTATCATATTAGTTGAATCTTGAATCGAAGAGCTTATATAATCATGAATATTTTATATTACGAATAGTAAGATTCATAATATTTAAAAAATATAACATAATATTTAAAAAATATAATACAAAATATATAAATATAATAAAAAATATATAAATATAATTAATATTATATTTATAACCATGTTAAATATATAAATATTATAAAATATATAAATATATATATAATAAATATATATAACCATGTTAAAAAAATATTATATTACTTACTATATTAAGTTAATATTATAATAGTTAGAATGAACTCAATATTTAATTAATCTGAAATTCAAGTTAAATTCGATTATTAGATTTTTTTTCTTAAATAGATATGTGGGAGAAATAACACTTAATCTGAAAAATATAAATTCTTTGAGTCTCGAGTCATATATCTACTCATATATAAAATATATTTTAATTTAAAAAATTAAAAAATAATTTTTTGATATATTATTACTTATCTGAATCATGTCCATTGAAATTCCTATCTCCACGGAGGTTGCGTATTGAACTTTTTCCTATTTGTAAAACACGTTTTTGGACAAATTTTATGTTTTTGTTTAATATTATTATTCATAGATTTGAAAACAAATGTCTTAATCCACCGACATATCATAAAGCAAAATAGTGCATTATGTAAATACCATATTATAAAGATAAATATTTGAATGGTATGAAACAAATTAGAGAGGAAATAATCGGTGAGGTCACAAACAAGTCATAAAACAATTGAATTATTGCATAAATTATTTATTAAAAACGTGAATTGTTGTAGAAATGAGTCATAAAAAATATGAATTATTGTTAGAGAAGTTAATAATTAGGACTAGAAGAATAGTGTGATTAGTGACTTAACTACCCAATTATGTCTTGCACATTACAACTATACAAACTTTAAGAATCTTTTTATCAGCAGTGTTAAGTAAGCTACAAAGGAATACACAAAGCAAACATTAAGTATAGTTTAAAGAATTATTCCATTATTTATTTGTTGTTTTTAAAAAAAAAGTAAAAGACACAAAAAAATTTAAAAAAATGGAAAACCCAAAAAAAAATGAAAAGGCACAAAAAACTGAAAAAAGCACAAAAAAATAGAAAAAGCACAAAAAAAATGGAGGTGCGGGGAATCGAACCCCGTGCCTCTCGCATGCGAAGCAAGCGCTCTACCATATGAGCTACACCCCCAATGCTGATAGTAATTCTAACTACCATATATTTAATTAAAAAATCATAAATAACAAAAAAATATTATTTATTACATAAAATTTGGTATAAATTGTATCCTAATTACGAATAGTAGAAAGAAAAAAAATTGTATATGATAGTAAAAATAGGAGGTGAAGAGTCTCTCTACTACACAGGACTAACACGTGGCTATTGGATTAGCTATGGCAAAGAAGAAGAAGAAGAAGGGGTAACGGTAGAACATGGATCCGGTGAATTTCTGCATAAGGGACACGTGGCATTCATCTTCAGCCACTCATCAATGCAGTGTGCATGAAAATAGTGGTTGCACGCAGGAATGGTCCTTAGCGTCTCCTTGGGCTCGTATTCAGAGAGACAAATTGGACACGTGTTATCGTTCCAATTCGGTAAGCGCCCACTCTCACCAATAAGAGTCTTGGGCAATTTTTCAATTTCCGGCCCAATAAGGCCCACTGTGGGCGAGGATCGTGGAAGAGTCGTAATGGAGCTTGGAAGCTCTCTGGTGGGCCTAGCCCGGTTACCATGTGCGTACACATCGAATTTACTACACATAAAGCAGCAAAGCCCAGTTAAACATAAAAGCCCAGGTATTCCCACTCCGATCGTTAACCCATATTTGGCGCTTCTTGAAAGACCTATTCAACGAGTCCGTGTCAGAAACAGTTTTTGTACTATGGCTTACTTTAATGAAGCAAAACAAATTTCTATAAAAATAAATAAATTCTCAATTTTTAATTTAATCGTTATTTTATAAAACCAAAAATATAATTGCTATCGTACCGTCTCCATTTTTTTTATATTTTATGTCTTATAATTGTTTTACAAATAAAAATATATATTATCCTTTATTTGACATAATTTTCTTTATTACATAAAAATAAGATAATTAATATATTGTATTAAAGTTAGGTTGCACTAAAAAAATGTTCAATATAAAATCAAACATTCTAAACACTATTAATTAAGTAGAATGAGGGTTTTTTTTTTTTTTTATCTATGTGAGAGTTTATTCACACTATCTATTTGTTTCTTTCCTGTTTTTATTTTTTTGTTCCACCACGTTTTCATTTTTATATCAGTGATAAATTTTATATTATGACTTAAAATGTTATTAGTAGTAGAAAAAATTACACGAAAATTCCCCTATATATATTTTACAAATTTTGAATTTTTAAATTACTATTTGTTTACAATTATATATTTGATTTCCCCTTCGTATATTGATTTTAATTTTTCTATTAAAATTATTATTCCCTACCGAATTCAGTAATTTTTAACTTTATTTTTAGACATTTGGTTGTTTTGAAACTATATTCTATATTTTTTTATGTTGAATACCTATAACTATTTTAAAATTTTTGTATTTAAAATGTCTGTCCATTATACAAGATACATATTAATTACTAGCAAATTAGTGAAGATATTCTCACGACTAAGTGAGCACCCAGATTTATAATATGAAAATGAAAAATTAATGGTTATGCTCGGACACATTATACGACATTTTTTATTATTAACTAATTACAAACCTTAATTTATACAATAAAGCTTTACTTCTCTCGAAGAATAATTAATTCACTTAACAATTGAATTTGAGTATTTTTAATCAGAGTATTTTTTAAAAACATAATTATTTGTGCCTTTTTCAAATAAATAATATAATACTTTCATAATGAAAAAAACGTAGTATCACTCAATAATAAAAATATTTGTTTACTGCTTTAAATAAATATATTCAACATTCATTAATTATTTACCTAAGCTGTCACACCATGCCAATTGGCCAAGGCATCAAGCCTGGCCACAAAATTTTGGTTCTGTTAATTAATCCAAATATAGCCTTAAAATAAGAATCTTGGGTAATGATATTTATTTGACATTCTTGTAACAACTAGAAATAATTATAATAATTAATGAAATTAAATTATTCAATTAAAATATAAATTAAATTATTCAATTAAAATATAAATTAAATTATTAAATATAAAAGCAATAAATGGGTTATAAATTTAAAAGTGGAAAATTTGTAGAGTTTCAACAAATAGGATCATAAAATAATAGAATAAAAAAGCAAATATAGTAAAAAATTTGATATATTAACCATCCACTCCAATATACAATCTCATTTCTCTATTTAAAATTTTATTTTTTGTATGGTATATGACAAAAACACCATTTTTTTTTCATATCATCAATTTTATACTAAATTGTCACTATATCATTTTTCTATATAAAATTTCAGTAGTTGTTGTATGATATAACAAAAATATCATTTGTTTTATATCATAAGTGGTATATTAGAGTAAGTTATCAAAATATAATTTTTTTATATAATTTTTTTTTTATGATATGACAAAAATATATTTTTTGATATCATCAATAAAAGTTGTATACTAGAAGTTTTCAGTATATCATTTCTTTATACTAAAAAAAAGAAAAAAAGAAAGAGGTTTTGGTACCTTGGTTTTGGTTAGGAGCATAGAAGAAGCACCCTACTTGTAAAGTTTTGGTGTGAGAGGTGAACCCACAAACTTGGCCACGACCAGCACAATCCCCACACGCGGGTTCGTTCCACTTTAACACGACATCCTTGTTGAGATCAGGCATGAAAAACGATGTCGTGTCTGGATTCGGAATGGGAACAAAAGCCGAGGATATCACCTCACACTCCTCACTCCACGGCAACGTGCCATTGAGAGGCCACCACGAGAATGTCACCGAGGAGGAGGAATTCGAATCGAGGCATGAAATTGGGGGAGATTCAACGGAGTGTGTCATGTTGGAAGGACAACGAAGGAACGTTAGGTCGTAAACGGTTGCCTCAAACGTGAACGGTGGGTGCAGGGAAAGGCTCAAGTTCTGCAAGAAACGTTTCGGGAGACAACCTTCGGGGTCGTTCACGGTAAGAGTTTGGGACTCGTAGTTTATGCTTTTCACCACCAAATCTCCGGAACCTGGGAGGCTCAGAATGGTTCGGTTGCGGTTGTCGCAGGAAAGCTGGAACCTCGGATAGCTGCACCGACCAGAAATTGTAGCTTCGATCGGAGTTTGTTTCAGACCAAACGGAAAGTGAATTTTGATTTTGCCGCATGAGATTGTGCGGCACGTTGATTCCCCTCTGAGAGGGAGGAGAAAGATGATCAACAGTGGCAGACACAACATTGGAACAAGGAATGAGCAAGAAGTGTGATGTGAATAGGAGAAGAGGGAAAGGTTTAATTATAGGAAGTGTTGGAAGCTAAAGAGAAATAAATGCAATTCATCACTTTCAATAACTTCTTTGAGGATTGGCAAAGTGTCATGTTCTGTGATTAATTCAGTTGCAAACCTTTTCTCTCCTTTCCATGTTGATGCTACGTGATATAAAGATCTGGACCCGTTTTTCCTCCAAAGAGAACAAAATATCTCTTTAACTTGATGTTAATGGCTTTTAAAACCTAATAATGATAATTGCATAGTAAATGTGCTACTTGACAAATGGGGAACTATGATGGAAAAAAACGCACGCGGAAACAACACAAGATAATCACGAATTAACTGCAGAAAAATAAACGACACAAGATTTAACGTGGTTCGGTCGCCAACTGCAACCTACATCCATCGGGGCAACTATTAGGTTTACATTATATCTTGTTGCACACCAATTACAAGTACAATGATCTCTTTAAATAGAGATAAATAGAGATAATAAAGGGACATAATAATTAAGCCCACTCACTAAACATGTGTCTAGTTAGCCCAACCCAATTGGTCCTGACTTCATATCCAACAATCTCCCACTTGAAGCCACGGAACAATGTTCACCTACGCTTCAATTGTGTACATGGTGTCTTGTCAGCCCAACCCAATTGGTCTTGACTTCATACCAACAATCTCCCACTTGAAGTCACGGAACAATGTTCACCTGCGCTTCAACTGTGTACATGTACTTCTGTAATCTGTCGACGAAACTCAATGTTCCACCACTAGTTGCCACCAGCCTTCTTAATCATTTTGAAGACTTCGTTAAAACTCCCTTGAGTTTTAACACGTCAGTCACTGACCCGTTCTCTGTTCCTACCGACTCCCACTTACAGGAACTGTCGGATCCTGAAACAACCTGAGAACAAACACTCTCCATATACCCGTTCTCTATTCCTACTGACTCCCACTTACAGGAACTGCCAGATCCTGGAACAACCTGAGAACAAACACTTTCCATATTCAACAAGACATTTTCTGGAGAAGTTTCAATCGCTGGGATATTGGTTCTCCTAACCCACTGTCGTCTAGGAACTTTAGCTGAAGCACAACCCATGCTCCCACTGCCACAAGTACCTCTGACTGGTCTACTTGAACCTTTCCATGCTCGTTCATCCTGAATCTGACTTGTGGCTCTGGGTTTCTCTTTTGTAAAGACAACCCTCTTCTGCCCATGAGATTCTGTGAACCGGACTTTGTTTATCTTCTGAACGGGGATGGTCACTCCTCAGACACGGTAATCTGACTATATACAACGAACCTTTCTTTCTTCCGTAGGCCATGACAAGATTTCCCTTGACAACCTTCCAGTGCTGATTTTCAAACTTCACTTCATGTTCCTGTTCATTGCCTAACAGAAATCACACTTTTCGTTAAGCTTGGAACAACTCTGACATTCTTCAAAGTCCAAAAACCAACTGGTGTCTTCAACACTATGTCACCCATGCCCGTTACCTTAAGAGTTATATTGTCCGCTAGTCTTACCTTTCCAAAGTCCCCAATAACTAGATTCTGCAATGCTTCAGAATCCATGACCCAGGAATCCACACTGCTCTCCGCGCAACAGACTAAGAGGTCCTCGTCCGCGGAATCTTCTGCAATGCTGACTTGTTTATCATTTGGGCATTGATTCCTGAAATGCCCCACCTCCTTGCAGTTCCAACATGTTACACTTGAGCAATCCTAAGTCTTTGACTGACTCCTTCCTTTGTTCTTGCTCCAACTATCTCTGATATTTCTCTTACCTCTCATGACATATAGCGATTCACTAGATAATTCCCCAGAACTCCTTCTTCGGACATCCTTGCCAAGAATGAGATCACGAATCTTCTCAAAAGTGAATCCATCGGATCCGGCTGAACTGGTAACTGCTATAACCGTTCCGGACCAACTGTCAGGCAAAGACGATAACAGTAGTAAAGCTTGAACTTCATCATCGAACTTAATGCCCACTGACATAAGTCTGGCTAAGATCAAATTCGTTTTATTGATGTGCTCAGTAACTGAACTGTCTTCCTTCATCCTTGTGTTTACCAATTCTCTAATCAGAAACACCTTGTTTGCAGCAGATGGCTTCTCGTACATGGCTGTCTTCTCCTTCAAAATGTTGAACGCAACATTCTTACTCAAAGAGAGTCGGATTACGGACATAACTTTCCGATCCAAACCTGCCCACTTTGCATTAGACATCTTTTCTGGCTTGTCATCCAAAGCCACGTCCAAATCTTTTTGAACTAGCAATCCTCAATTTGCATTTTCCACCAACTGAAATCTATACCATCGAATTTTTCAATTCAGAACCTCCCTTCTTCTGTCATCTCAAATGACTAGACGAGATACTCGGTACAACTGATTTCAGATCTTGGCAATCTTTTTTTTTTTTAAATCAAGAACACAAAAATTGCACCACCCAAAATCACTCACCAACAGACTTGGTCGCAGTCCCCACTGCCCTGACACTTCGCACCACCACCGTCGCTGGTCACCGCTGTTGTGAAGCAGATCTGGGAAACCCTAAGCCTTAGGACGCTGTTGCAACCCCTGCAAAACCCTGGCTTTGGGATGTTGTTGCCGCCTCTGCAAAACCCTAACTTTGGGACATTGTTGCCGCCTCTGCGAAACCCTAACTCTGGGACGCTACTGCAACCACAATTTTCACATCTCGTCGATTAATTTCTGCTGATCGAACCTCTAGTGTGTAAACGAACCCAGGCTCTTGATACCACTTGATGGGAAAAACGCACGCGGAAACAACACACATAATCACGAATCAACTGCAGAAAAATAAACGACACAAGATTTAACGTGGTTCGGTCGCCAACTGCAACCTACATCCACCCGGGCAACTATTAGGTTTACATTATATCCTGTTGCACACCAATTACAAGTACAATGATCTCTTTAAATAGAGATAATAAAGGGACATAATAATTAAGCACACTCACTAAACATGTGTCTAGTCAGCCCAACCCAATTGGTCCTGGCTTCATACCCAACAAACTAGAGAATTATCTTTGAAAAAATATAATTTTATAACTAAGAGAGTTGTTTTAAAAAATATAATAAAAAATAAATTTGTAAGTAAATGATGTGAGAATTTTTTAAAATAATAATATTGAAAGTTGTAGAGTCGATATAGAAAAAAGAATTATTAATATATCATGGTTCATTATTGTGGGTTCCACTTACAGCAGGTGGAAAAATTTGAAAAACTATTGAATCGTATCCACAACAAACACTAATGATATTTTTACAACCTGCTCCAATATTGATGATATAAAGAAAAATTATTTTCGTCATTTCATAAACTAGTGCAAGTTTTAAGTAGAAAAGTTTAGATTCTAAAGTGGTACAAGTTGTCAATATATCACTTCTCAAAGACAAAATGCAAATCATAAGCAACCTTCAAGCTTTAACCTCTCTTCCTCAAAATCAATTTTCAAGTCTCACTCCAAATTAGGAATAAGACCCTTTTGAAATTACAAATTATTCAAATTTTAACTCACTTGCTGAAAGGACAAAAATATCCTTAGACATGTTAGCATTTTCAGCCATGTCACGGGTGCTAATAGTGCATTCTTCATATTAATTATCGTTTTATATTAATTACAAAACTTTACATTCTTTAAGATGTAAAGATAACATTATAATCATAAGTAAAATGAAATGATCAAAATTCAATTAAAAATTATAACACAGGTAAAGATTAAAAATTAAATGATAAAAATTCAATTAAAAAAAGAAAAATTTAAGTATTTAACAACATAATTTAATATAGACTCAATTATTTAAATCTTAAATTAATTATATGCTCCCATAATGTGGCATGCCATGCAGGAGGAGGAGGTCTGTATATATGGATGATGATACCAATGAAAAGTAAATGGGCTATAAATAGCTCCATAAATGGATAAGAGAGTTTATATAATAAAAAATAAATTAATGTTAAGTTCAGGTAAAGTAACACTCAATATTAGTGATTTGAATCTGAAACAATAGTTAATATTCTGTATTTGAAGTTAAACTCTATAACCTAAACCTTAAACTATAAATCTATTTCTATAGAAGCTTTAGGATTGCAATGACAAACTTAGGCTTTGGTCTGGCATCATCTGCTCATAAACCAAAGGAGGAACACCAACTTCCACGGTTCCATCTAGCATCTGCATCACGTGCTTCATTGAAGGTCTCAGAGCAGGATTTGGATGAACACACCATAGGCCAACCAAGGCCATTTCCTCAAACCTCTTGAAATCATTCAACACTTCCGAGTCATGTCTCACCACTAGCTCTAGTTGCCTAAACACCACACACCTCAAAACCCATTTTGTAAGAACCACATCATCATCTTCACTGTCTTTTCCAGCCCCACAAACCTCAACGTGCTTTCTGCAGCAAATAATCTCCAATAGCATAACCCCATAACTGTATATGTCAACTTTGGCAGTTATAGGTGCACTCTTCAGCCATTCGGGTGCCATGTATCCCATTGTGCCTCTTAAATTAGTGTTTGTTCTAGTTTGATCTTTCTTCAAAAGCTTGGACAACCCAAAATCTGCAATCTTTGCTGTGTAATTGGCATCAAGTAGCACATTTTCGGGCTTGATGTCACAATGTATGATCTGGGTGTTGCACTCTTCATGCAAGTATAGCAACCCCCTTGCGACTCCAAGAGCCATTTCAATCCTCTGACCCCATTCAGGCCTTTCTCTCTCTCCAAACAGAAATCTGGAGAGTGCTCCATTTGGCATCAACTCATACACTATAATTCGATGGCTACTCTCAAAGCAAAACCCCAAAAGCCTCACCAAATTTCTGTGATGGGTACGGCCAATAATTCTGAGCTCAGTCATGAATTCACTTTCACTTTTCTCAATTTTCTTTTCCAGTGTCTTCACTGCAATACCAATCTCTACACCATCTATTACTAAACCACCACGATAGACTTTTCCTGAACCTCCCCTTCCAAGAATCCTAGTGAATCCCTCTGTTGCTTCATGCAGCTCCTGAAAGGTGAATTCCCTGAAGTTGATTCCAATAGCGGTTGCATTCAGATGCTTCCTTCTTCTTGTTAGTCTCCGAGCGAAAGGATGATAGTAGACAGCAAGAGCACCCAGGAAACAAGCAAGAGTGGCAGTAACTGCAAGAAGAACCTTCAAAAAGACTCTTACATTAAAACTTTTCTTCTTGGGAAGTTTAGGTGTCCCAGACTCAACCCTATGAGCAACTTTAAGCAGTGCTTTCATTCCCTTTGAAGAAGAGCTGTTTCTAGCATTCAGTAAGGGCAGTCTCTTCTTCACACATGTGGAGGTGGAATGGTTGTAAGTTGCAGCAACGATGTTACAATCATCTTTTACAGCCTTCTTACAACTTTCCAAGTCAACACTATCAAAACTAAACAGACGAATATCAAAATTGAAATCAGTATCGTCTAAGACCTGGAGATTGAAGTTGGTCTCTGCGCAGTAATTGATGACAGCTGGTGGGTGACACCCTTTGGAAACATCTTGATCATCCAATGGGATATAACCTGGAATACACTCACACTTCACTGATTCATTGTCAGGAGAAGTGCACAAGCCATACACACCACAGACAACATTCACTCTGCAGGGATCCTCCACAGCTCTCCAAACCCTGCTCCATTCTGTGCCATTCCTCTTGTGATATGCATATTGTTGGAAATTCCCATTCTCTTCTATTGTAGCAAGGTGATAGTAATCCTCCACTGGGGTTGGAGTGGTTTTGGTCATATTGAAGATTTTCCCGGTGTCGTTGACAAGGTACATAAGAGCAGTGGAAGCATTAAAAACCAACCTCACATTGGAGGTTAGGGTTGAAGAAAACCAGTATGCTGGGTCAGACCATTGGTGAGCTTGGAGCAACAAGTTGCCATCATTTTGCATCAATAGCATGAAATTTCCCTGTGAGTAGTTTGAAGGTCCTCTCCCCTTGGAAAAGAGGGTTTGATTAGTCTGCAAGGTTTGGCCTGGTAAGATTGTGTTGGCTGAAAAGTTGAAACTTTCCCACACATGTCTTAAATTGGAGTCCTTCATGACAAAATTGCCATCGTCTTGCATGGTGGCAGATGTTGCCGCCCCACCGTTTGCTCCACCGTGTATGGTCTGAGCAGTAGTCCCATTTGGGTATACTACCACAAGTTGTCCTGCAGAAGTGAATTGGATTTGGGAATTTGGTTCCATTGGGGGAGCTCTGTACCATACCAGCTTTCTCTCTGTGATTCTCCCAAACCATATTCCCACAAGAAAGAGATCACTGCGGAGATGGAGGAATCCAAATTCAAAATCACCAGAGGGTGACTTCCAGGTAGAGTTTGATCCAGCAGTGATGTGTGTGTTTGGTTGTATGGTGGCATGGAAGCCATTCAGAAGTGAAAGTAGTACAAGAATGGAAGAGAGAAAGATAGCTAAAGACATTAGATTGGATTGGAATGAATCTGGTGAGTGAAATGTGCAGAAAACAACAACAAAAGAAGTTGACTTGAGAACATAGAAAGAAGGCAACAAAGAAGAATTTTTGGTAGGAAAGAGAGATGCATTGTCATAAAAAATGAAGTTGTATCCTCATAATATATAATATATAGATGCATGCATATGGTGAATGAACATCATGAATATTTGGGCAGTGGAAACTTCAAGGAAATTATGCAGTGGAAGACTTGGCAACGAATTGACTAAGAAACTTGGTTCAATTGGCACCACTAAGAAATCAGGAGTAAAAACAAATTTTGCAGTGTCACTTTTATGGGAACTTGGAAGATTGGTTCAGCAAAATATAATTATAGATTCTGTTTAACTGGTTCAGCAAAATAAAGTTGGGTGAAACATTTCAGAAGATGCAAAGATGCTTTATTGAGTGAAGAAGAAGAGGAGGGTGAAGTTAAGTGTGTAAAGTGAAATATAAGCAAAAGAAAGTGACCTGAAAAGTGTTCCTCTGACATCTTCAACTGGTTCAATGAAGTGCCAAGTCAATAGTTTTTTTTTTTTTTTATCTTTTTCAAATTTGAAGTTGAACAGCTTCAATGGAATGGATATGGATAAAGACTAAGTTGATGCTGCAAACCAATAAGGAATCACACATTTATTTAACTTTTGAATTCAAAGACTATAGACACTTATCTTTTGAGACGGAAGACTCATTCTTCCATCTCGCTCTCATTTCATTCAAAATAATTTATGTCAGATCATGCCTACAAAACATGAAAGTAAAGACACTTTTTTAACTTCCAAATTCAGGTAAACAATTCATTTTGTACTATATTTTAAATAAATTTCAGAAATATACATATATATATGTCATTTTATATTTAAAAAATCATTTTAATAAATAAATTATTTAAAATATATATGATCAATCGTATCATTTATATCTACTATTAAGTTTTTTTTAATATATAAATCAAATATAATAAATCTTATAAATTAAATATTTTCTTCTAAATAAAATTTATAGTCTATGACATCGATGTATAGTTTAGCGTATTTATTTTGTTTATTGTATGATAGCCTTGGTTTTTCATAAAATTTTAGAAAAATTGTCTCAGAATAATATTTTACTGAAATTCCACGTAAGAATCTGGATTGAATTTGGGACAAAACGCGACAAATTTCACGTCAAATGGATGAGTATTCACCTAGAAAAAAATCAAACAGTTTCACACACAAACGAACCTTCCTTTCAACCCTGACAATGATGAATAAAAAATTTATTGAAAATCTTGTGGGACAAACCTGGGGCTCAAATCTCAGCCAAAATTCAATACACACAATGACGAATATCTGGTAAAATTTTCACACCAAAAGACCCAAGGAATAGGGTGTAGCATGACCCAGACCGAGAGTGAACAAAACCAATTTTTCGAAAACAAAATGTCCTGGCTTTTCTTCCTTATATCTCCTTTTTGTGATTTGTTTATGGACGTGCCTCCTTCGCAGGGTGCAAATAGCACATGAAAGTACTTGAGTGAATTTTTCAACGCAATTTTTCAACACAAAATAAAATTGCGGAAAGTAGGGCGAAATTTCACAAATTTTGCTAGAGGATCGCCTTGGTTTTTCACAAAATTTCAGAAAAATTGTCCCGGAATAATTTTTTCCTGAAATTCCTTGTAAGAATATGGACTGAATTTGGGACAAAACGCGATAAATTTCACGTCAAATGGATGAGTATTCACCTAGGAAAAAAATCAAACAGTTTCACACACAAACGAACCTTCCTTTCAACCCTGGCAGTGATGAATAAAAATTTTACTGAAAATCTTGTGGGATGAACCTGGGGCTAAAATCTCAGCCAAAACTCAATACACACAATGACAAATGTCTGGTAAAATTTTCAGACCAAAAGACCCAATGAATAAGGCGTAGCAAGACCCAGACCGAGACTGAACAAAACCGGTTTTCGGAAAACAAAATGTCCTGGCTTTTCTTCCCTCTATCTCCTTTTTGTGATTTGTTTATGGACGTGCCTCCTTCGCAGGGTGCAAATAGCACATGAAAGTACTTGTGTGAATTTTTCAACGCAATTTTTCAACACATAATAAAATTGCAGAAAGTAGGACGAAATTTCAGAAATTTTGCTAGAGGATATATAGCCTTGGTTTTTCACAAAATTTCAGAAAAATTGTCTCGGAATAATTTTTTCCTGAAATTCCACGTAAGAATCTGGACAGAATTTGGGACAAAACGCGACAAATTTCACGTCAAACGGATGAGTATTCACCTAGGAAAAAAATCAAACATTTTCACACACAAACGAACCTTTTTTTCAACTCTGGCAGTGACGAATAAAAAATTTATTGAAAATCCTGTGGGACGAATCTCGGGCTCAAATCTAAGCCAAAACTCAATGAACACAATGACGAATGTCTGGTAAAATTTTCACACCAAAAGACCCAAGGAATAAGCGTAGTAAGACCCAGACCGAGAGTGAACAAAACCGGTTTTCCGAAAACAAAATGTCCTGGCTTTTCTTCCCTATATCTCCTTTTTGTGATTTGTTTATGGACGTGCCTCCTTCGCAGGGTGCAAACAGCACATGAAAGTACTTGTTTGAATTTTTCAACACAATTTTTAAACACAGAATAAAATTGCAGAAAGTAGGACGAAATTTCACAAATTTTGCTAGAGGATAGCCTTGATTTTTCACAAAATTTCAGAAAAATTGTACCGGAATAATTTTTTCCTGACATTCCACGTAAGAATCTGGAATGAATTTGGGACAAAACGTGACAAATTTCACGTCAAACGGATGAGTATTCACCTAGGAAAAAATCAAACAGTTACACACATAAACGAACCTTCCTTTCAACACTGGCAGTGATGAATAAAAAATTTATTGAAAATCTTGTCGGACGAACCTGAGGCTCAAATCTCAACCAAAACTCAATACACACAATGACGAATGTCTGGTAAAATTTTCAGAGCAAAAGACCCAAGGAATAGGGTGTAGCAAGACCCAGACCGAGAGTGAACAAAATCGGTTTTCGGAAAACAAAATGTCCTGGCTTTTCTTCCCTAGATCTCCTTTTTGTGATTTGTTTATGGACGTGCCTCCTTTGCAGCGTACTGGTGTAAATTTTTCAACGCAATTTTTCAACAAAGAATAAAATTGCAGAAAGTAGGACGAAATTTCACAAATTTTGCTAGAGGATAGCCTTGGTTTTTCAAAAAATTTCAGAAACATTGTCCCGTAATAATTTTTTCCTTAAATTCCACGTAACAATCTGGACTGAATTTGGGACAAAACGCAACAAATTTCACGTCAAACGGATAAGTATTCACCTAGGAAAAAAATCAAACAGTTTCACACACAAACAAACCTTCTTTTTCAACCCTGACAGTGATGAATAAAAAATTTATTGAAAATCTTGTGGGACGAATCTGGGGTTCAAATCTCTGTCAAAACTCAATACACACAATGACGAATGTCTCATAAAATTTTCAGACCAAAAGACCCAAGGAATAGGGCGTAGCAAGACCCAGACCGAGACTGAACAAAACCGGTTTTCCGAAAACAAAATGTCATGGTTTTTCTTCCCTATATCTCCTTTTTGTGATTTTTTTATCGACGTGCCTCCTTCACAGGGTGCAAACAACACATGAAAGTACCTGTGTGAATTTTTCAACGCAATTTTTCAACACAGAATAAAATTGCAGAAAGTAGTGCGAAATTTCACAAATTTTGCTAGAGGATCGCCTTGGTTTTTCACAAAATTTCGGAAAAATTGTCCCAGAATAATTTTTTCCTGAAATTCCACGTAAGAATCTGGACTGAATTTGGGACAAAACGCAACAATTTTCACGTCAAACGGATGAGTATTCACCTAGGAAAAAAATCAAACAGTTTCGCACACAAACGAACCTTCTTTTCAACCCTGGCAGTGATGAATTAAAAATTTATTGAAAATCTTGTGGGACGAATCAGGGGCTCAAATCTCTGCCAAAACTCAATACACACAATGATTAATGTCTGGTAAAATTTTCAGACCAAAAGACCCAAGGAATAGGGCGTAGCAAGACCCAGACCGAGACTGAACAAAACCGATTTTCCAAAAACAAAATGTCATGGCTTTTCTTCCCTATATCTCCTTTTTGTGATTTGTTTATGGACGTGCCTCCTTTCCAGGGTGCAAACAGCACATGAAAGTACTTGTGTGAATTTTTCAACGCAATTTTTCAACACAAAATAAAATTGCGGAAAGTAGGGCGAAATTTCACAAATTTTGGTAGAGGATAGCCTTGGTTTTTCACAAAATTTCAAAAAAATTGTCCCTGGATAATTTTTTCTTGAAATTCCACGTAGGAATCTGGACTGAATTTGGGACAAACGTGACAAATTTCACGTGAAACGGATGAGTATTCACCTAGGAAAAAAATCAAATAGTTTCACACACAAACGAACCTTCCTTTCAACCCTGGCAGTGATGAATAAAAAATTTATTGAAAATCTTGTGGGACAAACCTGGGGCTCAAATCTCAGCCAAAATTCAATACACACAATGACGAATGTCTGGTAAAATTTTCAGACCAAAAGACCCAAGGAATAGGGTGTAGCATGACCCAGACCGAGAGTGAATAAAACCAATTTTTCGAAAACAAAATGTCCTGGCTTTTCTTCCTTATATCTCCTTTTTGTGATTTGTTTATGGACGTGCCTCCTTCGCAGGGTGCAAATAGCACATGAAAGTACTTGAGTGAATTTTTCAACGCAATTTTTCAACACAAAATAAAATTGCGGAAAGTAGGGCGAAATTTCACAAATTTTGCTAGAGGATCGCCTTGGTTTTTCACAAAATTTCAGAAAAATTGTCCCGGAATAATTTTTTCCTGAAATTCCTTGTAAGAATCTGGACTGAATTTGGGACAAAACGCGACAAATTTCACGTCAAACGGATGAGTATTCACCTAGGAATAAAATCAAACAGTTTCACACACAAACAAACCTTCCTTTCAACCCTGGCAGTGATGAATACAAAATTTATTGAAAATCTTGTGAGACGAACCTGGGGCTCAAATCTATGCCAAAACTCAATACACACAATGACGAATGTCTGGTAAAATTTTCAGACCAAAAGACCCAAGGAATAGGGCGTAGCAAGACCCAGATCGAGAGTAAACAAAACAGGTTTTCCAAAAACAAAATGTCCTGGCTTTTCTTCCCTATATCTCCTTTTTGTGATTTTGTTATGGACGTGCCTCCTTCGGAGTGTGCAAACAGCACATGAAAGTACTTGTGTGAATTTTTCAACGCAATTTTTCAACACAGAATAAAATTGCAGAAAGTAGGACGAAATTTCACAAACTTTGCTAGAGGATATATAAGGATATCAAATATAGTTTATTGTACTATTTGTTAATACAAGTATTTTCTGAGCGTAGAAATCAAAATGTTTTAGGGATCAAATAATTAATTTACATTTTCATACATACACTCCAACTTACTTTAAAAATAACTAATGAGGATAGAGAATAAGACCTATTAGAACATAGAATAACAAAACAAAGATGAATGAGGAAAATTAAATCAAGGAAGTGTTTGAATCTTAAACAAATTTTAGAATTTTACTAATGAAATATCCCAATAGGTGGATTTCTTCTGCTTTTTCCCCTCACCTTCATACACAATAATCAATGCCTCCGTTTGATTATCATGTTGTAAAAACTAGTTTCTTTCGCGTTGGCATTGCGATATCTTTCGGAATTATAGGCACAAATTTGTTACCATCAGCACAAATTCCAATGGCAAGAGGTGTAATTTGGATAGTTAACAAGTCCAAGTTCCCCAAGGGATCATTGATGCCTGAAGCCACTGCTCCTTCCACTGCTGCACCACAAACAACAGCTTCCAAAGGATTCATGCCTTTATAAAGTTCCTTCCTTCCACAAATTTTAGCAAGAAGACTCTTCACTCTTGGGATACAAGAGCATCCACTTACAATTATCACATCATTTAAGTCTTGAAATTCTACCTTGGCATCTTTCAAGCACTGAATGATAAGGCTTTCACATTTCTCAAACACCTTTCTATTTACCTCCTCAAACTCCTCCCGCTGAACAACTCTGCATATCTTCACATCATCTCCCAAATCAACATCAACCTGAACTGTGTTCTGAGAGGAAAGCTGGTGAATTGCATCCTGGGTTGCAACTCGAAGCAGGCCCATCCGCTTCATTTCACTGACCTCATGGCTTTGAAAATGATTTTCAGATTCTGGCAAAAGATGAAACATCATATTTTGAAGCAAGTCTTCACCACCATATTAAGGAAATAATAATTATCAAATTATATGTAATTATTGTATGCAATATTGTACGATATTGTAGCCAATTATATGCAATTAATTTAATAATGATAGAATCTCATGGTTAGTATCCCTACCTAATTAGATTGTAATTTGAAGATAGAAACTCCCTATATATTTCTATACATGAAGTGATGTAACCATATACATAAGAGATCTCTTCTTCTTACCATTTTTTATCATTTTCTTATATGGTATCAGAGCACCGATCTTGGTGCCTTGACAACCTCTTCATTTTTATCCCCTAAATAAAAAATCATGTTTGGCAAAGAAGGCATCAGTAACGAGTCTGATAGAAACCTCGTACAAGGCTTCAGTGTCGAGCAAATTCAACAATTGGCAAAGGCTATTTACTCGCTCAACAATAACGGTAAAAGTGACACGTTTGTTAGCTCTGCAGTCTGCTTGCCCATAACTTCTCTTCTAATTATGCTTTTACGAAACCATGGATTTTGAATAGCAGAGCAACCGATCACATTGCATTTGATTCACAATTTTTCACACACACTTCATCATCATTTATTCCAAATGTTAATCTGCCCACAGGCTCAACTGCGCTCATCTCATCTACCGGCACAATTAAATTCAATGACAAAATCACTCTCAAAGATGTTCTTTGCGTTACTTCTTTTAATTTAAATCTAATGTGCATTAGGAAGATAACCAATTCACTAAATTGTTGTGTCGTTTTTACTCCACATGGTTGCGTTTTACAAGACTTGGCTACGGGGAGGATGATTGGCTCGGGTAAACAACACGCAGGCTTATACTACATGTTCCCTCTTCCAAACCAAGCCCACGCATCTCAAATATCGACCGACCCTGATTTATGGCACAAGCGCCTCGGACATCCTTGTCTGGCGTGTCTACAACTTGTATCTTCCTTACTACCTATCCTATCAGTAAAAATCTCATTCTCATTCATAATAATTGTAGTATTTGTCCCAAAGCTAAACAAACAAGGCTACTATTTCCTTTAAGCACAAAAAAAATCTCATTCTCCATTTAATCTATTGCATTGTGACATTTGAGTCCTCATAAAACCCCAACTCATTTTGGAAAACGTTTTTTTCTCACTATAGTCGATGACTATACTAGATGTACTTGGCTATTTCTTATGAATCACAAATCTAAAACCCAACATATCTTAGAGTCATTCATTACATTTGCACAAAATCAATTTCAGATATCTATTAAAACCATCCGCGTTGACAACGGACTGAAATTTATTTCACTGTATGATTTTTTTCTCAAAAAAGGTATTGAATGTCAACGCATTTGCGTCTACACTCCTCAACAAAATGGAGTAGTAGAACGCAAACATAGACACGTTTTAAACACAGCACGAGCCCTCCTATTTCAGTCCAATTTACCATTAGAATTTTGGAGAGAATGCATTTTAACCGCCACATATATCTTTAATTGCTTGTCATCACCTTTACTAAAAAATAAATCACCTTTTGAGCTACTATATAATTAACCACCTTCACTTTGTCACCTAAAAACTTTTGATTGCCTCTGTTACGCAATTGTTTTTCACCTAAGCAAAAATTTGACCCACACGCCCGACAATGCATTTTCATTGGTTATCCTCACAGTCAAAAAACATACAAATTATTTGATATAGATGCAAACACTTTTTTTACAAGTTGGGATGTCATCTTCCATGAAAGTGTTTTCCCATTCTGCCAACAGTCACAGACACAATCCTCACCTCCATTACAAGGTATTTTGCCCACTATTGACATTGACTTACCCACTCCTGTCCAACATTCACTCGATCAACCTTCTTCTCTTACTCATCACAATGCACCTGAACCTCCATCAAACCAACTTTCTTCTCCTACTCGTCACAATACACCTGAACCTCCATCAAACCAACTCTCTTCTCCTACTCGTCACAATGCACCTGAACCTCCATCAAACCAACATTCTTCTCCTACTCGTCATAATACACCTGGACCTCCACTAGACCAACCTTCTTCTCCCATGCCAAGAAGTCTAGCACCCATTACCAAACCTTCTCCAACCGACCTTCCTGTTCGACGATCCAGTCGCACATCAACCCCACCTTCCTGGCTTCAAGACTACGTAACAGGATCCCAAGCCAATCATTCGACCACTGCCCAAGACCGGACGAATGGAACCAGGTATCCTATGCATCATTTTCTTTCTAATTCACGATTTTCTTCTACACATAGTGCATATCTTGCTAACATCACAACCACCAAAGAACCTCACACTTATGCTCAAGCTATCCTTGATCCAAATTGGCAAAAAGCAATGGACGAAGAGCTTTCCGTCTTACAGCTAAATCAAACGTGGACCTTGACACTGTTACCCGTTGGGCAGAAACCCATCGGATGCAAATGGGTCTATAAAATAAAGTACAACTCAGATGGTAGCGTCGACAGATATAAGGCGCGCCTTGTCGCAAAGGGGTACACTCAGATTGAAGGTGTCAACTATTCTGAAACTTTTTCACCAACAACAAAATTAACAACTTTGAGGTGTCTCCTCACCATTGCAATAACTAGAAATTGGTTTACTCACCAGCTAGATGTGCAAAATGCCTTCTTACATGGCACATTGCATGAATTTATTTACATGGACTTGTCACCCGAGCATCATCGACAAGGGAGAACATTGTATGTCGACTCAACAAATTCCTTTATGGTCTCAAACAAGCATCTCGAACATGGTTTTCAACATTTTCTCATGTGATTAAATCTGTAGGATTTCAACAATCCAAGACAGATTACTCTCTATTCACAAGACAAAATAACTCATTATTTACTACCCTTTTGATTTATGTGGATGATATTTTTTTGACAGGAAATGATTTGACAGAAATTCAGCGTGTTAAAGATTGTCTATTACAACAATTTCGCATTAAAGATCTTGGAGACCTAAAATATTTTTTAGGGATTGAATTTTCCCGTTCCAAAGTTGGTATTTACATGTCCCAAAGAAAATATGTGCTTGATATTTTGCAGGATACGAGACTCACAGGTGCTCGTCCAGACAAATTTCCAATGGAACAATACCTAAACCTCACACCAGACGATGGAAAGTTATTAAAGGATGCAGTCAAATACAGGTGACTCGTGGGACGACTGATATACCTCACGGTTACTCGGCCTGACATAGCATTTTCGGTTCAGACCCTAAGTCAGTATATACAGGATCCACGAAAACCTCGTTGGGATGCCGCAATTCGAGTCCTAAAGTACATCAAAGGAGTATCTGGGTATTGCATTTTTCTTGGTTCTTGACATTACAGGTAACATATCAGTCCTTCATATGTAACGACACAGTATCAGCTCGCACATATTTTTACAAAAGCACTGAGCAAGGAACGGTTTTTGACGCTACGACACAAGTTGGGAGTTCATGATCTTCACCTACCAACTTGAGGGGAGTATTAAGGAAATAATAATTATCAAATTATATGCAATTATTGTATGTAATATTGTACGATATTGTACCCAATTATATGCTATTAATTTAATAATGATAGAATCTCATGATTAGTATCTACCTAATTAGTTTGTAATTTGGAGATAGAAACTCCCTATATATTTGATGTAACCATACACATAAAAGAATAAGAAACCTATCTTCTTCTTACCATTTTTTATTATTTTATTATACACCAATGTTACTTCCTGCCAAGGCTTTAATCTGTGAAACTCTTCCCGCTGGAGCAGCGACAACAACATCACAAAACCAGCACCCATATTGAAAACGAGAGCAATTTTCTCGCTTCCACTGCCCATATTCTCATGACAATTTTGCTGTTGTTGTTGAGCGTACAACAAAGCCACGGCTGTCGGTTCAGGCATCAACATGAGAACATGAAGGTCAGCCATGGCACACGCACGCCCTATCCGGGTTAGCTGAAATCGACTAGAACTGTTAGAACCACATTTCTTATTCGTCGTTTCAGCTTATCTTCAATTATGGCTCTTAATTCCACCAGAAATATCGCTAGGACTTCTTCTGGAGTGGTGGATCTCCACATATTGTTTACTAATGCGACAATTAATGGGCAAACACCAATGTCCATAGTCTGCACTAGAAAAGGGAGATTCTTACAGGCTTGGACAACCAGATCGGTATCAACTCTGCCTATCAGGCGTTTCAGGTTGAAAATGGTGGCTCTAGAGAACATCTCATCCTCGATGGAGGGTTGACTGCAAACTCCACCAGAAGGGGTGTCACCTTTGAAAGTCACATACGATTTCATAATCTTTTCATTCCTTGTGTTCTTCAAAAGCTCCACTCGGAAACCACTCCACACAGCAACACTACATTGTGATGTGCCAAGATCAATTCCAATTGCTATTTCAAAAAAAGTAGATGATTTTTCTTCTCCGGTGGCTTCACTGCCAGACGTCACAATGTATGCAGATTCCGGCATCTTGTGTTTGAACGATAAGAGAAAATAGAGGTTTATCCATACATTCTACATTTTTACATTTTTTAAACTACACTTTCCTTGATATATCTGAAAATAACGCTTCTAGAAGTAAATTAGCATCACATATATTCATATAATCATAAGTATCACACCACAATTCAAAAAAAAGGGTTAAAAGTATCCAGGAACAAGAACAATTATAAACCCAAATTCCAGGGTGAAAAGACACGAAATACATTCCTCGCAGGATGTACACTTCAAGCGAATAACTAGAATATGTAACTAAAACAATCCACAACAAAATCTTGCATCTATCATGCATTATCCTTCCTAAAAATACGTAATAAACCGTCAACTTAGTCTCATCTATTTCAATGTCACAGACGAGTTTAGTTAAACTATGAAACCTAACAACCAATCTCTTTCTCTAATGTAGTTAAGTAGCATGATCATCATCAAGAATAACGTTAAAAGAGGCAAAGATAAAATTCAAATAACTATTTTCTTTATTTACATTTTTTCCAATTTCAAAGCCTAAACAAGTAAACTGAGTTGGTAGTGTGATTGTGAGAATGAAGATAATGATTACATTGTTCCATTAACAATTAAAATAGAACGAGATATCATAAGAAAAATGAAGTTATTGATGATTGGGAAGAGGTGAAAACTGAGCAACGCAACAAAACAACAAAATGTATAAGAAAATGATAAAAAAAATGGTAAGAAGAAGAGATGTTTCTTATTCTCTTATGTGTGTATTACATCACTTCATCTATAGGAAATATATAGGGAGTTTCTCTCCCCATAGGAGTTTCTCTCCCCAAATTACAATCTAATTAGGTAGGATACTAATCATGAGATTCTATCATTATTAAATTAATTGTTGCATATAATTGAGTACAATATTGTATACAATAATTGTATATAATTTGATAATTATTATTTCCTTAATAAAATGTGATGAACGGTTGATTTCACTGAGACTGAACAACTAAACGAATAAGATGCAAAAACTGAACCGTTCATATAAAAAAAATGACCAAAGGTGCTGAAGTTCTAGACACTCCTTAATCTATCACATCACATTCATTTTTAATTCTTATTCCACTTATAACATACCATTTATTTCTAATTGTGATTAGTCTTAAATAATTTAAATATTTTTTTAATCTCTTAATAATAAAATTATAATGGAAAATAATGGTTGATTTTAATAATTTATCTTAACGGTTTCAATTAAGAAGATTAACGTAGTCGGTTAAAATGAAAAGTAGTTTTTAAATACTCATCCTAATTTAGCTCTTCATTTCATTTGAGAGTTTGTTTCTACATATTTTAAAAGTTAAAATAAAAAATAATTTAAATTCACTTACATTTCCCTCCTTAATTCTTTAAGAGACTTTTAATAACAAAATCATAATAAAACTAAATAATATCTAATAATTCTAACATATTATCTCACCAGAGGTACTTTAAAACTATAAATATTACCAAGGACTCTTCTAGATCTTTCTTATTCAACACCAATAACATTATTCTATATTTACTTTACACTTAAATAATTTATTATTTTATTATAATATAATATTTTATTTAAGACCAGTTATATGTAGAAATTTTGTTACAGGACAAGGTAACAATAGGTGAAATATTGAAGTAAGTTTTTTGCGAGATAAATTAAGATAAAAATCTTTAAACAGTTTTAGAAAATAAATAATTTAATGAATTAAAAACTATACAAAATTATTTTACAAATTAACATAAACTAGTTTTAATGTTTAAAAAGCTAATTTGATTTACTTTTTATTTTTCTTCACTCAAAATGTGAAGAAGATAGTTTAAAGAAAAATTTATCAAAATGCTGTACTTCAATTTGAGTATTACATAAATGGCCAAATGCACAATTTTTTTTAAAAATAGTATTCTTTTAGTCAAAATTAGGCAATATCAATTAAATCCATTAATCTATATTTTTTTTCATTAAATTCAGATGTTTGCAATAATTGGTTAAGTTTTTCTAACTATAGCATAGTGATTGACATAACAATAATCTACTTCAAATAACAAAGAGAAAGATATAATGTTTAAAATATAAGATATTAAGAGACGAATCTATATATAATCATGAATTATATATTTATATAATTTAAAAAAATTATATATTACTAATTTAAAAAAATATTTTTTCTTATTTTTATAATTATAACAAAATTTTATATAATAAATTTAAGTTTTTATAAGATTATTGTATTTTTTAAAATTATTAAAATTTAACAAATATTTTTTAAATTAGACATTAAAAAAATCGTATACTTCTCTTTTTCTTTCAAATACAACTATTTAGAGATGACCTAAAACATTTGGCAAAAGAGGAGTGATATTGCATGTTGCGAAACGTCTACGCTACTGTTCAGGATGCAGTTACTTCATGAATTTCCCTGGTAATAGATTGTGTTACTCCACTTTCAAATCATCAAAATTATCACACTTTTAATAACGTACACTTAAATTTACAACAAACAAATTTCATAAAATGTAGGTTTTTTCTATTATAGTGCAATTTTAAACAAAAATCACTGAATCAAATCAATTTAAAAAAAATAATCATATAATTAAATCGTGTAAACATGATATAATTTTATTTTAAAAAATTATGCATATTTGATTTTATGAAAGTTAAATTGTGTTATTTTAACACGATTTTTTTAGTGTGTAAATAGAAGTTGTATTTAAGTTATATAACTTGATTCAATTTAATTCAGTTTTTATTTTTTTAAATATACTACTTCACTTTCCCAAAATAAAAAGTTATGTGACGTACATACAACTTTATTGATAAAGTCGTGTGATATTCACATTATGTAACTTTTTTTTTCAAAGTCTTCCATTTCAATATTTTCTTTTAAAATTGTACCAAATTCTCAAAAGCCCAAAATGTATTATTTATTACAATCATGTTTTTCTGAACAAGGGAAATTAAATATATTTCAAATTAATTCTCAAAGCCCATATCTATTGGGCCCATATCTATAGAGACCTTTGGTCATAATTCATTTGATTTAATTGACCCGAAGGTAAATGAAAATGAAATAATTTTGTTTATAATTTTTTAATTGTTTAATACTATTCTAATGGAACATTTAAAACCGAAAAACATTCATAATATATATGAAAGTTCAATTTTTTTTAGTAATATATTCAATTTATGTGCAAATTAATCAACTATGAAATATTTCCACTTAAAAAATTCACAAGCGAACTATCTTTTTTTTCACCTTATGTATGAAAAAAAATACTCACTCATTGGACGCGAAAATCATTTTAAAATAATTATTTTAATTTGAAATTCACTGATTCGTTCAACTCATTAAGTAATGTTAATCGAGATAGTTTTTAAATTAAATGTTAATGAAGCTGAATTAAACCAACACGCCTACAAAATTTACCAAACAAGTTTGTTCGTTTTTAAGAGGCTATTGACCATTTCCTAATTCACACATTAGTAATTCATCTAAACTCATAATTGAATAAACAAATTTAGGTAGATTTCCACAAGTTTACTTTCAATTATAGTTAGATATTATTATTATTTTTAAATATATTAAGAAATAGATTTTAAATCTAATTTAATCTTATAAAACTCTAATAAAAAGTTTGGACTTACTTTTGTTCTTACATGGTTCAACAATATGAATTTTCTCTATTAAGTCTCCAAACTCTTATGTTATGTAGTTCTTTGGCTCCTTGTCTCTTCGGTCTTTTAGAGATAAGTACCTCCAAAGACACTAGTGATAAGTATGTCCGGGTTACATGCATTGTAGTTATAAATTTATTTTTTTTTTCTTGTGAGACCGTTTTCTATTTATAATTTTTTATGGATTCGAGATTTGCAATCTCACAAAGGCCTAATCATTTCTATAATCCTACTTAGGAAATGATTAGTTACTTTTATCTTCTCGTATAGAATTTTCTAAACATCGAGAAATTCTGTTGATTTTTACCATACACTTATGTAAATATCATATGTAGTTAATGTTTGATTTCCAATAAAATATTTATTTTAAAATATTTAAGAAACAATATATTGGTCTTTAGATTAAAATATTTTTTATATGCAGTTTTTTCTACAAAGTTCATGTATGATGCTGTTTTTGTCAATACTATTGCTTGCAAGGCAGTTATTCTAAATATTGGTGTTTGTCTCATCAACTCTCTTTCTTCATTGGAATTATAATCTGGTTGACGTTAGGATCACGAAAGCACCTATTGAAAAAAATAATTAATGTCATAGTTTTTTGCTCAATTTAAATCATTACTCATGGAAAGTGATCCATCCCTGCACAAAAAGTTTGGCTATACCAAAAAGATTCTTAAAGGTGGAAATATATTCTTCGAATAAACCTCCACACACATATTTTTCATTATCAAACATATTCAGATGAACAAAATTTATTTATTATGAAAGACCAAGAAAAATAAATTATGATTATTAAATATGCTCCTAATAACATATGCTCTATTTCTTTACTATTTTTTAATATAAACTAATTGTTTTAACTCATTATAAACTAAATGTTTTTACATTTATATAAACTATGTTTTAACTAAATTATATAACTCATTATAAATTATGTTTTTACTAAATGTTTTTCAATCTATCAGCTTCAAAATCTTTCTTCTTTACTTATATTTAATATATTTTTTATCAATAATTAAAAAATAACAGCATAACACAATATATATTACTACTTATCATAAATAATATGTATTTTATGAGAATATAATTTATATTTTTTTAAATAATTATTATAAAATTGGGTTATATGAAAAAACTATGCACCATTTGCATTTAATATATTTAAGTCAGACATGTTAATATAACAATAAAAATTGATGTCCGTTATATTCTTCATTCATGGAGGGTATCCACGATAGGTTTTGATTAAATTTTGGATAAAATAAAATTAGAATTATATTTAAGTAATATTCTTTTATAAAAAAATGTATGTACATTTCATACAAAATTGTTTTTTAAGAAAAAGTGTTTCCAAATTAGAAAGAAGTATTTAATTCTATAAAAACGTCGTGTTGCATTTATTTGTTTACTTAATACAATATTCTAACTTTTCTAGATTGGAAGAAAAGTTTTATTGCTATAAATAGAATCACATTATTATTTTTAACTTAATCAAACAAAATTTAATTATTTTTTAATAATCATAACTTTTAGATTTGAAAATTTCTGGTCTTCTTCTTGGATTAAATGTAATCATAATACGATAATTTATAGTCTGGGAACTATTTACTGTTTTATTAATTTGACCCAGAATTTGAATTTTATATATATATATATATATTTATTTATATAATAGCGCATAATTGTATGGTATATTACTCTGATGATAAATCAGGAGGAAAGAGATGCAATATATTGGGGTGGGTCTAAGATGAAGTCGATGAAAATGTGCGTAACAAACTAAACTAGGGCTACCCGATCTTCACGCAAACCACCACTCTGATTTTAATTTTCTAGATCTGCAGATTCCACTGCAATTATTTCCAAGCCAATAGAAAAATTTCGTTTCTATTTTGTTATTTTTGCTATCTTCTCTGAATCAGAGTGCTGATTCGAATTGTGGTGCTGCAAAACTAGAGCATAGATAGAGAAGAGTACCCAAGTGCAGATATTCCCCTCTTAGCATGTGAGCAATAATGGGCTCTGGAAATATAGTATCTTCTTCTTCCGGGCACCCTGATTTGTCTATCTCTGGCAAGTCTTGTTTTTCATTACTTTTGATTCTCTGTGTTTAATTGTTTCTTCTTATGTCCTTTGTTACTGTATCGGATTTACATAAGTATAGTCGTTCCCCTTTTATATATATGTGTGTGTGTGTGTGGGTATGAATTTCCTGGCCTTGGGTTTTGGATCTGTGGATTTATCTGTGAACGTGTATGGTGAAGTATGGAAAAGTTTGCAGTTATTTAGTTTAGTGTCTCAGTTTCCTGTTAATTTTAATAGGGTGACGGGAAAGTGAGTGGATGAGAAATGATTCATCAAGTGTTTGTCTTTTTAAAGGGGGGACTGGCCAGTAGAGAATTGGACTGCCCCACTTACTGCTCTAGAATCTATACAAATTGGCATTTGGGGAACCATTTATGAGGTGATAGATTGTCTGTTTTCTGGGGGTGAAAAGATGCAGCGATGCAGTTCATTGGTCTGTTTGATTAGTCTGGGTTTTTGAAGCATTGGATTTCTTGAAAGCGGTTTTGGGTTTGGGGCTATAAGTTATCATAAGTCTATGTTAAGATTGAATTCCTCAATTAGTTTTGTAAGGGAAATTTTTGTTATTCTGTTACCTTCCAAGAAGGTTGGAGTCTGGGGAAGAAGAGGAGTCGTGCTTTGTGTGAGTCATAGACATCTGAGAATTTGAATAGGAGCATATTGTCATAGCTTTTGGGTGATGTTGGCTAATCTGTTGTCTATATTTCTGGAAATAATGCATTTAACCTATTTTGCAAACATGATATGCTCTTGTATTTTAAATTCACCGGACAAAAGATTACAATAAGTTTATATTATATCACATATGCTGATTTAAAAGTCTTTATTTTGCAGAGCTCCGTGAGAAGCACCAATCGGAGCTAGAAAATTTGACACTAACCACACAACCCTTCAAAACATTGAAATTCTTCACATTAGCTGTTATTCAATGCATCAAGAAAACAACATTATATCTATTGGCAAAAGGTGGATGGGTTATGCTTTTCAGTGTTGCGGTTGGGATTTTTGGCATAGTGCTCACAACCCTCGGTGGACTCCAAGAGAAGGTATTTTTATTCAGTCTGTAACATATGCTGATAGTTCTGGATCAAAGAACTCTCCGTTTATAATTCTTTTTGGCTAGTATGTGCAATATATACCTTGGTAGCATATATCTATAACTCCAAGCTCTCTGAAATATTCAGTAAAAGTAGAAAACTTGTAAGGTAAACCACCTTAAGTTTTCACATTGATATTTGATAGTGTTGAGTGAAGATTATGCTAATTTTAATCAAACTTCTTTTGGCTCTAGAAACTATATGAAGGATAATTTTTTCTTTTAATTTCAGCCATATAATACACATGTGAAGTAGACATTCATTTTGTAGGTATTTCTTTTCTTCATTTTTGTTTATAGACTTGGACTCCAAATGCTTGTTCTTTTGTGCAGCATCTTGAGGAGCTTCTTGAATATTTTCGTTTTGGACTGTGGTGGGTAGCCCTCGGGGTTGCTTCTTCAATTGGTCTTGGTAAGCAAAATAACTAACCCTATAGTCAGATATGATTCCTGATTGTGTAATACATGGTTTACTACTTACTAGGTTAACGTGGTCTGTCTTGTACATCTTGTTGATTTGAACTTAAGGAAAAGCAATTGCTTGCAATATATAGATTTTACACTCATAATTGTAAGGATTATGATTCTTTTGCCATCATCTTGATCAGGGGCCATGTATGTAGTCCATGAGTTTGCAATTTCCTTATTATATATCTACATATTATTGGTAAATTGTTTCATTTATCCTTTTATTTGGTTCAGGATCTGGTTTGCACACATTTGTCCTGTATTTGGGTCCACACATAGCACTGTTCACAATAAAAGCAGTGCAATGTGGCCGAGTTGATCTGAAAAGTGCTCCTTATGATACAATACAATTAAAACGAGGTCCTTCTTGGCTTGATAAAGACTGTTCTGAGTTTGGGCCACCATTATTCCAGTCCATCTATGGTTCACAGGTTCCTCTTAGCAGCATTTTGCCTCAAGTTCAGCTGGAGGCTATTTTATGGGGTGTGGGAACAGCTATAGGGGAGCTTCCTCCTTATTTTATATCCAGGGCAGGTACAATGTCTACGGCTTTATCACTGCTGTTCCCTTACTCTATTAAAGTCATTGTTAATTTGATAGAATAGTCTGATCGTAATCCTATACTATTGAGAAAAATGCTTACCTTGTGATATTATTCTATGTAGTATTTACTATTTGCATCTGGCCTGTGGTTTTAATTGTCTGATTATTAATGGTATGTGAAGCGCTGGAACTTCTGTTATTTTGTTCATCCTCTATAGGTAGAAAAGGAAAAGAAAATTTATGCATATTTTTCAGGAAATAAAAAACTTATTGACTAATATTTAAATATTATTGATATTTTTCCAAAGCAAAAGTCAGTCCCAGCATTTTAATTTTCTTTGTTGAAATGGTTATCTACATAATGCAAGTGTATAATTGCTATTAGGTTCAACTTTATATTCAAAGCTCATAGAAATATACTATTTTTTTTCATGTGGCCTGGGAATAATGCATCATGTTGCTTAGTATTTAAAATGAACGAAATAGCCACTCTTGAGACTTCACAAATTAGTAGAAAGTTTGGCTCCTTATAAACAAATTATAAAGAAAATTAGGTAAAATGGGAATAACCAATAGATGAAACAAATTGAAGAATTTGGCCATGCTTGTGGTTGGAGCGATGATATCATGTATACATCCTAATGTTATGGTATTGTATACGAGAGTAGTCATATTTGTTTTTAAATACATCTCCTTTAATTAATAGCCATTCAACTAGTCGCATAGTCTCATAATGACATGACTTGTGACTTACTGTATGTATCTCTATAGTATATTCTCCTATATGTCTGCAAAGAAATTTTTTGGCTGCAAATTGCACAGTGAACAAAATTTTGGATTTGTTATGTTGAAACATGAAACTATTTTAAACAAAAGCAATCATAATAATTGATTATTGAAAAATCTTCTTTCATATGTTATCCACATGCATACTTGATGGAAATATAGTCAGTTATCAACATTTTAATACAAGTGCTTTTTAATAACTAGTTTTAAAGTTCTGATGTCCATCTTTTTTTTACCTTAATTTCTAATGTCCATCTTTTACTGGTTGATTAATTATTTCATTTTTCAGTATTCGGTGCTTATTAGTTATTTTATTTACAAATTGGTTTGTACATGATTCTAATCAAATTATTCATGTAGCAAGCTTGTCTGGGAGCACAGTGGATGCAATTGAAGAATTAGATAGTGATGATAAAGGACTCTTGAATCGAGTCAAGTGCTGGTTTCTTTCACACTCACAACATATGAATTTTGTTACTATTCTAATACTTGCTTCGGTTAGTACAGACTTCATGCTTCATTTCCAGTATTATTCTTTGCTTAAATGTTTATGTTTTCTTCTGCACAGAAAATTTCTTAATGTGTGGTTAGGATGTTATTAATGTTGATGGCGTTTTGTATCTGTCAACTTCCCGAGTTATTTCCAGAATGGTAATTATGTAAACGAAAGAGCTTTGGCGGGAAGTGGCAACAAAGGCTGTAATTTTAGGCATATGAAGTAGAATATTCTTTAGTGTAAGTTTGGTGGGACAACTTACGTTAGTTAGTAAAAAATCTTTACTCAATTAGTTCTGTTATCCTCTTAAAGTTTCCCTATTGTGATCCTACAGTATACACAACAGTCTCATCAATGTAACTGACTGCTGATTGGGTTATGCATCTTCGTATTGCATAGAAAATGTTATTGAATACTATTCCAACCTATCATGGCATCAGGGTGTTGTGGTGCGTGTTTTAAGTTCTGCTACTTCTCTCGATATAAAATATGGGATTTCGAAAACATATTAGCAGCTAGCAATTCCTTTATTTTTGAGGCGCATCCTGCTCGAAAATAGCATTTGTTATATCTGCTTTATCAACTTGTAAACAGCTATTTATTGAGATTATATTTCAGGTTCCAAATCCTTTATTTGACCTTGCTGGCATCATGTGTGGACAATTTGGCATTCCATTTTGGAAATTTTTTCTTGCAACCTTGATTGGAAAGGCAATTATCAAAACTCACATACAGGTTTGTATGTTTTTGAACTTCTCTTATCCCCTCATATTAATTTAACCTTTTCTTAGGTAATGTTATGTTATTGTAGACAAGGGAATGGTTTGTGGTTGTGGGTGAAGCCTGATTTTTTTTTATATATGTAGTCGTTGTGCAAACTTGATAGTTGGTCTTTCCCATAAATGTTTATATTTATCAAAATAAATAATACAAACACTATTTTTATTTGATTTTGTGACTACTTTTGACCTACGTGGTGAACTTTCTAATGATTTATGACCATTATCTTCCTTTTTTGTGACCCTGCACATTAGCAGATGGGTAAACAATAGGAGGGTAGATTTATAGTTGAATAAAGAGAAAACATTTCAGTTCTCCTAAAGAAAAGTGTAGTCATTTTTTATCTTCCAAATAAATACATAGAAATGGTACTTCAATGCCATCTTTTACCTCAAACTAGTCCTCTAGAGAAGCAATTTGTTGCAAATTTTGACGTAAATGTATTTATTGTTAGAGAACCAGATTGATAGTGCCTGTCAAGTTGGAGTACCAGAATAAGTGAACAAGTTTTTACACTTCAATGAAAACAATCGTTCAGACACATTTAGCCATATACATCTGCAAATTTTGATCGATCTTGTATGTGTATTCTTTTTGCAGACGCTATTCATTATATCAGTTTGCAACAATCAACTTCTTAACTGGATTGAAAATGAATTTATTTGGGTTCTCAGTCACATACCTGGTTTTGCCTCCGTCTTGCCTAAAGTGACTGCTAGTCTCCATGCAATGAAAGATAAGTATTTGAAAGCACCCAATCCAGCTTCCCCAAATAAGCAGGTATCTATTAACTGCAACATGACGTATTTATCAATGCTTATGTCTCTGATATATTTCTAATTTGTGCTGCTTCATGTTCTTAAAATCATCTCATGTTCATCTGCAGGGGAAAAAGTGGGATTTTTCTTTTGCTTCAATCTGGAACACTGTTGTGTGGCTTATGCTTATGAACTTCTTTGTCAAGATAGTGAATGCAACTGCCCAGGGGTATCTGAAGAAACAGCAAGAGATACATATTTCTGAATTAACGGAAAAATCTACCGCAACAGACTCAGACGTACAATGAATTGTTTATGTTCTGCTTGTGTTGCCCTTTTTTTAGCGGTTCCTTCAGCAAGCAGAAAATTGAAACTAAAATTACAGCAATTTCTTGTGGCCCCACTGAAGTTACCCTGAAAATCTGCGTTAGAGGTCCTGCCAGAAGCTTTAGGAATGAAATATACACAGTAGGCAACTAAAGTTGCAACTTTATTTTAATTTGGGGCGACCATTGTTTGGATTTTAGATTTAACCCCGTATTAATTGTTGCTCTAATGGAAGAATTATAAGAGTTCTATTCTTTTGCATTGGCAAGACAAATTATTAGTTCCTTTATCTCTCTGCTAAACAACAAATTGTTCACTTTCTCTTGCCCTATCACCTTTGACATCAAGCACTATACCTAGCTTTTAATCCTCTCATCTGATCAGTCGTTATTTGTTAAAAGTGTTGCATTTGCTACATCGTGAGTATGAACAAGGAGAAGCCCATCTGCAGTTGCTACATTTTTTCCTAAATATTTTGAAAGTATCTTCTCAGTTTTCATACACTCTAAACGGTGTTTGTTTAAATAATATAAAAACACTATCATAGTCTTGGAAACTATGTAGGGATACTATTGGAAACTAAGTAGCGATACTATACGGAAATACATATAATACATAATTTTTAAATACATATAATACATATAATTTTTAAAATGGAAGACATGTAAATATATATATATATATATATACATTTTATAATATTATGAATTATATAAATTAATAATAAAGATTTATGTGTATAATTATGTTTTAGTTTTTTTATGATTGGTTCAAAATAATTTATTCTTTAATTTTATAATTATATTAAAAATTTGTATAATAAATTTAATTTTTTTAAAAATTGATGTATTTTTTATTTTTGAAATTGTGTTAGGATTATCGTAAATTCAACAAATATTTTTTAAATTAAACATTTCATCAATACGTATTTTACCGATATAGATATCCGATACTTGTGTTCAAGCTATAGGTTAAAAATCAGTAACTTTTGTAATTAACTTTTGTAATTCTTATTTTAAAAACAGGTGGGGCATGTCCATCTCTGTAAGGTTAAGTTTACGAGTGAGAAACTATCTGTAACCATCAGTGCAACCTTGGATGAAGTAGCTTGTATTTGCTGCTACACATTTTACAAATAAAAGATAACATAAACATGCTTCTATTACAATATTATATTAATTAATTACAGCAAGATTCTCATTTGTGTTCTTATCACATCTAGATGAAATATTAAGTTTTGTTACTAAAGTTGCCACCTAACCTTTTTTATTATAATTTTTTTTGTTTTTATTCACTTTTCCTTTATTTCTTCTATATGATTGAACATTTATAGAACGTTTTCTAAATCTGATACCATTTTTGTTAAACATTAGTGCGTGCGACATTAGATTCTCCATTAGGATCACTTCTTTTCTAAAAATAATTTAATTTACACATTGGTAAATTCCAACTTTTTTTATATTGATTTCTTACGGATTTTCATAGATACGTTCGACGTGGAAAATGTTATCTTTTTTATATGGTGATTAAAGAATCAATATAATAAGTCACATTGGTGATTATAAAAATAAATGGTATAGAAGTTTGATTTTCTTTTCAAAAATATTTTTTTCATTGTTGGAAAGCATTTTCCACATTGAATTAGGTGCATTTTCTCTACCTTCCACAACCACATTCAATCTTGAAACACAAACCAATTCCACAGTTGTGTGTGTTGTAAAGAACGTGTCATTATTTTCAATGATTTTGCTCATTCTATAAAGACGATGATGAAGGTGGGAAAAGGATTCGTGAACCAGAAAGGCTTGTAATGGACAATTACTTTCTATACCCATCAATTTGAACCTGCACCTAATTTTTATGTGAAATGATAAAAATGCCCTTAAATAAAAAAGGGGTGATATAAACCTTTTTCCAGAACACTTTTTAGATTTGGATTTTCAAAACACTTTTCTGAAATTTGAAAACTCTTTTTGTAATACGTTTTTGTAACACGTTTCCAAGTTTTATTTGTTTGGTTTTTTTTTTCTGAAACATATTTTTACATTCTAGAATTATTTTTTCAGATTTTGATTTTCAAATTCTATTATGAAATTTCATTTCTAAAATACAATAATTTGCTCATATTTATTTTTGCAAAATGTATTTTTTGAATTCCAGATTTTTAATTTCCTAAATAAAGGATGATTTTGGAATTTTCAAAAGGGAATAGGGTGTAGGTCAAAATTGGTAATGTGCACGAAAAATTTGCCCATTTAATGCTGTAGAAGTTAGTTTGATTCTTAATATGTGTTTTGGGATCTCACTCCATCTTGTTTTAAAAAACAAAACAAAAAAAAATATGTTGTAGAAATTACATATTAAAAGGTAAAAAGAGATATGAGTATTTTTCATAATTATCTCTTTATATTTGGAAAATAATTTCTAAAACACCTTTTTCATTTTTCATGTCCTGAAAAGTACATTTTATAATGTTGAGAGAAAAAAAATAATATTGAAAATATATTCTATAATGAGATGAGAAAAGGTGCTAGAGAGTATTTTTAGGAAAACTCTCTTTCCACTATGGAATGTACTTTTTCATTTCCATGTTTTAAAATTTAAAAGAGTATTTCGAAAATTGGTTTCTAAATCATTATTTTCTTTATTTGCATTTTAAAATGTAGTTTTTTTAGAGTTTTTCTTGTTGTTAACATTTCAAAAAGTACTTTCCAAAAGTATATTTTATTTTCTTAACATTTTGGAAACTGTTTTTAAAACATAAAAATGAAAAAAAAAATGATCTTGAAAGTATATTTCATAGTGTTAAGGAAATAAAAATGTATAATAGAAAGTACATTTTATATTGTAGAAAAACATCATTAAAAAAGTTCTATATTTTTTTTTTCTTTTTTAATTTTGGAATGTACTTTCCAAAGCATACTTTCGTTTTCTTAGCATTTTTAGAATAATTTTCAAAACATGAAAACTAATAGTATTTTGTAAATAATTTTCAAAATGTGAAAAAATACAAAAAAGTGCTTTTGAAAGTAATTTTTTTAAAAACTAAAATAACTAGTTACTATATAATTAAATTAAAAATATTTTATAAACTAAAAAAATTATTAATATTTAAAATAATTTTTATTATTAACAAAAAAATTATAAAATAATTTTTAAATTAATATTTAATCTTAGTTAATTTAGATATTAATTTAAAAATTATTTCATAATTTTTTTATTAATAATAGAAATCACTATAAATATAAATAATTATTTAATATTTAAATGAATATTTAATTTAATTAATATAATAACTATTTTTATCTTTAAATTAAGTTATTATTTAATAATTTTTTTGGTGAATTAATAGGATCTTTGTATTTTAATCATCATTTATTATAACGGTTTAAGAGAAGAAAAAATAACTTGAAATCTCTAGCATCAAGATCTAGGTTTTAGAACATTTTTCTGAATTCTAAAATATTTTTTAAAATATGTTTCTATTTTTTTTCCAAAATTTATTTTTTTAATTATGGAACTGTTTTTCGCAATGAAATATTAGTTTTATAATTCCATTTGAAAATTTCATTTTCAGGATTTCCTTTTACAGAATGTCTTTTTTATGTTTCAGATTTTTAATTTTTAAATTTTAGTTTCAGAATAAAGAATAATTTTTAAAATTTAAAACTAAATTAAATGCAATTCACAATTCATCTTGTGCAAAAATTAAAGTCAAAAGGAATATATAAAGGATGTGTTTTTGGTATAAAATGTTGATCTTCAACATTTGACTTTTGATTATGTTTAAGCACGTTGTCGACAAACAAAATTTGTTTACTGCATGTTTACACCATTTACGTGTTCTGACGTTGAATTTTGAACTTTAATTCGCAGTTTTCTTCAACATGATATCTTAGTTAGTTTAGTCGATTATTACAATCAATCTTTTAATTATATTCAGTGATTTAATAAATAATGATTGCATCTTTATTCAACCATAACTATTTTAATATTATAAAATAATTTTCCTGTGGGATGTTTGGTTAAATTTTAAACGTTGCTTAAACAACATTAAATAAATGTAAAATTGATTAAAATTAATGTACAAGAGTTGTTTAACTTTGGTCAACGGTCAATTCATGTATCTAACAATTTTCTTAATCAATATAGCATCTTAATCACACATGCAACCCACATTAATTATCTATTTTTAATTAATTATATTTGTTGCTGTTGGCAAATATGTTACGTCAAAAGATATTTGATAATTTTATTGAATATTGTAAGGTGTGAACCGATGGTTTCGTCTAAATTTAGAAGACTTATTAAATATATTTTTAATGACTTAAAAATGTGTTAATTTTGATATGTATCTTTTGAAAAAAATATTTTATTTTATATAAAATTCAAAGTTAGCACTTTGATTGATATTATAAGATGTTAAAATTAAATTAGCATTTAAAATGACATGTATGACTATTGAAATATAATTATGTTAAGAAAAAATTAATATTTTTTTACTGAAAATATAACTAAATGTCACACCTTCTATAAAAAATAAAGTATAGAGTTTTAGTTGTTTAATTTTATCGGAACTAAAAATATAATTTCAATCTAAAACAACTATTGATTGTTTAATGTCACATTTTTTAATATTAAAGTATTGATGTAATAACTTTGCTTATAAAAACTCTATCTTTTATATATGAGCGAAAAGTTATGAATATAATTTCTAATAATTTTTTCATCAAAAATTTCAAACCATTTATTTAGAATATTATTAGGAGTGTACTTTGAATCTCTTAATTACAATTACACGTTATGATATATGTTTTTTTAACTCAATGGGGGTAGAGAATAGTTTTATTTTATTTTTATCAAATGCATTAAATAAATAGAATATTTATCGTCTTTATAAAAAAGTTAGGAGTAAAGTCTAGTATAATAAATCAATATTTTATGTTTATAAAAAAGTTAGGAGTAAAGTCTAGTATAATAAATCAATATTTTATGTTTTATTGTTTTTGGATTCCGAGTAACTGACAAGATAAATAGTTATACGGTCTCTTGGTCAACTATAAAGATAACAATCAATTATTAGATTAATTTGAGATTAGTAAATAACTAAACATTAGTAAGAATTATTGGGTCAAAGTCAACGTGATTAAGAGAGAAGGTCCAATAAAAAGTTATAAATAAGACAAGAGTCTTATTGTAGAAGGTAATGATTTTTCTAGTTCTAAGTCCATTAAACACTCCAGTATACAAACTGATTTAAGCGTTAGAGTATCTTTGCAGGTACCCCACCCCTCCAACATACTTGACGGCGAGCAGAAGGAAAAAAGACAAAAAACAATCGGTAGGAAACATTTGTTCTGAGATTGTAAGAACATTTTCTATTTATATTTGTTTCTATTATGCAACACTTTAATTCATTATTATAATTTTATTTTATTATCTTATTATATATAAATTATGTTTAAAAAATATCTCTTACTTCCACGGATTACTCTACCAGTTTATCTAATACAATATATATTTTTATAATGTGTCATTACTTAATTATAGATAGTTAAAATAATTGTTTTACACAATTTTCCATTTTTACCATAAAGTCTTTTGATATAATATTCTGATATCAACTTCTTTAAGATATTTTCCACAGAACTCAATTTTTTTAAAAAAAATTTGAAATTTTATTACGATTTTATCTTTAAAAACATTTTAAAATCTCAAAAAAGAATATTTAAATTATTTTTAATTTTGACTCTTAAATTATTGAAACTATTAAATTATAAGAACAATAACTAATATACAAAATAATGAAGTTGTTAGTATGATAATGTGTAACTGAACGAGAGGAAAATGTTTTTCTTAGAATGTTAATACATTTTGAGGGGAGATGTGTAGTTTGACTTAGAAGAAAAGAAGAAGAGATAATGATATGAAGTGATTGGCACTGAGAGGCAAACACAAAACACTGTTAACATTTAATTGATTCCCATTAACAAGTGGTATCATAATTCAATTTCCACAATGTTGATTCAACTTATCACACTTATCCACGTGAAATTGAACTTATCCAAAATTTTCATCAAAGAATGAATGTGTGGATGAAGTAAAAACTTGGTATCACTGCATTAATGTATCACAAAAGTTTTGCTTATACTTTTCCACCACTGCTTTATTTATCCGTGCCCACTTTTTCTTCCTTTTCTCTTCTTCTCGTGAACACCAAATGCATGTTTGCAATTTTTCCACCCTTTCTTTTTTATCATCACTATCTTCTTTCTTCTTTCTTTTCTTTTCTTTGTCCTTATCCAAATCCACCTAATTAATTCACACTTTCAAATATTGCTACCACTGTTTTGGACAAGGAATTTCAACTGGTCAATTTTGAGCACTCCAACTCAGATAAGGCTTCTTCATAAACATACCCACTTTAAGCTTTTTGGAAAAGAAAAATGGTGGTTTCCACCTCTTTAATTGCCATAATAAAGCTAAAAGCCTCAAATTGATCTCACACCTTTAAATTAATAGTTAGTCAAAAATAGCCAACCTCCCAGTGGTCAGGACTTCATTGCATCATCTTATTTTAAAGTCCTAATGTAATGTACTTTTCATATTTTAAATATATACCTATTTAATAATATGAGACAATATAATCTTATTTCTTTATGCCATTTATTGGATTAGAAAGTCTTCAAAGCCAAAAAATATAAAAACAATTATTTGTTTCACATTTTTTTTATAACTTCGTTATAAAATTATTTGAGCTTAACCTAGAAGGGTTGAGTATAAAGTAGATATGATGTGTGATAATTCTAAAATTTAAATTATTTATTGGTGTTAGAGATTTCATATCGACTAGAGATAAAAATATTTCATAATATATAAGTGAGTGTAAAATTTCATCTTATAAGTTGGTTTTACAAGATTAAATTAGACTTAAAGTCAAATTCTTAATATGATATCTGAGTCATTTAAAGTCTATCATAATAAGAGTTTGTTGAACTTATCTCGGACCACTTATAAATACATAGTCTCACGCATGAATTAGTAGGTTTTGGTGTGGATGTGACGAAATGTATTGAAGATATCATATCAACTAGATATCATATCATGTCACATTTTATTATGTTGAGTTAAAATTAGAGTTTACCTCTTAATAATAATTGATGTATCAATTTTATTTTATTTTACATAAATATATATGATGAAATATAAATAATAGATGTGAAAACCAAATACATGGATGCTTGTACAATTGATGATTATGCACTTATGAGAGTGACGAGGATAGTTTGTGGGAGATAGTATTGAGTGTAATAATGAAGATGCAAAGACAATGCAGTTATAATAATGATCGATGAGAATTATAATATTGATTAATAGGTGGAGTATGTATTTTCTGGAAAAAATTATTTTAATAGAAGAAAGGTACATAAAGAGGATAAAAATATTTGGTATTTATCTTATATTTGACACGTGCCAGATAATATTATGATAAAATATATTATGTTCAAAATAAAAATATTATTGTAGTTGGTTTTTAATAATAACAAAATTATACATGTACCAAAACTATTTTAAATAAAAGATATATAAGACGTAAAATGCCATATTAGTTTATTATTTTAATTATTAACACAATTTATCCATGTCTCGTCACATTGTTATTTAATGACAATAATTTTGTTAGTCAAAGTAATTCACAATGAATAAAATAATTTAAAGCAATAAATTATATCGAAAACTATAAATTAACTTCGTAAATTTCAACAATATTTAATTTTCTAACTTTCTTCAAAATATTAACATTGGTAATATATTTGTAACATTTTCGGAATCATGAAACACATTTATCAATATCAATGTCATTATATAAAACACATTTAAAAAAAAAATAATGATTTCATTATATAAACTCAACAAACTCAGGTTAAATGATTATGATACCATTAAAAAATAATTTTACAGTCACTTATATACTATATATGGTATAAAATTTACAGTCACACTATATATTTTTACTAATATATGTTTTGATTCATTTAATTAATGTTGTGTAAATTGTTATGAATTTTTTTTTCTATACTATTATTAAATTAAATGAAATTCACGATCACATATACTTCTAAAAATGAAACAAAATATGTATTTTTTAAAATAAAATAAAACTCATTTTGACATTAAGCATATCAATCACTCTAAAATAATAATAAAAATGTAAGATATAACCTATCTAATGAAGAAAAATAATTTATTAAGATGTCACGGTGTGAGTAATTTTCTATCTAAAAATTTAAAATATTGATAAATAGATATAAAATTTCTTACCATATATATCATGTTAATTTTTAATTCAACTACCTCCTTAAATAAAAATTACATTGGCAAGTATAAATCAATTAAACAAACTTATCATATTTTGATGACATGGTAAACTTATAAATATTTAATTTTGAAGAACAATGGGTAAATTCTCTATCTAGCACCATTTACACTTTTATTTTCCTAACTAGCACCCTTTTGTTTTTATTTTCCTATCTAACACTCTTTTGTTTTTATTTCCCTATCTAACACCCTTTTATTTTTTATTTTCCTATCTAGCACCATTTAAAAAATAAATTAAAAAATAATAAATTATTATTTTTTGATAATTTTAATTTTGAATGTATTAAAAAATAAATATTTTTAATGTTTAAAATAGTTAGAAATATAATTAATGAATAAAGAAATGTGTTTTTACAAAATAAAAATAAAAAAGTAATAAATTTAAAATGTTTATTTTAAAAATTATTTTTTTAAGAATGAATAAAATAAAAAATTAAACTCTACAACAACATAAAAGTTGAATATATAAACATAAATTAGTATTTATTTTTATTATTATTGATGATGTAATTATGTTAATTTCAAGTAAAAAAATACAGGACATAATTATAAAAAAACAGTTAAATAAGGACTGATATGGACATAAAAGAACAACATGATCGAAAAAAAAATGTTCATATTGTCAAACATCAAGACACACATAAAGAATATGTCCCAACATTACTGGATTGTGCACTTCTCTCGTTATTAATTATGTTTCATTTCGCACAAACTATTTAATGTACCATTGAAAAAAATATTAAATTAATTATCATTTTTCATTTATTTTCATTTTTATGATCAACATATACTTATTTAGTATCGTCTTATATCTCTTATATTTATCTTATTTGGATTTATTTTTATATCTTTTATCTTTATCTTAATTTGTTTTGCCTTTATTTTATATCTTTTATGTTTTTAGTTATTATTTTTTTTCTACCATTATTTTTTTTATTGTTGCTGTTTTTATTTTCTAGACTTATTTTCTTTTTTCATCTTTTGCTTCTCATCTGTAGGCATTAAGTGTAACATTTGCATTAGTTTTTTTTTTAGGATTTTGCATTTAGGATAGACACTTCAATATTACTTGTGTATCCACAATTAATTAATATTAATTGACTTTGTTTTTTTTTTAATTATGTCATGTATTTTTTACTTGAAATTAACATGATTACATCATCAATTAAATAGTAATTTATGTTTATAGATTCAAATTTTATATTGTTGTAGGGTTTAATTTTTTATTTTCTTCATTCTTAAAAAAAAAATTTTAAACTAAACATTTTAATTTTTTTAATTTTATTTTATAAAAACTCATTTATTTATTCATTAATTATATTTCTAACTATTTTAAACATTAAAAATATTTATTTTTTAATGCATTCAAAATTAAAATTATCAAAAAATAGATAAATTATTATTATTATTATTTTTTTTAAATGATGCTAGATAGGGAAATAAAAAATAAAAGGATACTAGATAGAAAAATAAAATAAAAGAGTGCTAAATAAGAAAATAAAAATAAAAGGTGCTAGTTAGGAAAATAAAAGTCTAAATAATACTAAATAGGAAATTTAAAAAATAAAATAAAATTGAGGATGTGAGTGTTTCTAGAAGCGCAGGCCAGACAAGGTCACACGTTTAAGGCTTTTAGGTGACAGACATGGCATCACATGTGAAACCATTCATCACATAATCTGCCACGTCACACCATGACGTCATCCATTATCATCTTCCCCCACTCATTTGTTTCTATAAACACCATCATTACCCAATTACCATTCCTTTTTATTTCAAACACAACTTTTTTCCTCCTTTTCTAAACACTGCCACCAACTTTACTAGCGCGTGACTCACACTTCCATCAAACACAAATTTCATTTACTAAGAAAACTATTTTTTCGTAAAAAAATAATCTTAATCCAACATTTACCATTTATGATTGGAAATGAAATTTTCGAATTAAATTTTGGAATTTTTGTGTGGAGGTTTAACCAATTATTTTTTAAACTAATTAAGAGTGATTAAGAGAAAAATTAAAGGCAAGAACACAAATAAAAGTCATACATGTATAACTTCACAAAAAATAAAGTGAACCGTTACCATCATTTCACACTTAATTTAAAAGACTTTAACATTTTTATTGAAATAACTTGATTAGTTTAAATTATTTGGCTTAATTTTTCTTTTTTATCTTAAATCTTTTTACATAATTTTTTTAATTTGACCTTTTATACTTATTTTTTTTATCGAAAATAAAAAAATAATAAATATGAATTATTTTAAGAGTAATTCAATCTTTATAAACTCAACCTTTAACTTTTGTCTTCGTCTAAATTCGAGAAAAATTTACTTAAAACTTTGACTCGTGAGATCATTAATCATTCCAATGAAAATTAAATATAAACTAAAAAATCAGGACATCGATAAGAGAAGAGAAAGAAAAATGCGCAAATAAAAATTTCCTTTTATACTTATAAGAATCTCTGTTTTGCATGTAAAAAGTAAAGCGCAGAATGATCCTTTGCATGCAGAAAGGAGAAAATTGTGAAGCAGTGGGGTTGGGCTGGACCATTGACTCAATAGAATAGTAGGTCAACTTACCAACTTCATTCATTCGCACGTGTGGCAAAATAGTTGTTTCCTACTTTTCTTCTTCTTCTTCTTCTTCACACACAATATTCAACACAGTATAAAAAAATCAGAACCTTTAGCCCACCAAAATTCAATAAATCTAAAACAATTGTGTTTCTACAAAATATCTAAGAATTAACATACAATACACAATATGTTTATATAGAAAACATACCATCATTTCTTATGAGAAAATAAGTTAAAATTAATATAAATTAAGGTGACATAAATCATATGAAAAATTAAATAATATTAATTTTTGTGAATATATTAACCATCACCTATTGCAAAGGATCAAGATCCTATAAATAAACATATCAAGAAAAAAAATTATGTATTATTATTGTAATATTTATTATATCTAATTGGAATTTTTTTTACAGATATATTCTCCATCCAAAATCGAAGGTTGAACACCAAATATAAGAAAAAAAAAAGTGGAAGTTTACGATTGAGAGAAATTAATTAGTGTCTTTCAATACAAATGCAGAAAATATTCGACATTTTGAAAATCTAAAATTGCAAACTACAATCACCGGTTTCTTATGTCACTTAAAATTTCAATGAATTCATGAAAAAAATAATGTGGAAAAATAATAATAATTTATATAATAAAAACTATTGTTTTGTATACTAAGATTATTCAAGTACTTATATCTTTAGATAAAAAATAGTTATCTAATATATTTTAAAATTAAATACATCTTAAAAAATTAAACTGAAAAAAATAGGAAAGACTCTGGACAGTAGCAAAGTACTTCCTACTGTTGTTCAGCCCTCACTCTAAAATCTGATCTCAATCATGTATTAATTATAAATTTAACTTTAAAATAGTTAATTAAGATTTTAATTTTTAATTTTAGAAACTAATTTATTGACTAGTTCAGTCACTTATTTAATGACAATAAAACATAATTTACAAACTGACTGGTGTCAATTTTTGAAAGCTTTTATATCGGACTTTGTATTTTTTATTAATTTCTAAAACAGTTTTTGTTTTATCAAAATTCAGTGCCGTAACCTATAAATATTCTAATGCTACAATGTAATAAGAAGTGTTTAAGTAGGAGATTACAGTATTATTTCGTAAGTGAAAAATAATATCATAATCTTTGTACATATATAAAGTAAATGAAATAAAACTAATATTATATACAATATTAGCAAAATGTAAAGTATTAAAAAAAAATTAATACTATAATCTTTAGAAAAAAATTACCTCGGTAATAATATAATAGTGTAATATCTAAAATATTAAAACTATTATAAACAAAAAAAGTACACATAATATTTTGTTATTCTGATAAAAAAATAAATTATTAAATAAAATTTAAAACCGTAGGACGTACACGTACCAAATCTAGTTGTATCAAATTCGATTTACACATTATTATATATTTTCTCTAAATTAAAAGGGAGGAGCAATTTTTTATAGTAAAATAATTGTGAACACAATTTCCACGGATTTTTTTTTTCTATTTTTTTTTTCTTATAAAATTGGTTATGATTGTACGTGAAGACAGGGACACCGTAGATTCCTTCCACATAGATAGAATCTTATGATTGATCAAAGCTTATTACCAAATATTTCGCCACATCTTCACACGTGTTACTGTAACAAAGCTATCATATTCATCTAGTGTTTGTCTTGGACACAAAAATTAAAATAATTTATTTATTTATTTATTTATATCTATTTTAACAAAAAACTAATAGATAATGTATTCATATCATAAGGTTGGAATACTTATAATGTATTTTAGATATAGAATAGATTAGGTTGAAAATAAAACATTTAAATTACGTATGATCACAATATTTTCAATGATACTGTACCTAATGTTAAAAGAAAAATATTTTTAAGCCAAATAAACATTTATCGCTGTATAAATCAACATAATTATCTTTAATAGTGTTTGTAAGAGATATTAATCCGTAAATATAAAGCATTTTTTTAAAAAAATTTGTATTGTTTTTTTAATCATGTTGTATTATAGAGAATAAAGATGATTGGAGATTCTACATCGATAAAATATTAAAATATTTTATATTTTTATAAGGGATGAAAATAGTACGTTTTAAACCGATTCTATGAAGTTGAGTTAATTTTAAAGTTTACTATTTTGAATTTATCTTAATAAATATTTGTTGGACTTATTCTAAAGAGCTATAGGATCATAGTGTTATAAAGAGATGATGTGTTCACTTCAACTAAAGATTAAGATAACTTTTTATAGATTTCACACTTTTAAATTTAAATTTGTAGAATTCAAGGATATAAAAAGATATTTTATGAAAATCTAAAAAGTTGTTTTTATAAAACCTCCTATTATTATTATGTAAAGTAAAAGATGAGATCTTATATAAAATCTAATTTTTACTATATATGCTCATGCATATTTAATCTATCTCTAATATATTTTAGTATAGATATAAATATTAAATTAAATCCGGGTTTTGACTTGCTAGCCGTCAAGAGAGAAGATAAGATTAAATTAAAGTAAAAAAGAAATCTGAAAAAGCCACGTGGGCCCATCTCAGATCATAAAGAGATAAAATTTTTCTCTCACCTCACTTCGCAACGCCTATAAATACACCCTCACATGCCACACTCTCTTTCATTACCATAACAACAACACATTCACACTTTCTTCCACTGCTTCACTACTCCTCGCACACGCTAACCATGGCCGGCGGAGGTTTCACCAGCGGCGCCGCTGGCGGCGAATTCGAGGCCAAAATCACTCCCATCGTCATTATCTCCTGTATCATGGCCGCCACCGGTGGTCTTATGTTCGGTTACGACGTCGGTGTTTCAGGTAATCCTTCTTCTCACCGGTTCCTTCCTTTACAATTTATAAGCCTTTTTCCGTGTTTTTCACCAACTCATATCTTGTTTTCAACGTTCTTTTTTCTCACCTGTCAACAAGATCTCTTGATCATGGATTGGATCTTTTGCGTTTGGTTCTGATCTGAAATATCGTATTTTAAATGGATCTCACTGCATTTAATAATCTTAGATGACGATGGAATGAAAAACGTGTTTTAATAAAAAAAGAGTTTCGTTAGATAATGAACTATTTTACGTTTAATTATGATCTGGCTGACGAGGACGAAGGCGCTAATATAGGGATTTCTCATGAGTTTGCAAAAAATTGGTGAACCACCATGCTTAATCAGTCAAACGACACGAAAGGGCGTTTTTGAGATTTCACTTAACGGCGCTCGCCGAGGCCAATCTGTCCCGTGACTTTATCTGAAATTGTTGTGGATGTTTAATCAGGTGGTGTGACGTCTATGGCGCCATTCTTGAAGAAGTTTTTTCCGACGGTGTACAGAAAGACGGTGGAAGAGAAAGAATTGGACAGTAACTACTGCAAATATGACAACCAAGGATTGCAGCTTTTCACGTCGTCTCTGTATCTGGCTGGTTTGGTTGCAACGTTCTTCGCTTCCTACACGACGCGAAGGTTGGGAAGAAGATTAACTATGCTCATTGCTGGATTCTTCTTCCTCTGTGGAGTTGTGCTTAATGCCGCTGCTCAAGACCTTGCTATGCTCATTGTTGGTAGGATCCTTCTTGGTTGTGGAGTTGGCTTTGCTAATCAGGTTACCTTCCTCATCTTTTCTTCATGCCAACTCATATATTCCTACTTCCTAATTAATGAGAGTCATTATATATTTCAAACCCTAATTTTTTTTTGTCATTATTACAGATTCTAAAATTCTTAATATCTCTAGTAAGTAAAATAGTAATATTGTAATGAGTTTAGTAACAATTTAATATTTAACATCAACTATATTATAATATTATATAACATTAAGTAAAGGATAAGATATTTTAACATCTCACCCTATAAAAAAATGTGTGATGATAAAAATAATAAAAAACTAAAAAAAAAACTCATTTTAATAATTTATTTAGAGTAATGATAAATTGACCATTTTTAATATCATTTAATTACAAATTTATATTTTATTATATATCTTTATTTTTACACCTACCATATAAAGAGTTATGTCAAAACATTAATTTTCATTTATTTATTAAAAATATTTAAAGTTTAGAATATAAAATAAATTAATTTACTAATAGGAAGATAAATATATTTAATTCTATATTTAATAAGAGTTATATTTTGTTTGAAACGTCAATTTGAAGTACGTGTTATACTTCTACGTAGTATAGTAGTAATTAATTGGAGTTAAATGAGTTCCTGTTGACTAACTCAGATGCTGTTGCTATAGGTTGTAATGCATGTGTCATTCGTTCATTGATTGCTGCATGTGTAAAATACTAGTTACTTTGAAGTGATGAACATGGAACAGGTTTTGTTTCAGTTTTTTTTGGTACGAAAACATTATTTTTATGTTTAAAAATATATTTGTGTTTATTTTTGTTTTTCATGGATCGGAATCAGAAAGAAAATAATCATATTTTAATTATATTGGGAATCTTTTGAGTAGCTCTGAAATTTTTTACCAATTACGAATGTAAAGAACAAAAAAACTTCTAGCTCTTTTTTTTTATATATAAAAACTCTTTTAATTTTTGCTGTGGTCCATATACTTTACGTTTAAAAAAGAACAAATGGGTTCATGAGTTAACTGTTCTTTTTTAAGGTAGAAAATTCACACTTTTCTTACTTTCGAATGAAGCAAATTTTAATTATTTTATTTCCTTTAATGATAACTTAAGGTTAACCAGCAGAATATACAATTTTTGTTTTACAATAATGACGTTTTAAGAAAATTAGTAAGATAATTAATGACGATAGGATAGAGTTTTGTTGTTTCGAGAGTTTAAACGAAGATATTTTACATACTTACGTAGTACATATCCATTAATCCAATTTGAAATGAGTGGTAATGTTTTACGCCTCAAAACTCACGTAGTCAAGATTCCTGTGTCCCTTTCGTCAAAAGACAAAAATTAGTATATTCAGTTTTTATTTGGTGTGTATTGGGTGTACCTATATTCTTATAGAGAAGATGGCCGACGTATGATTTTATAAAGGTTAAGAATTTAATATACATAAAAACCCAATGGTTTTGTCGTGCAGACATATGAATATGTGTCTCACAACTACTTGTGGATTATCATGTGCCAAGGGACGCAAATCTGTGGTTTGTGCTCACACTTTTGTGACAATTGTTAATAATTTTTCCAATCCTATTCACCACCTTTTATCATACTTTTAAATGTTCTCACCATTGGACGTTTAAGGCACTTGTTACAGGGACCACTTTTTTTTACCATATTTTATGATGGTTAGTTTTGTCACTTTGACACAATTCTTTGAAATAAGGTTCATTGCGTGAATCAATTAAAAAGTCTTATGCCTTTTTGCTTTTGAAAAATAATGCATTGTGCAGTTTCTGACTTGCATCACGAATTCCATTTTTTTCCCGTCATTTTCAATACTCTTTAGTCACAAGTTGGACCTTATTTTATTGATTCCTTGCGTAGGTGTGTGCATACATAAGCAATAGAACGAAGCTAGTAAATAATTATTGAATTAAAAGAAACTCTTACCAAACATTCGTGTTTGAATTTGATGACAGGCCGTGCCAGTGTTCCTCTCTGAGATCGCACCTTCAAGAATACGAGGAGCATTGAATATACTGTTCCAGCTGAATGTCACCATTGGCATTCTATTTGCTAACCTTGTCAACTATGGCACCAACAAGTAAGTATTCTATGTGCTCCCACTTTGCTTACGTTTCTTCAGTATTGAGTTGTTCATTGGAATTTGGAAACTAACTGAATCAGATGATGTGTGTGTTTTAGATAAGAGTTAAGTTATCATACCCCAGTTTTTCTATTTTTTTTCCTGTGTTGACTTTATTTGTGGTCGATTATTCCTCACAAGTAGTACTAGTTATCAAATTGAAGTAGTGGATAATAGTGTGGGTGATAACGGTCAAAATTGTTAACCTCATCGACGCAACTGTTGAATGGGAAGCCACAAAAGGACAATGAGTTGTGTGAGCTTCTTTCTAAAGGGACAAGTGTCAATTTAGTGTTTGAAAATTTTTAGAATTAAATGATATAAAAAAAATAAAAATAAAATAATATTACATATAAAAAATTATTGGTTATCAATGTTTCATTATTCCATCAAACACGTGTGTAGTCAGTGGTCAAAGGCCCATACATCAGAGAAAAATGGATTGGGACACTGCGCAGTTTTAAACTGCGGAAGATTTGAGACGTTGAACCTTGTACTCTTTCTCATAAAATATTTAAAACTAACAATCTTTTCAACAGTGACGTCTTCAACAGTTGAAATACATCCATTGTATTTCTTTCTTGAACACCAACATTTTGCATTTTCATGTGATTCCTGACCCCACATGTTTTTAAACTTGCATATGAAACGACAAAATTATCTTAGAAATATATATTCTAAATTACACACATTCTGATGTCTTTTCGGATTTTAAATATATTTTTTATTTTGTATTCTAAAATATGTGTTCTAAAATACAAAAAAACATTATATTTTGGAATCTATAATTTGAAATACAAAATATAATATATATATATATTTTATATTAAATTTCACAAAGGTAAAATTGTAATTTTCATTTATATGAGGGTGTAGATTTAAAAACATGGGGTGGAGAATGAAACAACTAATTCGTGGTCATCCATGTTAGTAAAGGCCCACATGGTCAAGGCCCAAACATTTTAGGCTTTCCGATTTTACGCACAATTCTTTGCAAACACTTTTCAGTTCATATTTTACATTTTTTTTTATCTGTGTATCTTTCTAGGCTTCTAGAAATCATAGTGAAAAAAATAATTCTGAGAGCAAAGTTATTCTAAGTAAGCAGAATGTAAAAATTTAAAATGAATAGTAGGATACATAAGCTAGTACTGAGGAAATCACTCATACTAAGTCAAGAAAACATCATCAGGGGCATTCGTTGAAGAGAAATTTCGTGAAAAATCAATGTTGGTGAATGAATGATCGTGTTCTGGCGTTAAATGATTGCCAATGTTTGCAGACATAATAAAGAAATTGTGAATTTAGTGTTTTGGAGTTGTTCTGATTGAGTATGATTGTGTGGTGACTTGAACAACAGAATCAAAGGTGGGTGGGGTTGGAGGCTATCTCTGGGGTTGGCCGGTATCCCAGCAGTTCTGCTGACGGTGGGAGCCTTGTTGGTGGTGGACACCCCCAACAGTCTCATCGAACGTGGCCGCTTGGAAGAAGGAAAAGCTGTGCTGAAAAAGATTCGTGGCACTGACAACATTGAACCTGAGTTTTTGGAGCTGGTTGAGGCAAGTCGTGTGGCTAAAGAGGTCAAGCACCCTTTCAGGAATCTTCTCAAACGCAGGAACAGACCACAGATTGTCATTTCTATTGCCCTCCAGGTAATTAACTTTCAAAATTCATTGGCCTTCTAAGTAACATCTATATAACATAAACACTAAAATATAAAATACTATGAATGAATTTAAAATGATTTGTTTCTTATTGATATACACAATTTAAGAGGAGTTGTCCGAATTCATTGATATGATAATAAGTATGCTTGTGTTTGTGTGGTGTAAAACAGATATTCCAACAATTCACAGGAATCAACGCAATCATGTTTTATGCTCCGGTGCTGTTCAGCACGGTAGGATTCGGGAACGACGCAGCCCTCTATTCTGCTGTCATAACTGGGGCTGTTAATGTGCTCTCCACCGTCGTTTCCATCTACTCGGTGGACAAACTGGGACGGCGCCTGCTCTTGCTGGAAGCTGGTGTGCAGATGTTTCTGTCTCAAGTGGTCATAGCCATCATCTTGGGAATAAAGGTGAAGGACGATTCCAATGACCTTTCCAAAGGTTTTGCAGTGCTGGTGGTTGTCCTTGTCTGCACTTTCGTCTCTTCCTTCGCATGGTCTTGGGGTCCTCTCGGGTGGCTAATCCCCAGCGAGACTTTTCCATTGGAGACTCGTTCTGCTGGACAGAGTGTCACCGTTTGCGTCAACTTGCTCTTCACCTTCGTCATTGCGCAAGCCTTCCTCTCCATGCTCTGCCACTTCAAGTTTGGCATCTTCTTGTTCTTCTCTGGCTGGGTCTTCATCATGTCTTTCTTCGTGCTTTTCTTGTTACCCGAGACAAAGAATGTCCCCATTGAAGAGATGACTGAGAGAGTGTGGAAGCAGCATTGGTTCTGGAAGAGGTTCATCGATGATGATTACACTGCTGATGAGAAAGTCGCCAATGTCTCCAATGGATATGATCCAGCCTCCAGGTTGTAGACTGTCCATTCACCAATCATTTTCCTTGTCATATTACCAGTATTTTAGGATATAGAGAACCAATCTGGGCTTGTTACAGCTATTAAGCAAGTTCTTTTTTATTTCCCCCTCCACCTGCAATCTTGTACCCACTTTAATCAAACATTATTTTTCCTGTTTCAAGCCATATATGTATGATAAATACTTTATTCTTCCGTAATTTATACTCATTACTTCTCTCTAAACCCTAAACAAACAACAAACAATTATTAATAATATACTTGAAATTATTTTTATTTAAAGTAAACTTTAACTATAATTCAATCTTATAAAATCAATTTATATTTAATATTATTGTAACAGATAGTTTCAGTTTCAAATGGAAAATTGTAGAATAAACAAATAAGTTGACACTTTGTGTATTGTTTATACATGAAGCTACTTGTTATATTGGAAAACAATATTAGTCAACAAGGGAGAAAAACGCCACGAAGGAAATTAATCTGAAAAAGCTTAAAGAAACGGCAATAGGAGCATAAGCACAGAAAACAGAACGAAAACCATTACAATAATTACTTATAACAATAACAGTGTGAGTAATTTTGGTGATAGATATCAATTATAAAGAATGAAATATTTTAGTTTTTAGTTGATGTGAGATCTCTTACTTACTGATAATTGTTTTGGTGTATACATGGAAAAACAAGCTGAAGCAGAGTGAATTTAGCATATTTGTCTTACACAATTGGTTGGCATCTGGATTTGATAGTAGTTAGGGTATCATAGTATTGGATGTTGTTGTATAAAGAGAATGGTTATTGCTTTTCTCATGCGCAAAGCAATGTGATGATCTCCAAATGGGAACAATGTAGAGTGGTTGCTATTTCATGATGACACTCACCACTCACTTCACAAAACATGTTAAAAATAAACAAACCTCATCATGGTTGAAATGAAGTGCAGTAGCCGCACAGATCTAACCCGTTTTCTCCGACATTCTTGCCTTTCAAGTTTCACAACCTTAAACCCATAACCACTCACAACCAAAACTATCATGTCGCAAATAACAAGGATAGAGACTATACGGTCTATTATTTGGATCAAATTATAATATCAGAAAAAAATACTAGAAATTAACACATTTCATATTATATAATTCGATAGAAATATCAACTTATAATCTCAGTCTTTTTAACATGGTATAAAAGTAATTTTAAGTCTATCATAACGATTATTTGTTGGATTTATCAAGTCACTCACCATTCAACCGTATCACCCATAATATATAGTCTTACGCACGAGTTGGTAACCTTGACTATAAATTATATATATAAATGGATGCGAACCTTATAATGTAAGTCAATTTTACGATATTGAGTTAAGATTAATTTTTTTTTTAATAATATAATTTTAGACAAATCCTTTTGCTTTGATCTGTGTTACAGATCACAAGCCATCATCTATGATTCAACCTTTATAATCCCTAATTAATTGAATGTTTTTCATCATCAATTTTTTTTCTGCATGCGCACCACTTTGTTCATTGTATTTTCTCGTGATTGATACTCTTTTTAAAGTGAAGTTTTTTTCTTTTATCAGCGAAAGTAAAGGTAAAAAACCCAATAAGATACCACCCAGCTAAAACTGCTTGCATGCAAATGCATTAATACAAGTTTGGACCAGTTTTATTACACTAGTTTCCTTTTTATGCAAGATATTGATCTATATATTTGTTAACCTAATAAAGGGATCAAATAAAATTTAGCCAAAAATAGGAAGACAGTTTAGATCCACTTTTACCTACCAAACATGATTGCAAAAAAAAAAACTAAGGGGCCACCTTGTTCATATTAAAAAGGAGGTTTTCATCAAAAGAAATAAGAATAAAAACAAAATAACCAACTAATTAACTTTTCCATTCTTCAAGTTCCATTCTCCATCTCCCAAAGCCATGTAGTTAAAAAGGATATATAAAGATCCCAGAGAGCAGAGAAGAGAAGAGAAGCCTCAATTGCTCAAACCTCAGCCAAAGGAAAAGGTGATTCCTAATTAGTGTGCAGAGCTTGTAGCCATGGCATTTACAGAGAAAGCTGTGGTTTTCTTGGTGATGATGATGGCAGCTTTTCAAATTTCACATGCAGCTGTGCACAAGGTTGGGGACTCATCTGCCTGGACCATCATTGGTAATATAGATTACAGGAAATGGGCTGCTACTAAGAACTTCCAAGTTGGTGACACTATCAGTAAGTTCCCTCACTCCAAAATTCTTTATTTATGTTCACTCGAAATTTTCTTGGAAATGGAAAATCCTTTGAATTTTACATGCAACCTCCTTTAAGAATGAAAACAAAACAACCATGTCATCAAAATATTAGCATGAAAGAATTAAAAGATGGTAATTTGTGTGATCAGTTTTTGAGTACAATGCCAAGTTCCACAACGTGATGCGAGTGACACATGCTATGTACAAGTCATGCAATGCATCGTCCCCATTGACAACCATGACCACTGGGAATGACAGCATAAAGATAACAAATCATGGTCACCACTTCTTCATATGTGGCGTTCCTGGTCACTGCCAAGCAGGACAGAAGGTTGATATCAACGTGATGAAGGTATCTGCTGCAGCAGCACCAACACCAACATCAGCAATGGCTTCTCCAGTTCCACCTGCTGCTAATGTACCAGCACCCTCTCCTAACAATGCATCCCCATTCATTGTTGTCAAGGGAGCTTTTGCTTTTTCAGCTTTGGCTATGGCTCTGCTGCATTTCTTGCTCTTTCTACCCCTTCATTATTGAGATTTATACTTGTTAATTAGTTCTTAAGAATATGGTTTATTGGATATTTGGATTTTCTTTTTTAATGATCATGTCAAAATATTTCAATACATTTTCATTGTCAGGATCCTTGTAACCGTTTTTGAATGACAAGATTTTATTTTCACATCTGATTTTTGGATTGGTTGAGTTTAGACGATAAATAACAATTCGAAATTTATAGTTATGTTGTTAGGAACTTTTGGATAAACTGTAAAGTGGATTTAATACATAATAATAGTGTACACCTAAATATTGAATGAAAAAAATATTGATATTATAAGTGATATGCTAGGAAAAAAGACTTATATAATGATAAGTTATTAAAATAATAAAACATTTAAAAATTATCACTCAATAAGATATATAGTAGAAGAGCAATAACATAACAATTTTGGATACTAAGACGATTTAGGCAATTTTTTTCCAACTTGTTTTTATGTAAAAGACGTTACTCACATGTGTTATAATTTATATAATTTTTTTATTTAAATAAATTTTCATACACGTCAATCTATAAAATAATTATTTTTTTTCAGGTGAAGGAAAATATTGAATAATTTATTTGAGTGACAAGATTATATATAAGAATAAATAATTAAAAAAAAAACAATTTCAGACGCTAATTTTACTTATAATAGAGAATACCGATCATGTCAGTTTATGTTCTTTTATTAAGAAATTAAATATATATTAATCATGTAAAAGAAATTTTAATTTTAATTAGACACAAGTAAAAAAGTTTATTCTGTTAATTAAAGGTAAAAAATTCTCCCTATTTTAATGAAAATATTCATTCCTGGGTGCTATGTGAAAGAATTTATTATTGGAATATTATATAAATATTAATAATATATTTAAGTTAACATAGAAAGTAGAATTACTGTAAAAAGTAATTTGTTGTCAAATGAGAGATCTCCGTATTTTAGGAGATCGCATTACTGTGTACGCTGTAGATCATGTTATTGTGTTTGATAAATAATTGAATTATAAATTATAAAATAAAATAAAATATCAATTCGTAGTAACTCACACGATAATATACTTTCCAACAAAATGTTTATCCTTTTATGTTGTTTTTAGAATACTTTTATTATATTAATTAATTCACGTATAAATTTTAACATAAAAAAAAACAATGATAGAACTAAAATGATTTTAAAATTAAATACCATTTGAATAACTGAAATAAATTTTTAAATTGATTTTAAGTTTTAACATGTAATTTATAACACTTAATAAAAAAAATACATTTTCATAACTATTTTAAAGATTTCATCCGTGTTTTCACTATTGAATAGAAGTGGTTACATAAGATCGGAAAAGATGAGTTTTAGATTACTCTTAAATTAGGCATTCATTATAACAAATGCAAAGTGAAAAAAGGAATGACCTCAACCAAAAGACATTGAAAGGATCACACTAAAGTAAACTATCATTATGATGAAATCTTGTGTCTAATATACAAAATTCTAGGGCATGGTGTCCACAACCCCATTCCTAAATATCGGTTTCTCTAGCCTATTTTAGCATGAATAAATAAATAATATAAATAATAAAGAATGATCTTCAAGGAAAATTGAAAGAGGAGAGGAGTTGGAGTAAGTTACAGGCAGTGTTAGTCAGGTATCTGATTCTGGAGCAGTCCGTTTAGCAAAGGCCGCTCCACGTCTGTATTCCTTGTCAATCTTTTATACTGATGCCCTATTCTGTGGTGAGAAAATCACGAAGACAACTTTGCTTAAATCAATTTATTGGAGTAACCGATGAATCCTGGTAGATTCATAATTAATCGCTAAGACAACACAATTGCACAGATTTATTGCAGAAAAAAAAGACCACGAAATATGAAGATACGTAGAGGTTTCACGTCTCATTCATCCTCTTAAGATCTAAAATCAGACAAACCATTTCTAGTTCACAATCTCACCGGAAGTGAAAAAGACTTTACACAAAGCATCAAACTAAATTCAATAATAAAAATTCCTATTTTATTGGACAGGTGATTACTTGTATACTCTTCCATCAAACTCAATCCAAATATTAAGCAGAATATAATTTTAAACTCTACTAAAAAGTATAGCTTGATTGAAGGTTATCAAAAACAAAAGAAAAATCATATTTCTTTTGAAGAGATAATCTGACAAAGATGTGTCCATAACGGCGTTCACTTTCAGGAAATTGTGCACACATGGTCAACGACATCTTTCATAAAGATAATTGAGTTCGAGATAACACTCCTATTTTGTGCTAGTGGATAACTCAGAACAATAAACAGCGTAGTAGACATGCCTGCAAACCTTGACAATATAAATAGTAATATTGCTGACACTAAATATAAGAATAAAATTTGGAAAGATCCACCAAAATATAACTGTTTCATAGGCACCGTGGCAATCCACAGTAAGAAAAACTTAGAACAGCTTTTAGAATATAAACAAATATGATTGACGTAAAATATCAAATCTAGACGTAAAATATTTGAATAAACTGAATAGGAGGTAGAGGATCAGAGACCTTACACTAGTTGACTGAAGCTCTAACGTATTCACATTTTCTTTGTCCTGTCCAATTACAGAGTACAATTAGTCGAAAGATAAATGCAGGCTCAACTCCAATACACCAAAAAATTGAACACACTAAGATTACCTCGATCAACAAATCTTTTCTCGTTATCAAACCAAGCACACGAGATGGTCGAGGAACAACAAATAAATGCCTTAGACCAAGTTGACGGAAAAGATTGTATACCTGTTGCATCAGTCCGACATCATGGTCATCTGACAACCAAAATGTATGATAGAATTTAAAAAGATTATTTAATGGACTTTGAATGACACACCTTTGTCAAAGACATATCTTCTGGTACAATATACGGTGAGGGATTCAGAAATGGAGCGAGATCAATGTACATTTCTAAGTCATCTGAACTTAGATTTATATCGTCAATACATATTCCTTTGCTAGAGACAGGCTTTGCAAATTCACCAGAATCATGCCTGGAAGTTAAGGAGTCATAAATAGTGCAGCATACAGATGTGAAACGCCTAACTGACAAATCACAAGAAACCTTACCTAATTGATCTGCCCCCACCTCGAGAATCTGAGGGTAAAGGGCTATGCTGGAAATCAACCTTTGACTGCAGAATTACCAATAAATGACTGCATAGAATAAAAGCATATAGAGGCTTGAGTTTTCAAGTGATGCAATCTTTAACCTCAAGTGATGCAAGCTTTAACCTCAAGTTGCAACCAAAAAAGATATCAGAGTATATAGAGTTTATTATGCTCATTTCTCACCTACGAAGCACTAACCCAATAACAAGTGGTTCTCCACTTCTTGTGTGATCAATCACCTTGCATAGTAAATTGTGAAATACAACTTAGAAAATGTAAGGAATAATGCTCAAGTCTAGATTAGTACAAAAGTTATACATACTGGAAAACCATTGTGTTTGTTGCTCCGTAGAATGGAGACCACATCTGAAACCTTAACAACACGGGGGAAAGAGACCACCTTCAATACAAAGATTTAAACATACAATCAGCAGCCAAAGGAATAACAGTAAAAAGCATGTGAAACATGGTTTACCAGTGACAGCCTTATTTTTCATAAATGTTAACCAATAAAGGCAACAGCACCATCTCAATAAGTCGTCACCCATTGATTTTGGGTTGTATCCACTGCCATAATTTAATGCCTATATATTCAATAAGGCTTTTATTTTTTAATTCCCTCCTCTCTCTCTCCCTATCCATCTCCCTTTTTTATGTGCTAAACAAGAAGAAATAAAATATTTAAATCTGCCTTTACCTAACACAACCTCTGTCTTCGGTTATATTAGAAAGCATCTGGAACAGCATGTAGTTCAAATAGGCATTAAACTTCGATGACCCAAACATGTGTTCTACTGGAAACACTGAATGAAAAAAATAAAATAAATTGGACAACTGCTAACAAGAATTGAGGGAATTTTCATTCATCCTTCCCCTCCCACTACTAGAAAAACTTCAACCGAAACACAATTTAATTAGACAACAACTGTTGGTCTATATCCAATTTCTTAATTAATACAGCAACACCCCTTATCACACTCGGTGAATATGCACTTTCTTAAATAATTTAAAAATTATATTTACCCTTCCACTCCCACAGGCTTCCTTTGCTGTCATATTCCGCATCTCATATTTAGGCCTTGATTCCAGTAACGGAATGCCCCTCAATTGAGCCTGCTCCTCATAGATACCTTCATTAAAAGCATCACCAACAGCCTGTAACAGAGAAGCTTAGTGCATTTTCTAGAGGTTTTTCTTTGTAGCAGGGAGTTTTGATAGGCATACCTTCGATATAAGAAGAACAAGCATAATAAGAGGTAAAAATTTTAAGTTATTTGAGATTTCAACCATAATGACACATAGAGACACTGTGATCCGCATTGAGCCTCCAAGAAAAGATGCAGCTCCCAGCAAAGCATACCTGAAGTTAAGAAAAATATCAATTGTAAATTTCTATTAAAATACAACTACATGGAATCATTCAATTATAGGCTGCAACAGCAAACATTGCATGCCAGTGTCATAGGACCCATGGAAGAATAAATAAGGCAAAGTAGATAGAGTTGGTTAATTGTGGTTACAGAATTCGTTGGGTTGTTAGGTTCAGTCTCATGCTGTGCCATTGAGAACAGAGCATTAGATCTATTGTGAAAAGGGGAATCCTTTGTAGAGAGCAAACTCTTGGAAGGAGAACTCTATAGATGTCCTTCGTTGCTGATTTAATAAACACTACAATTGAATGGAATCTGAATATTTTCCACTGATTTTTACATGTCTATGTACATGTATTTTTATATACAAGTGAGATCTAGACCAAAATGAAAATGATGGATCCTAATCAAATCATGTGTCCAAACTGTTGTAAAAAGGAAAGCTAATAATAAGGAAATAGTTGATATCAATCAGCTAATAATCAATAAATAATTATAATAAACAACTACCAAAGCACTCTTTTCCATTCCATTAAATGTTCTTTTCCATCTCTCTGAAAACTAAGAACTCATTACTAGGTTCATAACACAAATTGACGGCAAAGTTACTTGATAATTCATTAGTACAGGATCAACCAAGGTATCAGTGTCCAATATGTCCGTCAGCTCTTCAAATAGAGAATACATTTTCCTTGAGACATCATAAACAAGAAGGAGGACAAGGAGGAGGGGAGCATGTATCTATCACCCAGAAAACGGGATAGAAGATTGATCAATTGGTAAAATTGATGTCTTCTGAGAATAAAACCAATTCATATGTATAATAAGAAAGGAAACCATATCTTCATAATCATGATTTCCAACAAAGGCAATGAGTAAACTCAGAGTAAACTCACGTTCCCTCTTCAATGTTGAGCTTTCTGTAATATTTTACAACAAACATGCCAACAAGACGCCCATATGTTGATCCTATCATTATACCAGGAACAAATTGACCAGCTGGCACAGCAGTACCAAACGTGACCACTGCTAAAGCATAAAACATAACCTGCAAGATAATAGAGATAATAATTACAATATAAACATGTAAAGCATCAAAAGTTGCAAGTGACAACTTTCTCAAATATGGGAATATGAAGATAAATCAACTGGAATTCCTGTAGTAATTTTGATGGCCAGGACCTCCATGGGGAAAACCATTCATTTTTGGTGCATCGTAATCAGAAGAAAGCCCATTTTTTCAAACCCTTTTGGAAAAAGCATACCTCCATACTAAATATTTTAATTACTTTCTGTTATTGGTTCCTATCAACTTCTACCCACTGTATTCTTACTAGAAACTTACATACATGGCTACAGTAGAATATACCAAAGTACACAGTTTGCTATAATTATAACATCGAAAATATCACAGAACTAATGTCTGATGTATGCAAAATCCAAATCAGTAAGCAAGAATGCAATACCAAAAAGGTTAATAAACTTTGGGAACTGTACTCATTTATTGTTTTTGCACTGAACAAATTCCTTATGGCATCATCCTGAAACAAGAGTAGTAAATTAATGTAATGTAACAAGAAAAGAAAGAGAAACTAAAAAATCCAGTTCATTCAAAACCTGTGTATTGAAGAAAATAGTTGCAAGATCATTGTATTCGTTGTCTTTGCTACAAAAAAACTGCAAAAGACATGAAATAACAACAGAATCAATCTACAAAAGTAATTAAAACAAAAGAGGCATCTCAAATGTCACTAGAAAGGAGTTAAATTCAAAAGAATGTCTGCTCTTGCAACAGAAGGGAAGAGGGGCAAAGACTTTGGAAACAAACTCTATGCCCTCTGTTTGACTTCATCACTTTCATAGTTTCATGCCCCCTTTTTTCAAAGGAATCTCCAGTGACATGCAGATAGAGAAACCTCACTGGGTTTTGAGGCTTTTATTTTTACTTTGGTTGAGACTCTTCATGTTAACTGTTCTCTTTTTAGTTTTTCGTCAAAGGACTGTAATTTTCTTTTATCTAATAAATTTGTTCTTTTATAAAAAAAGAAGACTACATGGGACATGTTTTATCACAATAAGAAACAAAAGCAAAGTGCTTCAGCGATGTTTTTGTTGAATAAACTTTAATGTAATTTGTGGGTTTTAAAGTTAGAAGTTACTAGAAAAGAGTAGAATGGGAGTTTGGATATGTAAAAGGTCAAAAGTTGTGAGTGGGATTTTAATTGTGTTGTTAGTGGGGTTTTAAGGCCATAATGAAGACTTTTCTAGAAGAGCTTCCTAAAGCCTATAAATAGGATGCTCTCTCAATTGTAAGATACACCACAGAAAGAAATACAATAGAGAGAATTGCAAAGAAGAGTGTTTCTTTTAGAGAGAATTTAAGTGTGAGTGAGTGTCTATTTTTTTACAATTTGGTATCAAGAGCCAATGGCGAATGTGACGGGTCAAATACCGCTACCACGGTTAACGAAGGCGACCAGATATGACAACTGGAGCATTCAAATGAAAGTTCTTCTCGGTTCTCAGGATTCATGGGAGGTGGTCGAAGAAGGTTTTGAAGAACCGACCAATACCACGGGTTATACGGCAGCTCAAACCAAGGCATTGAAAGAGATGCGATCGAAAGATAAGGCAGCTTTGTACATGTTGTATAGAGCTGTTGATGAGGCAATTTTTGAGAAGATTGTTGGTGCGTCCACTTCAAAGGAAGCATGGGACATATTGGAGAAGGTGTTCAAAGGAGCTGACCGAGTTAAGCAAGTGCGTCTACAAACTCTGCGTGGCGAGTTGGAGAACATGAAGATGATGGAGTCAGAAAGTGTATCTGACTACATCACGCGTGTACAGGCTGTGGTGAATCAACTCAACCGAAACGGTGAAACTCTAACCGATGCACGAGTTGTGGAGAAGATTTTGAGAACATTAACAGACAATTTTGAGAGTATTGTGTGCGCGATAGAAGAGTCAAAGGACCTTGCGACGCTCACAGTCGACGAGCTCGCCGGTTCTCTCGAGGCACACGAGCAACGAAAGAAGAAGAAGAAGGAGGAAACACTCGAGCAAGCACTTCAAACCAAGGCGTCAATCAAAGACGAAAAGGTACTCTATCATCAAAATTCTCAATATAGAGGGCGTGGTCGTGGAAGTCGTGGTGGAAAAGGCAGCAACCATGAAGGGTACTATAAGGAGAAGGAACAATCGAGCCAACCAAATTGGCGTGGAAGAGGACGTGGTAGAGGAAGAGGCGGCCGATCGAATTATTCCAACATCGAGTGCTACAAATGTCACAAATATGGTCACTATGCGAAGGATTGTAACTCTGACAAATGTTACAATTGTGGTAAAGTGGGGCATTTTGCAAAAGATTGCCGTGCTGATATAAAGATAGAAGAAACAACCAACCTAGCCTTGGAAGTCGAAACGAATGAAGGTGTTCTCTTGATGGCTCAAGATGAAGTCAACATTAACAATGACACTCTGTGGTACCTCGACTCTGGAGCAAGCAACCATATGTGCGGTCACGAGTACCTATTCAAAGATATGCAAAAGATTGAAGATGGTCATGTTTCATTTGGAGATGCATCAAAGGTGGAGGTCAAAGGGCAAGGTACGGTTTGCTACTTACAAAAGGATGGCTTAATTGGGTCACTCCAAGATGTTTATTACGTACCAGACCTCAAGACCAACATTTTGAGTATGGGGCAACTCACGGAGAAAGGTTACTCGATATTTTTGAAAGATCGATTCCTACACTTGAAGAACAAGCAAGGGTGTTTGGTTGCCCGAATTGAGATGGCAAGAAATCGGATGTACAAGCTGAATTTGAGAAGCATACGAGAAAAATGTTTGCAAGTCAACATAGAAGATAAGGCATCGTTGTGGCATCTCCGTTTTGGTCACCTACATCATGGTGGACTAAAAGAGTTAGCGAAGAAGAATATGGTGCACGGGCTACCCAACATGGACTACGAGGGAAAATTTTGTGAAGAATGTGTGCTCAGCAAGCTTGTGAGAACCTCGTTTCCAAAGAAGGCTCAATATTGGGCTAAGCAACCTCTCGAATTGATTCATACCGACATATGTGGACCAATTACTCCAGAGTCCTTCAGCGGTAAAAGGTATTTCATTACCTTCATTGATGATTTCTCACGAAAAACTTGGGTTTACTTTCTGAAAGAAAAATCCGAGGCATTTGAGGTGTTCAAAAAGTTCAAGGTGATGGTGGAGAGAGGACAACTGATAAACAGATCAAAGCTATACGATCTGATAGAGGTGGCGAGTATACTTCAACGGCTTTCATGGAGTATTGCGAGGAGCAAGGCATAAGGTGATTTCTAACTGCACCATACACTCCTCAACAAAATGGTGTGGCCGAGAGGAAGAATCGGACCATTCTCGACATGGTTCGATCAATGCTTAAGAGCAAAAAGATGCCAAAGGAATTTTGGGCGGAAGCTGTGCAATGCGCCATCTATGTGCAAAATCGATGTCCACATGTGAAGTTAGATGATCAAACACCACAAGAGGCATGGAGCGGACAAAAGCCAACAGTTTCTCATCTCAAAGTGTTTGGTAGTGTGGCTTATGCACACGTACCAGATCAACGAAGAACGAAGCTCGAAGACAAAAGCAAAAGGTATGTTTTTATTGGGTATGATGAGAAGACAAAAGGGTACAAGCTACTTGATCCAATAAGCAAGAAGGTGACGGTGAGTCGTGATGTGCAAATAAATGAAGCAAGCGAGTGGGATTGGAACAATTCTTCAGAGGTTATGATTGAAGTTGGAGAATCATCACCGACAAGTATAAATTCTGAAACAACCGATGATGAAGATGAACCACGACAACCTAAAATTCGAAGTTTGCATGATTTGTATGATTCGACAAATGAGGTACACCTAGTATGTCTTTTGGCAGATGCTGAAAATATCAGCTTTGAAGAGGCGGTGCGAGACAAGAAGTGGCAAACTGCCATGGATGAGGAGATTAAAGCGATTGACCGCAACAACACATGGGAGCTAACAGAATTGCCAGAGGGAAGTCAGCCCATTGGTGTGAAGTGGATATTCAAGAAAAAGATGAATGCTCAAGGCGAGATAGAGAGGTACAAGGCGCGACTCGTTGCGAAGGGATACAAACAAAAGGAGGGAATTGACTATGATGAGGTGTTTGCTCCCGTTGTAAGAATGGAGACAATTCGATTGCTCATTTCCCAAGCGGCTCAATTTAAATGGCCGATATTTCAAATGGATGTCAAGTCGGCATTCTTGAATGGTGTGCTTGAAGAAGAAGTTTACATCGAACAACCACCTGGGTACATGAAAATCGGAGAGGAGAAGAAGGTGCTAAAATTGAAGAAGGCACTTTGCGGGTTGAAGCAAGCACCGCGGGCATGGAATACTCGTATCGATACATACTTCAAGGAGAACGGGTTCAAGCAATGTCCTTACGAGCATGCTCTTTACGCAAAGAACAATGGAGGTAACATGATATTTGTTGCTCTTTATGTTGATGATCTCATTTTTATGGGTAACAATAATGATATGATAGAAGAGTTTAAGGGCACAATGAGACGGGAATTTGAGATGACAGATTTGGGATTGATGAAGTTTTTCCTTGGCTTGGAAGTTAGACAAAAAGAGACAGGTATTTTTGTATCACAGGAGAAATACGCAAAGGAGATTTTGAAGACGTACAAGATGGAAAATTGCAACCCAGTATCAATACCAATGGAACCAGGTGCAAAACTCTCAAAGTTCGATGGAGGAGAACGTGTCGATGCAAGTAGATACCGGAGTTTGGTAGGAAGCCTTCGTTATCTCACATGCACAAGGCCGGATCTTTCATTAAGTGTCGGCATCATAAGTCGATTCATGGAAGAACCGGTTTACTCACATTGGAAGGCGTTGAAGCGAGTCCTACGGTACATCCAAGGTACTGTATCACTCGGATTGTTCTACTCAAAAGCAGAAGATTACAAGTTGGTGGGTTACTCTGACAGCGATTGGTGCGGAGACATAGATGATCGGAAAAGTACATCGGGATATGTATTCTTTATGGGCAACACAGCATTTTCTTGGCTTTCAAAGAAGCAACCGATCGTGACGCTATCGACGTGTGAAGCTGAATATGTGGCAGCATCTTGGTGTGTATGTCATGCGATATGGCTAAGAAACTTGTTGAGTAAGATGGAGCTAAAGCAACTAGATGCAACTGTGATTCAAGTTGACAACAAATCAGCAATTGAGTTGGCAAAGAACCCAGTGAACCATGAAAGAAGCAAACATATTGACGTTCGTTTTCACTTTATTCGTGATCATGTGAAGAAAGGAATTGTGAAATTGGTGCATGTGGCAAGTCAAGATCAAGTTGCTGATATCTTCACAAAACCGCTACCGAAAGTCTTTTTCGACAAATTCAAGAAGATGATTGGCATGATGGATGGTAGAAACATTTAAGTTTATGGGGGAGTTTTGTTGAATAAACTTTAATGTAATTTGTGGGTTTTAAAGTTAGAAGTTACTAGAAAAGAGTAGAATGGGAGTTTGGATATGTAAAAGGTCAAAAGTTGTGAGTGGGATTTTAATTGTGTTGTTAGTGGGGTTTTAAGGCCATAATGAAGACTTTTCTAGAAGAGCTTCCTAAAGCCTATAAATAGGATGCTCTCTCAATTGTAAGATACACCACAGAAAGAAATACAATAGAGAGAATTGCAAAGAAGAGTGTTTCTTTTAGAGAGAATTTAAGTGTGAGTGAGTGTCTATTTTTTACAGTTTTAATCCCTCATTCCCACCCACTTTGAACTGTCATTAGGTAACACAGAAAACATGAAGGGTCTGTTTAATAAGAAGGAAAGATTGGGTGAGAAATATAACGAATGGAAATAGATGAGAAATAAATGTGAAGATTAGGACATAGATAATTGAAATTCAGTAAAAACAAAATAAATATGAAGATAAAGCACATCCAAGAAACAGTATAACGCTCTTACATTTACATAATTCCCATACATTCCAGGAGGTCGAGGACATTCAATACCAGATGTAGCATCAGAATCAGGGCAAGGACTACATTTTCTTAGAAGTGGCAAGCCAAATGAAATGGCTGACGTTAAAATGGATATAACACATGCTTCAATAATCTGTAATTCAAAGGAAAGGGGGAATGAGTGAAAAGAAAATAGATGAGAAAAGAAATTGGATGAGAAACAAAAAAATATTATTGAATATTGACCACCCTCTGGATTTTTTTCGTATTTTACAGATGCATAGAAGACAAAAATCAGATCAAAATTAACAGCATACCTTGACCCTGTTACCTTTCTTGTGAAGATAATTTCGTCGCCAGGTGGTAATATAAAGTGTAAGCTGGTTGAATAAAGCTCCTACAAATTATTGATACTATATTAACAAACACGAACTAGCCAAGTAAAACTCATGGTACAGATGCAGCCCAAAATAAAGGCAAAAATTCCTACCTAGTAGACCTCCAATAACCCCAATAATAGCCATTGGAAATAACTCTGCAAAGGAATAATCCTCTTGGCCACTAAAAACAAAATCAGTCAAGAAGAGGAAGGAAGAAACAAATATCTGACTATTCAACTGAAAGTGAAAAGGGTGATAGCTTAGATCTTAACTCTGATATATCCCAAATTATAAATCCACCGGACCCAAAATGTCCACATTTTCCACTCTTGCACCACCCCATTGCAGCTCGAACCACAACAGCCACAACGGCAGAAGTGAAGAAGACACGCCACATGAGTTGACTCCTCCACCTTCAACAGCACGTGAACAAATTATAGGTATAATAAAAGCAAGAAACAAATACAAGAACAGACATTACTGTCTTTACTACACATGCCTCTAAGTAAACGGAATCTTTGATCAAGAATTTATACCAAGATGTAACCTCTTCCAAAGCAAACAACACACCACCAACTGGAGCTCTAAATGCAGCAGCAACTCCAGCTGCACATCCACAGGTTACCTTTAAAGACATCAATGAAATTATAAATGAGCATTTCTTCTTTCACATTTAGGATTGGAGCAGATTTGATGAACTGGAGATCATTGTGACTTTGGTAAAGGTGCAGGGAATCCTGGAATACTATATATATATAAACAGTACATTATCTGCTTTAATTGGAAAAAATTTATAACCAGTAGACTAAAAGGAGAAAAGTAGTTTACAAGATCACGGCGATCCCGGTCACTTCTGAATACTTGAAACCACCTTGAATTTATATGATACTTAGTGGATCCCCCCTGTTTAAGGACATCAAAGGTTATTTCATTCAGTTTCTTGCTTGCAAGCATATGCATAAACACACAATAAAAATCACACAAAAGTGTGAATTCAAATAATAAACAAAGTGGTATAAGTTTCAGAATATCTGGATTAGAAAATATCTTTATTTAAATTTGAAAATAAAACTTGATTATCCTGAATCTAGATTTCACTTTTTTTTCTCGCTATATTTTGATTAAAAGATATTAGAAAATCCTATATAAACTGCCCAAGGTAAAAAATTGAAACTTGGTGGTTTTTGTCTTAGAACCATAAGAAAAAACACAGTAAACTGTCATTTAGGTTCAGTGTTGTGGCTCGTCTCCCTTTTCAACCCACTAGCAAGAGAAAGCACAGCTTGAGTGGAACAGAAGCTGTACATCTAACTAGAGTACAGTCTGATTTGCCAGCTCCCATGGCCAAATTATTTGCATTTTTTTCTGCAAAGCGATGACCTTTGGATGGCAACACATCACAACCAGCTGTGGAAGAATAGCACGATTTTCCACGAGATGTGATTAAACAATTTGCACAATTCACTCTAAAAAATTATAACCAATGCTTTATATTGTCAAGCAGAAGAATCATATCTTATCTTGAATCTAGTACGAGACTGATAACCATGTTACCAATACAGGAAGAATTAAGCCTATTTCTGTATGTGTTCAGAGCATAGTAGTTAGTATCTTACGATTCACGATACGTATCTTACGAAACGATATGGTTTCACCCTCCCACGATACAAATCGCGTGAAGAATCTTTTTCGTCCCTGAATCTTAGTTGTATCATGCGATTCGCACAAAGAATCGCTGAATCCCGAAACGAAACGATTCAGTATTGTGTGAATTAGTGTGAATTTTAAAAAATGAGTAAATAAAAAAGATAGACATAATTTGTTTAATAACATGTATGCACCATAGAGGTTGTTTTGGTGAAATTGTGTGGTATATATATACATATATATAATTTATTGTATCTTGCATGTATACATATCTTATATATTTAAGTATATATTAAATTTTGTAATGTTTATGAATCTTACGATTCACGATACGAAACGATTTACGATTCATAATATCAGCTCTCTGATACACTACTTGTATCTCGATTCTACTACCATGGTTCAGAGAGTTTAGATATTAAATAAGATGGCCCAATCATAAAATTAGGACTAGAATCAGGCCAGCCTATTCACTACTTCCAAGCTGGAATTGGGCTAGTCTGACGATTTTTGGACTAAACTAGACTAGTCCAATCACTAATTTCTGGCTGAAGTTGACCCACCCTGATAAGTTCATTATTTTATAAGAGAAAGGAATGGCCATGGCTATGGTAATGCACTGAGGAAGCGATGGTAATTTATGCTCAGTACAAAACAAAGATCATTTAAATGATTGATTAAAATATAATACACTTCAGGTTGTATTGATGTCACATTTTAGTCTCATATTTAGATTAAATAGATCAAGAGATATTTGTAAGGCCACATGCATCGACTCATTGAATAGACAGCATTGAACACACTGTACAGATACTAGCACATCTGAGTAGTAAGTACTTACTTGTCCAAGCAAAGAAGCAATACAAGCACCAGTATGAACAAGAGGACCTTCTTTGCCCAAAGCAAGGCCTCCACCCACTGAACCAATGCTTCCAAATATCTGTAGCACATAATTAGACCTCACAATTTAGACAGACAAACATTTCTTAAGGACTCCCTCAACTTCCCCCCACAAAAAACCGTAAGAGGTAATCCATCACACCTTTCCAACTAAAGTTCTGAAAAGAAGGATGCCGTGAGTATCAACTCCTGAACATAAATGAGAATCAGCACTCTAAGTGTACAGGGAATCTTACATGATCAACATCCAACTCAAATTTTAAAACCTCAGTAGAGTTTACTCACCATTTAAGTAACCCTTGATTTCAGGAATACCAGATCCAGCAGCTGCTGGTGCAAATTGAGTGATAATATATACAGAAGAATACACCAAAGCCAAGTTGATCAGAACGTATACAACGAATCCAGCAATATATGATTTCTGAATTATATCAAATGTCACCGAAAACTTCCAGCCAGCAAAATTTTCAACAGCAATATTGATTAAAACAGCAGCAAGTCCTGTACCTGCAAACAATAAAAAAAAATATGTATAAAGAAATCTCTGAAAGTGCTACAAGGGTGGTATAATGCAAGGTGAGAACCAGACTGAAGGCGTGCGCAATAAAATTGGAAAATTCAACACCAAAAATCACCAAATTCTTAGTCGTGAAAATTTAGTCTTATAGGTGCTAAGGGAAACTAGTCGCAATAAACCACTTAAATCATTGTCTGTGAAAGAATTCTAGGACCTCTTCTGTCAGACATTTTCACTAAAATATTAATAAGACATTTTCACAGCTGAAAATTTTCAGCACTCAGTAAGTAGAGCTTTAAAACAAGTTCAAACTCAGGCTTCGAGTTCACATCTTAGTTTACAACCTCAATGAGCTACAATTTTATAACACTTCCCCTAACGCTTGCCTGCATATTAAATAGTTCGCTATTCAGAAAGAAAAAAAAAATTAGAGCACCGCAATAAAAAAAGAAGGCCGAAAGAGAAACAACACTTTCAAACCGCGATTAAATTGAAGAACGTACAAATGCCAATGAGCAAGGCGAAGAACCATTTCACCACAAGCAAATAGCTCACATACAACTTCCCTCTCAGCGCCTAAAAACCACAAAGCACGGCAGAATATCATTTTATAATGAAGAAGCATTATAATTAAGAAGATCAATAGATCAGAATAACAGTTAAAAGAGAAGAGTAAAACCTGTTCCTCACGGTAAGCAAAATTCTCTATGACTTCATAGTCTAGACTCTCAACACCGCCTCCGTCGTTCTTCTTGAGGATGCCGACGGCGTCGTCGAGGAGCTGCGATTCATCAGAATTTGGAATCCGCGACCAAACGAGCCTCGCCGTTTCGATGCCGTTCTGGAAATGATTCGCCAGCATCGTCGGTCGATCGGAGCCGAAACTCAAAACCTAGAAAAGAATTCCAAAGCCCGCGCGTTGTTTGTTATGATATGTTCTGTTACGGTGGATTCAGTCGCGCATCGGTAGCGGATCAGCAATTGATTGAGTGCGAAGCGGCAGTGTCGTACGCCACTCTCTTTCTTCACTGCTGTTACGTCGTTTTCCCTCTCAATGGTGCGTTGGTTGTTTATTGTCCTCACTCTGTGTTTTCGTGTACCCAATTTCTCAAGTTAGAGGGACAAAGCAAACAAAAAGTTAATGACGAGAAAAAAATGAAAGGAGGCACTGAACAATTTTCCAATACGGATACGCCTACGTTACGGAGTTTGAGTTCGTTGTTGAGAACACAGACACGCGCTATGAACGGTTGGTTCACGCTGCGGAGTTCTGATGAGTAAGTAAATCGAGTCCTCTGCTGTTGACAAGTTAATCTTTTATTATTTAAATAATTAATTAGTTGGGTTGTGATCAAATTTAAATAGATGAAACTTTTACGTGGACGTTCGTGCGTGGTTCAAAGAGTTTTTCTTTCTCAACAAAAACTCAAGCGATAAAATTAAAATAAAGATACACAAACTGCAATAGTGTTAGTTTTTATTGGGTTGGATATCTCTGAGACAATTGTGAAATTCTCAAAAATGGATATTACTCATTCAATAGTTGGGTTACATTGCTCACAACCTACCTAATAATTCTCATCGTCATCGTTTAGTTCCATTTGGAGTATCGTTTAGTAGTTGAGTAGCGTGGGATTGGAAGTTTCTCTTAACTCTGGATTGGAAGTTGTTGTTTCGGTATAGTGAATATAAGTTTACATAGTTTAGAGTTACGACTAAAGATATTCATTCTTTTTCCAATGCACAGATATATCTTTTAAAAATAAAATCATATTGAAATATTAACTTTCAAAACAAATAATACCTTAAATATGATAATTTATCATAATAATTTTATCTTTCCAACTTGAGGTTAGAACATCTTGATAATAAAATACAAGTGCATTGGACCAGATTTTCTTAAAAAGAATAACGTCTTAAGTGTTTCAGTTTCGACTTTTTTTTCACGTATCACTAAATTTAATCACCTTTGTGCCTGATTGCTTGCTGTTTATTTTCTTTGCTTCTATTCTAAAAATGTCAATGTTGTCTTTGTCGCTGAAATTCTGTGTTGCGAGTTTTGACATGTAATTTTTAGTCACTGATCTGAAATTTCCATGCTTTAATAAATAAGGCAAAATTGCCACGGATGAAAGACAGAACTCAGAGAAATTGTATGGCATTAGAAAGTGCAAAATTAAAACTAACATGTATTAAGGCAAGTCTGTCACATGAAATAGCAAAGAGAAAATAAATTGAGAAATGCGTACGGAAAAAATAATTTTCATTAATTTTTTGAAGATGACAAATGTGTAAATCCATACAAAAAAAAATATATGTTCGTCTATAAAAAAAACGTTAAAATATTGCTCTCTAAAATCATTCCATCAATTATGTAAAACTGTGATGACCTTTTTAACATGATATGTTCATACATTTTCAGCAATTAGATAAAATTCATGTAAATTACATTAAATAACAAAAAAAATAAAAAACACATAACTTAATCTATGTATACATCACTCAACAGTAAAAAAATGCGTTAAAAATAGAATAAAATGGATGGTCCCGTAAATTGCAGATTCGTTAGATCGACTACGAATGATTCCGACAGGACTAAAATTTAATTTCGGACCATAACTTACATGCTTTCGAATTTAAGAATTTTGGTAATGTTGTTGGTAACTTGGTATGTACATGACATGAGATCACAGGCTATATCGACTAATAAACTAAATGAATAACACATTTATGGAGTTGAAACGCTCAATCATGTAGGTCCCAACCCCTCAACATTATATATATATATATATATATATATATATATAATATCCATCAAAGTGAACATAAACAACAGAGACAATCTATGATGGTTTCCTTCAGAGGCATTTTTTAAACAGAACACAGCACCATACTCTACTCTGCATCTAGAAGCCACAATCCAATAACCATCTCCTTTATACATTTAAACGAGCTCCAGTAATTGCTGCGAGATATCTGCACAAAAGTTAGAAACAGTATTAACTAATAAGCATGCGTAATCATAACTTTTCCCAGAATTTTTTACAAAATGAGTTGGCATCAATGTTAACATTTAGATGCATAGGTGGTCCTAGCACTTTATTCCATCCAACAACTATGGTTGAATCTGGGAAATTTCTATCATAATTTTGGAAATTTATTTCTGCTTCAGCATTAATCTAACATATGGAAGTCTAGTCACATTTTCAAGACAACTCCTTTGAAAAGCTACAAAGTAAAAACCTACATTTTAGATTTCAGGTTTCAAATGATTAGATTAAACCAAATTTATTAAAAGAAAGAGTAAATTAAAGAGATTGACATGACATCAGACCCCGTTATTCCAAAAATAATCAACTGATGCAATATAGTGACGAAATTGTTTCTTCTCCTCTCTCGAAAATCAACCAAACTCCACTTATCCATCACTGATGAACCACTCTAGAAACCAAATTAGTATAAATTCAACGCTATTCAAGAGAAAAGGGAGAGATATAGAAGGAAGGGGAAAGTGGTAGCAGAGTACCCCCAAGAATGGATGGTGTTGCCCCAAACTCCTGCCAGATATTGTGATAAGCAGTAAGATCAATTCTCAGAAACTTTGAAGCAAGATAGGCAGCTCCCGCAGCAATGTGATGGGGTTTATACTGAAGCCATAGAGAGCTCTGAAGACTGCAAAACACCATTTTCTAGCGTCAGAAAATCACACTAGACACATGCGTTCTGCAAGCATCTCTTAACAGACATTCAGAGATATGCAAACAGCAAATTATCCAAAGCAACAAGAATAGAAGATTCTTGTAAAAATTAACACATGTTTTCACCATATCTGAGATCATGCCAACTATTGAAATAAGAAGACGTACAAAATTGAACATTGATTCCAACAGCAAAACACAAATTTACTTACTTTTCCTTTCCAACAAGGCAGCAACTCAGGAAGAATATTATTCCAAGAATCTTGGCACAATTGCTGATAGGGTACCAAACTATAGCATTATCTTATACTCATTTAGAGAATTATTCAGATTTCCAGGCCAAATATGCTGTGGGGGCTTTAAACTCCAGAAATCTATGTAATTAAAATCAGAATGCATACACAGGGTGCTGCACGTTGCAAACAATTGAATCTTTCAAAGCTAATGCCAATGCAACATCTTCTGCTCTACATTTGGATCTGGACAGCCTTGCTAATATGGGAATCAGAATGCTTGTGATGAATGCATCCTATTCTGCACTACAGATTAACTCACTAAATCCTCTACCACTGTCCATATTGCAGGTGCAAATTGTAAGTTTAACAACATTACACAATACAGAACATGAAAAAATGGAAGGAGAATTTGATTTATCCTTTCCAACAAAAAACAAATAATAGAAAAATCTTCCTGATAATTTTAGTCCAAACCTGCAGCTAATCATGGATAAAGAACTTTACCTCTAAGTAATCTCAAGATAGAAATTAATATAGAATGATAAAATCCAACACTGGAATGGAACCTTCCTTGATAACTTAAGTCACTAGTTCACAAAGTCCGGCACTAATCTACCAATACTATACTCCAATGAACATTCATTTTCAAAGAACTAAAGCTTCAATGTAAATTAAAAACAGCAAGATATGAAACAGTGTGAACAATGAAAGAAGAACAGGACAACATCTTCAAAACAAACTCCAAATGTACAATGTGAATCGGGAATTGTGGAAGTTAAAGTGAAAAAGAAAACATAAATAAGATAAGTTGGCTGCAACATGCATTTTCAGATTTAATAGGAAATGGACAACTTATTGTGAAAATTACATGGTTTCATGAAAAATTAGTGCTGGAATAGGAGGATGATTTTCGGAATTCATGGATAAGGATCAAGGAGCTTTTGATACCATATTAAGAGATGAAGAGAAAAAAATATAGAGAAAGGAAATTTTTGTATTGATTATACTGAGTTTGTACAATGATGAGCTTATGTTTACAGCAACTATATACAGGCTGCAGAAGTTCATCTAACTCACCAAGTCAGTTATAACAACAACCCAACCAAATTTGTTAATGGATACTGTTAGCATTTTAGGCTTATGGAAACCAAAGGTAATATGCATACACATAACCTAACAGCTCTGCAATTAAGGTTTTCAACATAAATACTTTCGGCAGCAGCCTAGGTTCATCTAAAGTAAGATTTAATCAAAACTATGGACAACAATTTCCCAACTATCGAAAGTGGATCCCACAAGAACTTTAAACTAAAAGCTTGTTGCTCAAAGAAGGTGAAATTCTAAGTTCTGGGTGACCAGATTCTATAGTTTTGTTACTCTTCTTGTTGATTTCTATAATGACTAGCAACTATTTCGCATGTACTGTTGCAAATGATGGCCAGTTAAACCTTCAACTGTGCATTTCCATGACAATCTTAATGACTAGTCTTAATGTCAATAAACAGTGAGATTACAAGTTTTGATCAGATATAAAATCCGAAAGACGACATTAACAAGAACAGGGTATCAAAGTATGCTAAAAAATAGCTAGGTTAAAATCAAATGAAAACCTCAAATATTTCAACATATATTATGCAAATTTAAAACTCCCACGAAAAGGAAATAATCCAAGTGAGTAACCGAAAATTCAATGTGGCTAGAAAAGTGAAGGGGGATTGAGACACCTTGCACAAACTCAAAGATCAGCCCTCAAAAATAATAAAGGAAACAGTTTAAAACAAAGGGATTTTATTTATCAGCATATTCCAGCTCAAAATAGTTTTCGTAAAAATCAACTAATCAATTAATAAAGCAGGTTGAAAGAAATAAACAAAAACCTAAGACCAGAGGAGGAAATATAGAAGACAACCCAGTACATGAGACTCCCATAGTGGGGGCTTGGGAAGGGTGTATATATGCAACATTACTCCCGTAAAGCGGAGAGACTATCTCCAAGGTACCATTTGAAAAATTAAATGCTTTCTTTTTTCTGTTTATTATATTTAAAGTGCAAAGATAACCTATTTGACCTCATTAAAAAGATATTATTCTCTCATAAAAAAGGTAACCTATTTGGCTGAAGTCATCAGAATAGATAACCCACAAAACATGGAGGGTTTGTCAAAAAATCAGGGTCAGAGGAATAGTAGTAGCTGTCTTGGGCAGCCAAAAGAAAAGTTTCTTACCCACAAAGCATGGAGGGTTTGTCAGAAAATCAGGGTCAGAGGAATAGTAGTAGTTATCTTGGGCAGCCAATAGAAAAGTTTCTTAGAACTAATTTGGATAAACTTATCCGTAAGCATTTTTAGAAGAAGAAAACAAAAAGGAAAAAAATAAACTCCTCTGTAATTAGTTTATGTAGAAATTAAAAATAGACTTCTCTGTAATTAGTTTATGTAGAAACTAACATGAGAGAAGTTTTACAAATTAGCATATGCATAAATTAATTCTAACTTATGATGTTTGTGGTTAAGTTAATGTCATTTTCTTTCTTATTTTATTTTGTAAGAAGCACTTGAGCAAAAGTTTATCCACATAGGCTGCTTAGGGTATGGCAATCCATTAAACTATCAGCAGTTCACTTCCAGATGTAAAACAAATGTTCCATGAACATTAAACAGTATATCAACCCACCAGCTAAAAATATTATACAGGCTAGCATGCTCATATCGTGAAGATCCTGCACTATATGCATGCCAAAAGATTCAATACCCCATGAAAGATTAATTACAAAGAACAGTTACTCTAAAGAAAAATATTAAGAGGTTTAATAACCTTTAACCAAAAATTTGAGGGGAGACACCAAGGCTACTAGCTCTCTAGAACTCAAGAAAATGCACTATGTTTTTTAGGGTAATTGTTGTGTATTACACTGTATGAGCCAAGTAAAAACCAATAAAAATGATGCGTAAAGAGGACTTCAGGTTGAAACAATACATGCACATGCAAACCAAAACAGACTAAAGGGAAGGGAGGTTTATATGTATCTGATGGGTTATTTGCACCCAAGCCCAAAATCCAACAAGTCTATTAGGCTTAAGGCTAGAAAAGGAGAGAAAATACAGTTTTGGAGAGTAGTTTGTTACTAAAGACAGAACTGATGTATAAGGGGAGTCACATAGGAATATGTCATCTCTATTTGTGACTTAACTTGGCTTAGGAAGTTTCTTCCACAGCACGGAGCTCTTTGTTTTCTGTAATTTCTCTTTTCTTCTCATCAATAAAATATAGTCTCCCAGCCAGATTGCACCAGATCCTATCATTGGTGTTTTCACTCAAAAGAAGTTATGAGGGAGAATCAATTGTGAGCAAACTTGTATGGTTTCTCAATGAATTGATACTTTAGACACTCACATGGTAAAGGTTGAATCCACTCTCAATCAAGAGGAAGTACCGTGTTGCATAATCATTATTTGACACTAAAGAAACACATGGTACAGCTGAATATTCAGCTAAGCAGGGCTCCTCGCTGACCAGCATTGAGGATATTAGGAAGTCCTCTGTGGCTTGACATTTCAAGGTGTCGCAGGGATTGCAGTGCCAATAGAATTTGGATTCCTCATCAGTCAGGAGAATTTCCTGTGCAGATATGTATTTTGTTGAGCAAGACACACCACAAGAACTGTGACTACAACTGGCAAAAATATGTATGGAGAGATTGAGGGAATGACATGACTTTGTTCAGGCTGCTGAAGGAGGCAAAACAAGAATTGGAATGGGAACGGCTCAAATGATCTCCTTTTGACTGATATAATCATACAATAATCACCATACAGGGAACCTGTTCTTGAAATCAAAGGTATTTTTCCAGGAGAGAGCAGCGAATATACATGGACAAGTTTGAGATGTTTGCTGCTAAAATAAATGACACTTGAATTTGATTGTGGGCTTGGGCACAGATAACCCATTAGTATCAGTACATATTTGGTTCAAAAATGGAAGGACAAGCAAACATACTGTTGCAATTGCAGAAAGTACAAGACCCAACAAATATGAAAACTCACCCTTTGCTGATCAAGTTCAATGCCAGGTTCAACAAAATAGTCTTCGATGGGCCTAATTTGTCAAGGATAGAAGTAAGAGGTGCATATGGATGCTGCACATTAAGTTCAAAATTTAGAGTAGTAAGCAGCAATAGCTCAGCCTCAAGCACCCGGTCATGATACTTTTCAAACCAATCCTGAAAAACAAATCAAGTCAACATGAGTGAAAATTAAACTTAATCCTATTCCAAGGAAGAACCTGCCCGAGATTCTTTAGTAGTGGAGATTATTTTAGAAGCCTCCAAGAAAAATGTTGACTGACTTGAGGTAACATGCTGCTTAAATGACACTATGCATCTAAAATTTTATTGAAGAACAACAACCATATCCATGAGTGACAGAGTATATTATATATCCACATAACATTGATAAAGATTTTTTTTTATTGTCTCCTACCAGCATGTTACCAAAAGAAGTACGAAAATGTACATATTTTGAAGTCTACTCACAAGAGGAAGCAGATAGGACAGCAAAGTAAAATCTTTTTTAAATAAGATTTCACTGGATGCTCGCAACACACTATTCAAAGGGCATGGTGTTTCCTCTGACTTTCCAGCAAGAAAAATGGCAGCAGTAGAAATTAACTGTGACAGGACACAATCAAAATTAATTAAACCACATGCTGACCATGAGAAGCAACTCCGAAAAACAAATATGAATACCGATGTAACTGCATACTTGTTTAGATAAAAAAAAGTTAGCAATCGCTCACATCGGTCTACTAGGATTAATGGGCATTTCAAAATAATCACTGTTTCTGTCTTGAGAATAAACCATATAAGATATTTCATAGACATTATCTCATCAAAATATTTCCTATCTGAATTTTTTTCAATATCTATAATAGTGTCTTCTGCTGTATAATTTTTTATAAAAAAATATTACTTATTTTATCAAATAAGTCTTATACTCCTAATGACTGTAGGCAAAAAACAATATTTTTCATACAAAAACTAATGGAAATACTACAGTAAAATGATGGCATTTCTCTAAAATTAAGATATATGATGGAATCTTGTCAACTAATAATAATTTGAGTCTTACATTCTTTCCTGCAATCAAAAATTTGTGTTTTGATGCTAATTTGATACTAATTTTATATGTTGTCCCGCATTTGAGTCATGTCCTATCTAAATTTTATATGATAAAATTTATGCACTTCTCAAAGTATGACAACTTCCATGAACATTGTAGTTTTCACAGTGATCGTGAAGCAATTAGTAAGAAATTAAGTTGGTAATCAAAGCTAGAGGGTAAACAGACTAACAAATCTGTCATGGCAAGCGTGAGATCTTCGAACAAAAAAACGGTGGCACAGAACCATAGCTGTCCCGATGGTAGTTTGAGGCCTGCAAAGGAACATATCAAACTTTACACAGGTGTAAGACAAACAATTAATTTGCAACCTCAGGTAACAATACCATAAACATATATCCAGAAACTTTATGATGTTAATTGTTTTAAAAACAACACGAAGCATGTGACCAGCAATGTGAATCTTACAAGTTAAGCCACATCCCAAGATTTTGAATGAAGGCGCAGTACGAGTAGCGCAAGTGTGTCTCGTGAAGTACATCAATACCATCTTTTCTGGATGGAGAACATTTATCAATCTCATTCCTTGACATAAACACCGGCTCTTTATCTTCAAATATAGAACAATCAAGCTTGCATATAGGTGATATAGAGGTATCAACATTGGATCTTTTAGGAGGCTCTTGAAAGTTAATGGAAGTAGTGGGGATATTGCCTTGGACAGTGGATGGAAGATAGTGTTTCTGGTTGTTTTCCCAACTAGGAGTTGGATGTTTCCTCCTTTTCGAAGATGAAGGCACAGCATCGTGCTGAACATAGTTACCGTAATCAAAGTTGTTACCATTAGAATAGACACCATGTTCTGCCCAGCAGCGATCACGAATGTCATAATTTCCATGATAATAGTTGATCCTGCTCCGCTTCCGGTTGCCATTGTTGTTGTTTCCATCAAAGGTGGGACAACAACCACCATGTTGATATCCTTGTGCTTGCGAATTCCTTCCAAAAGACATTATTCCTGCAAAACCATAATAATCATCTGATTTTATTTTATAAATCTTTTTCACATTTCTACTATTCAGCAATAAAAGACCTCTGCAATCGAATTCCGATTTCATCACGCGTATGCCATAATGCCACCAACAAAATTTCAATCATTTGACCGATAACAAAAAGTTCAGAGACTGAAAATCCAATTTGTCTTCCCAAACTTATATCACAAAACTCGTAACATAAAATTCCTGAATGAAAAGCATCAAATGGCACAGAGGACCATAAATCGTAGAATTAGATGGTGGAAATTTCATCGTCGTTCACATCTTGTGAAAAGTAAGTGAAAAAACGAAAAAAAAAACGATGAAAAAAAAATCCAAGGTGATAAATGAGAATAGGGTGAAGGTGTACCTGATTACTACGAAAACAACTTCTAGAAATTGGAATTGTAATGAAAATACAGAGCAATAACAGAGAGATGAACAAAGAACAGCCTTGCGTTGCGCCTCTTTGCAATTTGAAGATCAAGGGTAGTTCAAATAAAAAACAAGTTTAACTTCCAATTTAGTTCAGGAAGACACGCAATGCTAGTTTTTTTTAGTTAATTACTATTTCTTTTTACTTTTTGGAGTAATTTAATTTAATTTAATTTTCCCCAGACTTTTTTACTTATTTTTAAATTAATTTCTTACTTAAATATTAAGATTTTAAAAAATGATTTATGAAATGATTAAAAATAAGTAAAATGAAAAATAAATAAAAAAGATAGAATTTATAAGACTTGAAATTAAGATTTGGAGAGAAAAAAAAAATCAATTTTATGCGAACCGAATTTACTATTTTTATTTTGAATAGAAGATAATTGTTTTAACTTTAAAATTTAATTCAAATTTAAACATAAATTAAAATAAAATTAATAAACAATCAAATTTACTTGCTTTTTAAAAAAATAGTTAAAAAAAAAGCCAAATGAAATAAAATTATAAGAATTTGTTGAAGATTTAAGATTACAAAATATATTAATAAACTTTCATAATAATTTCAATAGAACTCTACCATAATTTTCAATTATTTCAAAGATTCTAGTATTTTATTAAGAAAATCTGATGCGAAAGATAAAGAATTTAAAGTTTGAGGAGTTGGAATATTCATAACTTTACTTGATTGGATTGAAATAGGAATAACAACAAAGTTGTCCTTTCTTCTTTTATTAGTTCGTACTATAGGATTTGGATTTACTTTAACGGAAAAAAATATATTTAAAAAATAATAAATGATAGTATTTTTTTTAAACTAATAATAGTGACAACCATTTCTTGTGGATAGGCATTTTAAATGTTTTAAAAAAATGTATTGAATCTTGTTTAAAATGTTAAAAATCATAACTGGCTAAATTAATAAAAACATTAAAATCCATAATAGAAAAATGACAAAATGTAAGCATAAGCTCGTTTCCAAAAATAATAATTTTAACTTAACATTTTTTATAATATGATAATATTATTAAAAGTATACAAATCTAACGAAAGATATTTTGATAATATAAGTAAAAAAAATATATATATATAGCAGAATTTTATTAAAATATAAATAATTAATCTAAAATTTTTAAAAAAAAATTATCATGTGTTTAAAAAAATAAAAACTCCTTTGTTTAAAAAAACAAATATTAATTTCATTATATGAGGGTAGACTATTTATTATTATTATTATTATTATTATTATTATATATAATAAGTGCATAAATTTTTATTAAAAATACTTTTACCGGCAAAACACTTTAGACCTATAAGAAAAATATATAGTATTTTGTATAAAATTTTAAAAAAAGTGTATTGAATTTTATTTTAAAATTGATTAACGGGACGAAAGAATAAATATATTTTAATTTAAAATCAGATTCAATTACAACTATTATTTATTTTATGTATTACCCAAGATAAAGATTATTTATATAAGTAAAAATATAAAATGTGTTTTTAATGTATAAATTATGTCATTGTAGAAAATAAAATAAATAAATAATTTTCTCATGTAGGTTATATTCTTGATGTTTATATTGTGATATAAAATTGTATTTCACATTGAAAACTATTTACATAGGACAAAAATAGAGGTACAGAGGAGGATGGCTGAATTTTTAGATTATTTAGATAGATTTTTTTAACAACTTGTGAGAATATTACAAGAATTTCACTTTTAAATAAAATATGAGAGTTTAAAATTTTAATTGAGTCAAAAAAATTAAAATATATAAACTGATATTAACTAGTTAAGAATGTGTGGTTGTGACAAACAACATATAGTGAAAACTTGATTTTGCCTATCAGAAAAATGTGGTTAAAACTTAAAAATTATTAAAACAAAGTAATATTTGATACACTGTTATGTTGGGCAAAAACATTATATTAAATTTTGTTATAAAAATATATTTGTGATGAATTTCGTCCTACTTCTTCTATGGATTTTACTGTGATCAAACTAAATGTAACCTATAAAATAAAATAAAAACATATAGGCAAGATATAGTTCATGAAAAAAAAAAAAAACTCGTGTACATGCCAGTGTATCAAATATTATTTGATAAATATTAAGTATCTGAATTCATGTAAATCATAAAATGACTAATAAAAAAATATATGGATGTTCAATAGTTTTAAGAATGACAATATACGTTAAAATATACATTAAGATAACTAAGAATAGTATAAGGAAATAACAATTTTAAAATACAATTAGATAGTGTTATACAAATATTATTAAAATTTTCGTAAAAACTCTAAATTTTATAAAGACATGATTAAATTGAATTTGAAATTACCACAGAAATGGTTAGTAAAGAATTTTGAATCAAATTTAATTAAAATTAAAAAAATAAATTAAAAAATACAAATTCAAGTGTGATTGCATATTGTAAGACATAATTAGTTAAAAATTACATTATTAAATTAAAAATGCATAATCATGTTCTCGTTTATTGTTTATTGTTAAGCAAGAAAGATAAAGATAATACAAAAGTAAAATCTAATAAATAAAGAGAGAAGAGAAATTTAAGATACAAATTTATATTGGTTTATCCTATGATTTAGACTATGTATTGCTTAAAAGGTTACATTATTATAGACGTGTACACATACATCTATATATACAATGAATATTTACACCTCTCTAGATACACCGAGTACATAGATCGCTTCAGGTACATTGATGTTCACACCTCTTTAGGTATACGGAGTATTCACATCTCTCTGTGTACATATCTCCTCTTGAGATTATAACCTATTAAGATATGATAAAAAAAAAACACTCACAAAGAGAGAACAATGAAAACTCACTTGGTATACTTCATAAGGTAATGATTTGCAATGTTTAACTAACAACTCAATTTAGGGTTTATGATTTAGGGTTTAGGCTTCAGGTACATTAATGTTCACACCTCTTTAGATACATAGAGTATTCACATATCTCTATGTACATCAGTCTTAATCTCCTCCTAAGATTATAATCTATCAAGATATGATAAAAAAAACACTCACAAATAGATAACAATGAAAACTCACTTGATATACTTCAAAGTAATGATTTACAATATTTAGCTCACAACTCGATTGACTAGACGTTTTATGTACAATATATATTAAATGTTGAAAGCTTTAAAAATTGCTCTAGTGATTTTTTTATTTTTCCTCAACTTGTAAGTCTTTATATAGTTTTCATAAATGACGATCATTGAAACTTATTAACTTCAAGACTTAAAAACAACACAAATCTCACTTTACACTTCTTCATTTTAGCGATGCTCCAAAAGAAAACTTTTGCTATGAAAATTTCTCACACTTCTTCTTGAATGTTTATTTGTTAAGGTTGATCTTTAAAATCTTTCTATACTTATATATTTTTAAATATTGAAACTTGAATATATGATACTCAAAGACAACATATTTTTCATAATGTAGCTTTTTCATTAAGAAAACTTCAACTTTGATATATTTACGTGCCTTAAATGTTTAATATACTTAAGGCAATATTTCACATGTAATTAACATATACAATAACCAATAAGCAACAATTAGCATTGATCAAAAAGTCATAGATATTTCAAGTCATAATCTTTATTTGAAAAACTTTTATACAGAAAAACTACATAACATGATTCCCAAATCTTTATATGTTTGTATAAATTATATATAGTAAAGTACATCAGATTTTAACTCATACTTAATTTTGACAAAACATAATCTCAAAATCAAATAATATTTATAATAAATAAATTCTTCTATGGATACATATATATTTTGTGTAGGTTTTAGGTATATATTACAGTTGATATGGTGAAGGGAGAATTAGCCACTTATATAATGAATTTTACAGTGACAACATGAAAAAACAATTAAAAGAAAGTTACAAGAAAAACACTAGTTACAAGAATTGTTTTTTAAAGTGACGATTTTATGTTTAAAAAATAACAATTGATGATGGAAAAATGATTTATAGGAATGGTGAGATGCAGCATTTGTTAGGGTGGCTTGTGAAGAAAGCATAGTAGGGAGAGTCGTTCCACCAGTGATGCCATGGTTCCTGCTCTGAATGCATATTGCGTTGGTTTGATAACCGACTCAAATTATCTGACAACAGTGACAACAAACTGCAATGGCTCCAACACTTCCAAAAACGCACCAACTATGGTTTCTGCCGAATCAGCCAAATTTTAATTACTAATCATAATACCAAATTCATTGTTTTTTCTGTTATCATCTTTCTTCAACTTCCTCCACCATGCAAAACCATTTCGATCATTGGCCTTCGGATCTGCAACTTCAAAACAAAATTATATCACGAGTGCATTGCATGTTGTTTTGTCGTCTACAACCACTGCCAGAATCTACAATAATTTTCACACACACCCTTCTTTACCTCTAATTACACCTTTAGTCTTAGTTACTTAATTTTGTTAATTAATAAACTTAAGATCATTCCACTTTCAGGTTTAATAACCGAGATAGTGTGAGTAATTAGTTATAAAAGTTGTTCACGTGACTGTTCAAAAGTGGACATGGAAGTACAATAAAAAAAAAACAACTCAAAGGAACAATTCAAAAAGTTATTAAAAATGAAAATTACTAAAATTTTAGTTTCTAAAAAATTTCATCTTTTTTAGAAAGTGTGAATGTTTTTTACCATGGAAATGAACTTCTAGACATGTTCCTAGAGTGTTTTGCAAATCATTTGGTGGTGAATTATTCTTCTAAGTACACAAGTGATATTTCATTATAGGAGTTATTTCATTAAAAAATTGATAAAATATAAAAATATTTCAAACTTATATTATTCAAAACAGTTTCATATAAATTTTCAGGATTACACAAGTAAAATAAATAAAAATGGATGAAAGATCCTTGAATTGAACAGGAGCTCTAAGTAGATTTTTGGTAAAAAGTATTATTAAAATTTAAGAATCTTGGTCTAATAATTGAAAACTTGGGTTATGATGATGATGATGTGCAACTTTATTAATGGAAGTATTAATGGAGAAATGATTATTGGAAAAAGTGATGAATTTTGGGAGGGAACAGAAAAGTGAGTGGAGAAGAGGAGAAAGAAGGAAGGTCCCATGTGTTTGGTCATCCTAGTTTAACGCCTGGAGCACATGACACGTACAATGAGAAAGCTCACAACACATGAGGAGGCCAACTTCCAATTTAAAAACCCTTTTCACAAGCTCCACCTCTCCCATGTGGGTCTTTATTACCTCGCTATAGATGCGGCTCCTGTTTGTCAAATCACACATCAAAAATCAAACAACCTTGTCTTATGTCTTCATTAACATCCTTAACTAGGTTTCGTTAGTTCTCACTAATCACGATTTCACCTTATAAATGGAGCTATGTGCTCTGGAATGGAAGTTTGATGGAGTTAGAACTTAGAAGAGAAATGGGAAGGAGAAGAGGGAATGAATCAAAATCATACACGCTTCCTTCATCACCCTCTCACTCTTTCTCTTCTTCTTCTTCCTCAGACTTCGAGTTCACAATCTCTGTCTCACCCCGCAAATCCTCCAATGCACTCTGCCCTGCCGATGATCTCTTCTACAAGGGTCAGCTCCTCCCTCTCCACCTCTCCCAGCGCATCTCCATGGTCCGCACGCTCCTCCTCTCCTCCGCCAGCACCTCCTCCGCCTCCACCGCCGCACGCGACTCCACCGGCAGCAGCTCCAACGACTCCCACTCCTCCTTCACCAGCGACCTCGCGATCTTCCCTGACTGCGACTCTTCCCGCCCCAGCTCCGTAACAGAGGAAGACGAACTCAAGCGCCTCAACAACAGTATCAACAACAGCAGCAGCAACAACCTTTCATCTTCCATCTCCAAAAAATCTCACAAGTTCTTCTTCTCCAGATTCTCCTCTGTTTTCCGTAAGGAGAACAACCTACCCGTCAAAACCTCCCATGACCTAGACAGCGTCTCTGCAAATTCCTCAGTGAAAAAAATGAGCGTGACGGCCAGGGAGGTCATCATGAAGTACTTCAAGAAGGTGAAGCCTCTCTACGAGAAGCTCTCCCAGAAACAGCAGAGGTCAGGGCAGTTAAACACAGGGGAGGGTGCTGGTGCTGGTGTAGTGACAATGACCTCTGTTTTTTCACTTTTAACCAAGACAGAAAAATCTACCAAACTATGCAAGACAGAGAGAAAACAGAGTGTGGGTGCGCTTTCTCATTCTTTCTCGGGAAATCTCAGATACCCCAGAAGAAGAAGAAGCTGCGTTTCGAGTTGTCCTTCTTCCATGAGATCATCGCCGAATCACTCCGGTGTTCTCTCTCAACCAGGTGCTGCTGCTGCTGCTATGTACTGCGGAGACACTTCTTCCATGGAAGAGTTGCAGAACGCAATCCAAGGAGCCATAGCCCATTGCAAGAACTCGATGATTCAGAACAAAATGACCAGTAAGGAAATCTGAATCCAATCTAGTAAAGTAAAATCAAATGAATCCATGCAGTTTCTTTTCTTTCCACCTCTTTCATTCCCTTGTCAATGTTCAAAATCCATGATGAACTAATTAGCCACAGGGTGTGGTGAATCATCAAAAAATATGTTCTTTTACCTTGATTTGACTGCAAAAATTTGAAAGTTATGGTCTGTTGGATAATTTATTGCATAACAGTGACTTCCCTCTGGTTGGAGTAATTGCTCTGCAAAGCTAAATTGGCACCATGTGACTTGGAATTTTATTGGAGATGAGATTCCATTTGTAACGTTACATGAAGCTACCTTCTCATCAAAATCATTTTGGTTTATCTAGCATCAAACAATAATGTAGTTCTGTTTTCTTATTTCCATCTTCAAAATCCAACTTGGTACATTGCTTTATAAAACTAATAAAAACAATAGTACATCGAACTTCGGTCTCATCCTGCATGTGCGTAAATTATAAGGAAGATTCAAACCTTCTCATTATTAAATCTACAAATTTTTGTTTAGTAGGAAGGTTCTGCATAAGTCTCCATATGTCAACAATTAATCAATATTTAGATTTTTTTTCAGTTTAAATAATTAATTCAACAAATAATTAAGTATGTTTTATTATATTTAAGCTTTTACTTTATCACTAAAAAAAATCATTAAATAAAAATCAGTTTTAGAGATAAAAAAATAATTAATTACTATATTAATAAAATTAAATAATATTTTAAAAAATAAAAAAATTATTAATACTTAAATTAATTTCTATTATTAATAAATAATTTCTAAACTAATATCTAGTTAGATAGAAAAAATTAGATATCAAATTTAAAATTTAAATAATTGATAGCTAAAATCTAGATAACTAATTAGATATAATTTAGAAACTATTTATCAATAATAAAAATTAATTTAAATATTAATAATGTTTTTAATTTTTAAAATAAAGTATAATTTTGTTAGTATAATAACTAATTATTTTTTATATTTAATTTTTAAAGAGTTTAATGTCTTAAAAAGATGTTGGGTGAATATCCCATCCCTATTAGCCTAATGGATGTCTACATTGAAACAAATAAAGAGAAAAGTGATATAATAAAGGAAAAAACAAAAAAAAAGGAAATTAATTGGTAATAGTGCATCTAGATTAAGCAATTAATGTACAAGGGCCCTTGGAATAAATTTTTCTTTTGCTGTCATTCCATCACTAATCTTTAGATAAAAATTATTTAATGCATTGGAACTATTCCAACTACATTTGCAATGAATTTGTTGATTCATTCTAATTTTACTATTCTTATAGTGTTAGTACAACCACTTTCTTTTTTTATACACATGAGTGAAATACTTAACTTTTTGCCATTTTTACTTAATATCTTGATTGTGTATTAACAAGTGGAAATGGTGATGAGAACATCAAACATAACTAATAACTAAAACACTTTTGTCATTTTCTGTTTGAGTTTTAGTTGTTCATTGAACTTATTAGAATGTTTTGCAAAACAAAACCATGTGAGATGGTACTTATATTTTACTTTTCAAGAGATCATACTTATGTTTGTAAACAAACAAATCAATCTTCTAGTGAGAATGGAATTAATGGGACGAAATCCTTATAATTAATGATAGTTAATTATGATTAATTAATTTTTTAAGTTGCTCTGACATCCAATAAATAAAATATTATTATTTTGTTTTGCATCATATGCACATTTTAGGATAAACAATTTTAGAGTACAATTCTATGGGTACCATTTCAACATCTAATAAAGTATCATTTTATCATTAATTGGAGTTATAAATGATAACTTTAAAATTATTTTCACATTCAGTAATAAAATAATATTATTTTATATCACTTTGCATCATATGCACCTTTCATGAGAAACAATTTTAGAGTAGAATACAATTACAAGAGAAAGTGTCATTTTACCCTTAATTGTGTACAATAAGACAATTTAACACATTAATCTTGGATGAAAAGGTCACTAACTATTATCACATTATTTTTTTCTGACACATTGTTCGGCCCAATTAGTATTACATTTTTTATTCCCCTTGTTCGGCTCATTAAAACAAGACATAGAAAATTGTTCAAAATTTATGAATAATCAATTAATTTTTTGACCACATATCATTATTTAAAAATACTTGTTTTGGAATGAAGATAAAATTATATTTTTAGTCAGATATTTTTGGATAAATAATGTTTGTTTGCAAACCCCTATTTCTCATTGGAATAACACAATTTCATAGGAAATTCGTCACAACTACTTTTATTAAATAGACCCATGTTGAAAAAATCACCTATTAAATTACTGAGTATTTGTTGGTATAAATAATATAATTTTGGAAAAATATTATTGTAACTTGTTTTTTTTTTTCTTGTTGGGAGGTTATTTTATTTTACTAGATACTAATTTTATTTGTAATATTATCTCAGGTCAAATTAGTTTTCGTATTTAATAAAGATGTCGTACAAAATTTACACAAAACTGATGGTTTCTTAAACTATTTGAATTTAGTTAGTGTAAGTCAATTTCAAGTATGGGTGATTGAAAATTACCCAAAAGGAAGGGAGGTTGCACATGTTCTCTTGATTATGAAGACTTTGTCACATGTCATTGATTTGCCTGGTGGAGCAATACGGTGACAAAGGAAGTAAATGTGTTTTCAACATAGAAAAGTTAGATGAAACAAAATTTATCAAAAAACATTGTAAGAAATTAATTTATATTATAAAAAATTAAATTCATTTTTTTTGCATCAACACAAAAAAAATCAATAAATAACAACCAAATTTAGAGACAAAAAATAATTAACTACTATATTAACTAAATTAGATATTAATCTAATTAGAAAATAAAAATTATTGGTATCTAAAATGAATTTTATTATTGATAAAAAATTATAAAATAGTTTTTAAATTAGTATCTAAATTAACTACCTAGGTTTTAATTACTAATACTTTAGATTCTAAATTGGTCTCTAAAAGACTAACAGAGACTAATTTAGAATATAAAGTAATAATTAGTTAAAACCTTATAGTAGTTAAAGGTTAGATACTAATTTAGAAATTATTTTATAAATTTTTATTAATAATATAAATTAATTTATATACTAATAATTTTTTTAATTTAAAAAATTGTATCTATTTTACTCATATGATAACTAATTATTTTGATCTCTAAAATTAGTTTTCATTTAATGATTTTCTTGTAGTAATAACTAATTAAAAAAAGTTTCATATTCCACTCTTCTTTTTAAAAACAAATAATTTAAAATAAAAATTATTACTTTAATAACTACAAATTAAAAACTAACGCTTTACAATTGGGATTCAATCCATACAATTTTAACAAACAAATATTTATCTCTAATTGTAATATAATATAATGCATAATAGAGACATTGATACGACATGGACACACGGAGATACGTATCATTTCTAAAATGTAAGACACCGGAACACAAATTTATATATTATATAATTATGAATTATATAAATTGACAATAAAAAATTATGTGCACAAATATGTTTTAGTTTTTTTTAGCAAAAAATTGTTTTTCATGGCTCATACAAAACGATTTGTTCTTTATTTTTATAATCATACTAAAAATTTATACAATAAATTTTAATTTTTAGAAAATTAATGCATTTTTCAATTTTAAAATTGTGTTAGAATCGTATTAGAAATGTCAGAAATTCAACAAATATTTTTTTAATTAAACACTTCATCATAAGTGTTATACAAATTTCAATGTTGGATACGTGTGTTCGACACCATTTAAGAGAAACGTCCTAGTCAATATATCTAAAACTTGATGTCATTACATACATGGCTTTAGTGGTTACCTTGGACTCATAAATAATTTAGAAAATGTCACAGGCCACAGCCGTCTCATTGTTTTCATCCCCATTTTAATGAGATGGTTCTGCAACTTCATCTATATTATATAATTCCTAATACGTGAACATCATCATTCATCATGGTATGCTGTGTGAGGTGTTCCAAAGGGTTTAAAATCTGCAGTGTCACTGCCATTCTTTTACTCATTTTGTTAGCAGCACTGCTGCTGGTATTATTCTTCACTGTCTTCAAGCCTAAAGACCCTCACATTATCCTCAAATCAGTTAAACTCCAAGGTTTCAAACTTGAGACACCAACTTTGAAACTAAACGTATCATTAGGCATAGTGATCACTGTTGAAAACCCTAACCATGGAAGCTTCACCTACCACAACAACACAGCACATCTTTATCATGGAGAGACTCTTGTGGCCGAGGCTCCACTGCGTGAGGACACTATTCCAGCACGTCGTGACCATAACATAACAACATCTTTGTCTATTTTTGCAGATGTCGCAAAACTTAAGGATTTATCCTCTGATTATTCGAGGGGTGTTATAAATTTTACCTCATCAGTCACCTTGTTGGGGAAAGTCAAGGTGGTGAACCTCTTCAAGATGAAAGCCACTAGTTTCTGCACTTGCTATATCTCTCTTTTCGTCCCTCACAAAAGCATCGATTCTATCTGCAACTCCAAAATCAAATTATGATGTTTTTTTTTTCTTGAATTTTCTCTTGTGCTAGTTATTATTTAAATAAAAGAATCTAAATAATTGGTATAGTTATTATTTAAATAAAAGAATCTAAATAATTAGAAGTTAAAATCTGATTATCTAATTAGATATCAATTTAAAAACTATTTATAATAATAGAAATTAATTTAAAAGTCAATATTTTTTTTGTTAAAATGGTCTTTAATTTATTCAATATAACAACTAATTATTTTTTGTGTCTAAAATTACTTTTTATATAATGATTTTCTTGTAATGGAGGAAGATAGTGAAAAAAATATAGTTCCTACTTAGTTGGAAAAAAATGTCTCATACTTTGCATAAAATTCTCTCAAATATTTGTGTTTTGTTTTGATTTTTTTAAAAAAAAACTTGACTTTTACATATTTGACTCATTCACAAATATAGACACTTTACTCTATTTATTCTAAAAACAACAAATTAACCAGAATAATAGTTAAGGTCAAAATAAATCCAATTATACGAATCTTACTTAAAACAATAAATTTATTTACTATTATAGTCCAATGATCAAAAGTTATTAAGTGTGAATAAAATTATGCTTATCAAAATTAATACGACTTTTATATAAATTTTTTAACTAAAGTAATGCAAGATTATCACAATCTTAGTGTATTTATTTGTGAAATTAAAATCACTTATTTGTGAAATTAAAATCACATAAGCGAGTACAACTTCAAAACAATCAAATCATTTTCCATAAGTATTACTTCTCCAATTCTATAATATTTTTCAATCTATCTATTCACATAATTTTAGTGTAAACTTACACTATTTTTAAATAGTTTAAAAAAGACAATGACTATATTATTCTTATCTAATCTACAAATCTAATCTAATCTTGTGTGAAACTAGAGTTTATACTTCATATTATCTATCTTGAATGTTATGATTTATAACATATTTTAGTACTTTTTTATAGGAATATATATAAAAGCAGAAAAATTATTGGAAAAAATATTTTCAATAAATACTTAAAGAAACAAATAAAAAGATACTTTACTAAAAAAGAGAAGTGTGAGAAAAACAATATTATAATCCTGCTTAAAAAAAAAACTAGGCAGACTCTCGGATAATCAAAATAAATAAATATTTTTTTTTTTGGTCTAAAACTATTTTAAATTAAGCCTTTATGGTCTTTAAAAGAAAAAGAAGTGTAAACAAAAGATTTTAAAATCATAATTCAACCTTTTTGTTACTCTTTTACACTAACAGCCCATTTCACACTCCATTGATGTTGTGGATAAGGAAAATATAACAAATGATATGATTTAGAGTGATATGGGAAATGAGGAAAGCTATGAATGATGATGATTCAGTGTGTTTATATTTATATTCTTACCTTTTAAATTAGTTAAATTCAAATATTTATTTTTCTACATTTAATAAAAATATACAGTGTACGAAATCTTTGTTATTGATTTAAAATATTGCGAACTTAAATAAGAATGGATTTACGATGGACCATATTGGTGGTTGGCCCAATAACCTCTGCCCAACATTGATCTCTTCCCTTCTGGAGTCTCTTTCGACTGTTTGTCCTTTGACTTACGCTGAAGCTTTAATTCAAGGTAAATAAATATCCCATTAAATTCAAATTTCCAATTCACAAAAAATATTAAAGTTTTTCGAATTACATCGATTAAATATTAAAGTACTTTTATAGTATATAAGATTAAATTAAACTTAAAAATATATTTTTTAATATAATATTAGAGTTATTTTAAATCTATTATAAAAAATTTATTTAACTTATCGTATTATTTACTATCAAATCACTCATAATATATAGTTTTTATAAGTTTTGATTTAAATTTAAAGTTTACTATTTAATTTATAATCTACTATTGATTTTTCATTTGATTTCTTGTTTTTTTTTTTAAATTTTATAATATTCAAAGTCCTGGTTTAATATTGTTTTTACGTATGTTTTAATTCAAAATTTAATTTGACTACTTAATATATTCGTTTATGATACCACAAGATAAATATGTTATACAAAGATACATAGAAAATTACAGTTTAATCTGAAATTGATTTTGTCATTGTTCTCGAACAGGATTGGGACCAAAAAAACTATGGGAACTCCTTTTCGATTGGTCGGTCGGATGCTTCTCTCTTCCTCTGAAAACCGATGCTCTACTTCTATTTTGCTACTCTACCCCTCGTCCTCAAAATCTCCAGTCTCGGATAATACCTGCAAAAGACACTCGGTATTCAACATTCAGTATTCCGAGTACTGTATGATGATGACGTACGTGATTCAAATAATCTATGCCTATTTATATAATTATTATAGACTCTTTCTTATTAGGTCAGATTAAGAAGCTGAATCATGTTTAGAAGTATATTACCTAACTTTTGATTGTTAATTAATCTTCGCTAATCGTGTGTAAACTTAACTTCAATTACGACCTCGATCGATACCTCGATCAAGTTTCAAGATACCAATCTTAGTCTCAGTCGTATAAATCCTACCAGTACATTTATATCAAGTGTTTAAATTACATTAAACTAGTGCTTATTTATATCACTAAAATAGGACTGGTTTAATATATTTAATATTTATTTATAGTATAAAGATTATTTTTCTAACTTTAAAAATATTAAGTCAACTCTGATAATCCAAATTCCAATCTTAACTTTCAATGATTTCTCATTTTGTTTTTCAACCCAAATCAAATATCCGTTCCGTACCAATACATTTTTTTATGATTTGAAAACCGTTTAAAACAGAAAAATCCCTAATTGCCAACGCCATGATTCTGTAAGAATATGAAGATTTGCTTTATTATGAACGCGCTGCTCAAAAAGCACAATATATTCAAATTTAAATCATATATGCAAGGTCTGAACTTAACCAGACCCACCAAACTTCTATATTTGGACCCACTCTTAAAACCCATACTCACCACACCATACTATATATATATATATATTAATCTTACATTTATTGTATTTTCTTTTTTTCTATTGCATTATTTATATATTTGTAAAATTTTTCAATTAGGGATACGTTTATAAATTTTTTTAAAATAAATTTTAAAAAGTAAAATAGAAAACTATATAGCATAGACACTAATACGATATGATATGGACATGGATACAAACATGGAGATAAGTATAATCTCTAAAATGTAGGATAAGAGCATACAATTATATATATTATATAATTATGAATTATATAAATTGATAATAAAAAATTAAGTGTACAAGTATATTTCAGTTTCTTTTTTAGTAGAAAGATGTTTTTTTATGGTTGGTTTAAAAGGATTTATTCCTTATTTTTATAATCATATTAAAAATTTATACAATAAATTTGAGTTTTTTAAAAATTAATGTATTTCTTATTTTTAAAATTATGTTAGAACCAATTCAACAAATATTTTTTGAATTGAACACTTCACCGATATGTGTCATACGAATGTCGGTGTCCGACACCGACTCACTATTTAAAAGGTGTGTGAGCCTCATAGATAGAAAATTAAAATTTCCAGTGAATTAGCAATAATTTATGCAAATAACATTAGGATAAAATATGAAATTTGGATAAAACATCATAATTTTTTTGCAAACATTAATAACTAGCTAAATATATTTAAATTACTATGATTTAGAATTTAAAATGATGTTTATTATTTGTAAAACATAAGTATGAATAAATGCGGGTGGGCATAGTAGGAGAGTGAAAAGAAAAAAGAGAAAAGGGCATGGAGGAAATTTCGGAATTACCCCTCCGATCTGGCACTCACTCGCGTGTTCAAATCCCGAATTCCATTTGGAGCACCCTTTTTTTTCCTTCTTCTCTTCTTCTTCTTCTCTTCCGCGCCTCGTTTCTAACACTTTGGGTTGCGTCTCCCAAAGACAGAGGGACCTTCTCCTTCTTCTTCCTCTTCTCCTTCTTTTCTCGTCCATGGACCTTCACGCGCGACCAGATCACTGCCTCCCGGAGAGGAAAGGTCAGAAGAGGAAGCTGGAGGAGGATTTCGAAGACGACCGACAGATCTCCGCGCCTCCCACCGGCCACGCTCGGGACGCCCTCCTCTCCGACGTCAAGGAACAGGTCATCGTCCTCGATTCCACCTTCTCATGGAAGGAATCCGATCGTGCTGCCGCCAAGCGCGCCACGCACGCCCTTGCCGATCTCGCAAAAAACGGTAAATCTATTCGTCCTCTGGCTTCCTTCGTTTTCGTTTTCTTCTTTCGCGGAATTCGGTTCTTCGCTGCTTTCGTCCGTTGCACCGCACGCGCTTCATTCGGCGCTTGTCTTTGTTTGCAGAGGAAGTGGTGAACGTGATTGTTGAAGGAGGCGCCATTCCTGCTCTGGTTAAACATCTTAAAGCGCCTCCTCTAGTCGGAAGCGACCTGTTGCAGAGGCCAATGCCGTTTGAGCACGAGGTCGAGAAAGGAAGTGCTTTCGCGCTTGGACTTCTCGCAGTCAAGGTAATTTTACTTCTCCTCTACGGTGACTGTTAGTTAGGAATTATTGCAACTTAGCTTCTTCATGCCTTGAAATTGACAAGCTCTGAAGTCTATATAATTCAAGGTTTTAATTCCACGTCTGTTATTTGTATTGTGATATAGATTTTACGTTGAGTTCGCTTACTAGTGATAGTTATCTCCTTTTTTAAAACGTTGTTTATGCCAAAAATTGTTTTATCTTATCGTTTTCACCAAACGGCGTGAGCGATTCTTTTTAGGATGGTATAGTTGATACTGTATAGTAGAAGGAAGCTTTGAAGATAATGCATGATGGTCTAATGTGTGGTGTGAAAATGCCTTCTGCAGCCGGAGCACCAGCAGCTCATCGTTGACAGTGGTGCTCTAAAACATCTCGTTGATCTTTTGAAAAGACATGAAAACGGCTTAACATCTCGTGCCATTAATAGTCTAATTCGTAGGGCTGCAGACGCGATTACTAATCTTGCTCATGAGAACAGCAGTATTAAGACTCGTGTCAGGTATGCTTCTTCGAGTACTACCATGCAATTGAAATTTAATTTGGAATGGTTTATTCTTATGATTATCTGGAGTTAATGTGTAGGATCGAAGGTGGGATTCCACCGCTTGTTCATTTACTTGAATTTGCGGATACAAAGGTGCAAAGAGCAGCTGCTGGTGCATTGAGAACCCTTGCTTTCAAAAATGATGAAAATAAAAATCAGGTTAGTGGTCTTTAGGGAATGTTTTGGGAATTTAAATTGACTTACATATGATACGAGTAAGTCACGTAACGTAACATAATGACATGTAGATCGTTGAATGCAATGCCCTTCCAACTCTGATTCTAATGCTTCGTTCAGAAGATGCTGCTATTCATTATGAAGCGGTATTACTTGTGCAACCTTAATTCTTAAGTTAAATTTTGCAATAGTGTTGACTTTGGTCTTTGTACTGATCTTACTGGGAACTTGCAATGAATTTTATTGAATTACAGGTTGGTGTGATTGGAAATCTGGTCCACTCTTCCCCTAATATAAAGAAAGAAGTTCTTCTTGCTGGGGCCCTACAACCGGTCATTGGATTACTTAGGTATATTCTTACTTCGCACCCTGGAAAACTACGCTCATCTCCCTTCCCCCATGTTTCAACCCTGCACTTAATTTGTTTCACTATTATAACTCAAAGTTCCTTTTTTCATTCCAATAATTTTCCGTAGTATATATTACTGAAAAAGATGTCTTTCTATCAACCTATTCTAATTCTAATACTGTATGATGAAACAGCTCCTGTTGCTCTGAAAGCCAGAGGGAAGCAGCCTTGTTACTTGGACAGTTTGCAGCAACTGATTCAGACTGCAAGGTAAGCATTAACTTTAGTTTTTCTAATAACTCCATGATTAAACTGAATCGTGAGGGAGAGAGAGAAAGGCATAAAGGAAAAATCCTAACACCTGTTTTTATGTTTGTTTATTGGATGGTGAAAAAAGTGATGTGAACAATTTTATGCATGGATTTTTAGTTTGGATTCTGAAAAGTGCTCAAGCATTTGGGGAACCAACCCTTTGAAAGCTAGCCATTAAGGAGGGAGAGTCAAACACTTAAATACCTCCTTGAGCATCCTATACTACTTGTTGCAAACTAAGGCATCTCATAATATCCAAATTCCTATCATAGCACTGCCCCTAAGAGCTGACCAGTTAGTACTCTCTGTCTGTAGCCCTTTCCAGGATATCGGCAACTAGCTCTAATACCAATTGATAAGTACCCATGTTCTTGGGAAACTGATGTGATTTGGAAAATAAAAATAAATGTGTATTTTCTTTTTGTGAATAAACTTGTTATCCTTAGTATTTGTATATTCTCTGTTTTTGCTTATCTAATGGAGTTTGAGTGGCACAAAGGGTTGTTCTAATTCCTATCACTATCTTGATTTTTTTATATTATTGAATCTGTTTCTTTTCCATGGCATCCGCAAAATTGAAGATCACATTTTATATAAAAATTCTTCAAAGAATCGTTTCAAGAATTCATCCAAAAGTTTTTCCTTGAAGCTTGAGTGGAAAGATCCTTCCAACCCAGGCAAGCCTCCCTGGGTTTTCATCAGAAACCCACCTCAAAAGCTAGCTATTAAGGTGGGAGAACCAAACACGTAAATACTTGATCAAGCATCTCATACTGACTTAGGCACCTCCTAATATGCTAGTTCCCATGAGATTCTTTCTTTAACTTATTTCTGAATAGGGTGGCTCAGTGGGTGTTAACTCATCAACTCTTTGTGTATTATATATCTCTGTTTTTAGTTTTACCTTTCGTATTGTTTGATTTTGTAGGTTCACATTGTTCAGAGGGGTGCTGTCCGACCTCTGATAGAGATGCTTCAGTCCCCTGATGTTCAGCTAAAAGAAATGTCTGCCTTTGCATTGGGGAGATTGGCCCAGGTTATTTCTTTTCCCTTGTCTTTTCCATGTCAGAGTTCAAATATGTAAGTTAAGAGGCATGATTTAATGTTACATTTCCTATTTATAGTTTTTAATCGGTAATGGTAACATATATATTATACAAATTTCCATGTGTAAGTATTATAGATTATATACTCGGCAATGGAGTTAATTTTAAGTTCGTCATTTTAGTTTAAAATCGTTAACGTAAACTCTGTGCATTTCCATGTCTTAAGTTTTGTATTAATGTCTTATCTCAGAACATAAAAGTCATCTTTCTAATATGTTGTATTACTTACAGCTTTATAAAAAAGTGTTATGCACTTTTTCTGAGTATGTTGAATCACTGTTTCCCTTTAACACCATAACCTGTAGATATTCAATTTTAATTTTCAGGACACGCATAATCAAGCTGGTATTGCACACAATGGTGGCTTGATTCCCTTACTGAAGCTTCTTGACTCAAAAAATGGGTCTTTGCAACATAATGCTGCTTTTGCTCTTTATGGCCTTGCAGATAATGAGGTAAAATAAACTCTACGAGTTCTAATAAAATATCTTTCTTGACTGTAGTAAAGCTTATTACTTGAAGTTAAAGTAAAATAACTGTTCCTTTTTTATATTTTTTACTTTGTCCCATAGGATAATGTGGCCGATTTTATTAGGGTAGGTGGAATTCAGAGACTGCAGGATGGAGAGTTTATTGTTCAAGTAAGTTTGCCTTGTTGATACCAATTCTGTTTCTCGGTTTCTCGGTTTCATGGTTTTTGCATTTGCCCTTTGTTGCCTATATCAATGGGAGTTCAGTGCTTTATATAATTGCATACAAATTTTATGTTCTTAGGCACACACTAAGAGATAAGGAATTGGTTTCTCTTGCAGGCAACTAAGGATTGTGTTGCAAAGACATTGAAAAGATTAGAAGAGAAGATTCACGGGCGAGTAAGCACCACTTCACATTCACTTGTTCTTTGGTACATTTTACTGAAATTAGCTTGGAAATGGTAGGGATGCTACTACTGTATTAATTATTAATTCTACAACAATCTAGCCTTATCCCACCAGTTTGAATTCTACATGTTGTTCAGATCTGTAACGTATTAATTTTGCCTTTGTAGGTGCTGAACCATTTGTTATATCTCATGCGAGTTTCAGAGAAGGCTTTTCAAAGACGAGTTGCTTTGGCTCTTGCTCACCTTTGTTCCGCTGATGACCAGAGAAAAATATTTATAGAACACCATGGTATGCATCTTAATAAAATATTTTGCTTTAGTTTGATGTATATTTTTTTTAAAAAAAAATTAAAACCTTTTTCTGTGTTTTTTTTTGCCTTTTCTATTCTATATGAATCCAAGCATCTGTCCATGCAGGTTTGGAGTTGCTTATGGGGCTTCTTGGCTCTTATTATAACTCTAAGCAACAACTTGATGGAGCTGTGGCTTTATGCAAGTTGGCCAATAAAGGCACGACTCTGTCTCCAGTAGATGCTGCACCCCCATCTCCCACACCCCAGGTAGGCATATATAATTGTTGGCTTGTTCTCATCCTTCATAGCATCATTGCTAAATGATTGATTGCCTTTTCCAAGTATTTTGATTTGATCTGTGTTTTATTTATATATGATGCTTTTAGGTTTATTTTTCTTTCCTGTCCTTTTCATGATGATATATGAAAAAAATTTCCTCTTTGTTTTGATTTTTTTCCTTGTTATATTTACAAGATCACTGTGTACACACCAACATGCATAATAAGGCAGGTATTAACAGTGTGGCTAATTAATTTTTCAAATCCTACATGATAAGTAAGCAAGGACATTTGTAAGCTTAACTGTTAGCAGGGATGTAATCCTCAAGCTTAACTGATAAAACACCCTGCTTAGAGGCTGGTCCTACCCTATTTAAGCTATTGGGCATGGATGACTGGGCTGAATTGACCCAATAATCCATCATGCCCTCTCATGACCCTTTGTGCATATAATTTTCACTCTTTTAGAGGATCTCTGTCCTTGAACGTGGAGATAATTGGAAACTTGTTAAACCTGTAATTTGAATCTGTATGAATTATGAAACCAAATGATTGACTAAGAACACTTACTACTCTGCCAAAAGCTTTAGTTGTTGGGATTGGCACAACTCTTGACATATAAAACCCTGCATAACACATGGGCTCTTGCCTGTTTAGCCATTGGGCATGGACCCACAACCCTTAGCACGTATCAAAACCAACAAGATTGTTATTTAAATTTTCATCTCACCTCTTCTCATATAGTAGTCAATGGTTTTCTGGTTTGCATTTTATTTTGACATGTGATATCTCTTGGTCATGCTTACCTGTATCATGATTTGCAATACTTAAGCTGCACTTGTTTGCTGGTAGTGGGTTGAGAAGGGAAATGACCACAACCCTAAAGTTAAACGACAACTTACTGCATTCATTTCTTTCATGCTAGGACCTTTTATATTTCACTTCCAAGATTTTTACTTTGGGCCATAAGTTATCTGTTGGACCTTTTATTCATTAGGACTTCCTAATCTCTTTTTATAAAAATATAGAGGAAAAAAACAGAAGTAACATCTAGATACGTTATAATCGAATTTTATTTTCTAATTTAAACTGAGATATTTTCTAACCATGATATTTGGAAACTAAAATACATGTTATTTTGAAACTTATATGTTGCTTTGTTAGCTATTTAACTTCACAATGCTGCACACACATTATTTTTATATGTTTCTGTATGTTAAATGTCTGTCCGAGCTATGTTTTATCAGTGATCATGAATCTACCAATTCACTACTTGAAAAATTTTGTTTCACGATTTGTATCCCAAGTCAACTACCATATCTTGGTGTTTAAAATTGATTCAGATATTGGGGATAGTGTCTAGTTATAAATATATGGTCTGTTTAATTAGTTAGTATCTGCTTCTGTGGATCCAATAATCTGTAGTACTTGCATATGCCTAAAAAGCCTAATGCACTCATTGACTGCTTACTTTCTGTCTTGTCTTGATTATTCTGTATCCGTAAGGTATTTTTGTAAGTTTTAATGCCTGTGATGCTAGACTTTTCTTCTTGCAGGTCTATTTGGGAGAGCAGTATGTAAACAATGCTACCTTGTCCGATGTTACATTTTTGGTTGAAGGTTGATGTTTTTTCATTAACACTGTTTTCTTAAAGCTGTTGCTTGGAGAACAATTCACCTAGAATGCAGTGCTGTTGTAGCTGCAGTTTGCATTTGTAGATAACCTGGTATTTTCCATACTTTGCTGCAGGCAAACGATTTTATGCTCACAGAATTTGTCTGCTTGCATCTTCAGACGCATTCCGTGCTATGTTTGATGGTGGTTATAGGGTGAGTATATATTGATCTTAAGTGTATCATATGTCTCTCACTGTTAATAGACTATCGGGCAAAAAAAGAAAACTGTTATTGGCTCCACGATATCATGATAAGCATCATGTATAATCTATCATTTGGTTAGTAAATGTAGCTGTTGGATATTTTAGACATGGTACCCTGTGCCTATTCTTGGATCTAAATAATCATGGTAACTAGGCAATTAGGATACTTGTATCTAATAACTCATTTCTTAACCTTATTATATAATAGCACTCCCTGCTGTCTAAATTGACAGATTCAATTATGTCTCTTGTTTTCTTTTCCTCTCATTCTCAACAATAGCAATACAAAATTACATTTCATATCTCAGCACAATAATTGTGATACGCTAGTCTATTATTGTATGTCAGGAGAAGGAGGCACGGGACATAGAGATTCCAAACATTAGATGGGAGGTTTTTGAGCTGATGATGAGGTCAAATAAATTCTGCATTCACGTGCTTTATGAAAGTTGTGCTGTGAAAACTTGTAATAATTGTGAACAACTTAATTCGTATTGTCTTTAATCTTTTCTCCAGATTTATATACACTGGATCAGTTGAGATCACTCTTGACATTGCCCAAGATCTCCTCCGAGCAGCCGATCAATATCTTTTAGAAGGACTCAAGAGACTCTGCGAGTACACAATTGCGCAGGTCAGCTAAGAGAATTTTGGTTCACACATAAATACACATAGTCTTTACACTTGTCCTTGTGCTCTACTATTAGACTGGAAAGTGAATTTCTCTTATTTGATGTTTTGGTCCAGGATATATCACTTGAGAGCGTATCAAGTATGTATGAACTTTCTGAAGCATTTAATGCTATATCGTTGAGGCACACATGCATCCTTTTTATCTTGGAACACTTCGATAAATTGAGTGGAAAGCCAGGGTACGTATCTGATCCCTCTACAATGTGTACAGATGTCTGTAATAAGTAAACAAAATCTAAATGGAATAAATGTCTGAATCATCTTTTATAAGCTGGAGGTTTTATGTCAGTTGTATCTACTTTCTATTTCTCTTTATTTTCCTTGTAGTTTTGGCAGGCTTGTGTCAACCTAAAAGGAGTTAAGATATTGAAAATTTGAATCTACTTAAAATTCTTTTACATGACTAAATAAAAAATTCTTTTACATGACTTGATTTCATTTCTCTTTCCATTTTAATAAAGCTCTATTTCATTTAGAAAGCATGCTTTCGTGTTATTTTTATTAGTATTCATTTGCGAAATGAAGTTGACGTTTTATATATAGTTATCAAAAATATGAAAAGCTGTGGGCTTACCCTTTTTTCAGAGGGCGGGTTGTGATTTTTGTTCAACATGTTGCTGATCTTTCTTTCTTTCTTTTTTCTGCAAGTTGCTATATTCTTAGGTTTGTTTGCTTTTTGACAAATATGATGGTCAGGGATCTTAAACTTTGTTACACAATAGATGCCGACCTTTGGTTTGAAATTAATTGAATAATTAAGCTTTGGCCGGATAAATAAATCACAGATATGATGAATGCATTTCATTTTACATTTCTATGTTCTGTCTTTCTAACCTTTTAGAATTTCTTTTGTACCAATTATTTGCAGACACTCCCACCTGATTCAGCGTATAATACCTGAGATTCAGAATTACTTTGGTAAAGCCCTTACAAAGGGCATTTCCTACAATCAGCCGTAGAATTTACTGTTCTATTTGACATCTAACCAGTTGCAATGTACATAATGTGGTCGATGTTAATTGAACCTGCGAAGGAAGTCTCCTGGATTGAGTGCAGCATGGCTTAAAAAATATTTAACATCAGGTCGTGTACGTTCTTTTCTGATTCAGTGTAAGTCCTTCTAGGCTCTACCTGTAATGTCATTCTCGTAGATGTAGCAAATGACCTTCACGAACATTGTTTTTTCTCGTGCAATATTGTGATGGTTATGATTTGATAGTGTTCATTTTCTCATTTGTTTAGGCATTATAATTGCTGTATTTCTGAGAGTAGTATAGGTTGCCCAAGCACCTCATGTTTATATGACAATTAAATATTTGTCTGTAATGTGCTGATGATTAATTGCAAATACATGTAGCTTTAACGCAAATTAATTGCAAAATGCAAATACGTCGCAAATGCGTCATTGGATACTCAGTTACTCGTTTGACCATGATAAAATTGAATTCAGTGCTGCTTATAAAATTGACTGTATATTCAATGAAGTGACCATGCTGTATGGAATGAAAGACACCTATATCCAAATGAAAACCCTCTCACAAATCAGTGGACAACCAAAATCGGCTAAACAGCTTATGATGATGGTCTAAGAGAATCTTTTATAATATAGTGATGTACTTTGACCAATCAAAACATATGAAATGAAAATTGAATGTGTCGTCTTTGTCTGGATGTATCAGAACTTCTGGTGAGTTTTTCTGTGGGCAGATGGAAGGTCTTGTTGAAAAGGGGCTTTGATTGTTATTTTTGAAGACAAATAAAAGCATTGAACTGCTTTTTCCTTGGGCATCATGTGTTACCATCGAGGAAAAAGAATCCCCTCAAGTCACTCCCAACGGTGTACTTTCACTTGGAATGGGCCAATCGGCTGAACTCAAGTCTTTTTATTATACTTGTTTCATGATTAGAGTAGACTGCACGTGCATGAGATAGGTATGTCTTCTGCTTTGGAGGGTTTGTATGCCAGTATCCGTCAAACATGAGTTATGGATATACTAACTTAATTCACAAGCCTTCATTTAGCAAGTCTCTTTCATTATTGCCGTTGAAAGCAAATTCATAGAGTCGCATTATTTTGAAATAGTTTCTTCTGAACTTTATGGCAAAAATGAATTGCCCTTTAAGTGAAAGGAGTAATGTTGATTACTGTATCATGCATGCTTTGGTGGACACAGCGTGTATCTCATTTGGAATTTCCTCCGAAGGATTGCATTTTATAAAAAAAATTGTGGATAAAATTGAATTGTAGTTATCATTTGAAATTTAGTTAAAAGAAAAGGAATATTAATAGCCTTAGTTAGACTTTGAGGAAATTCTTTAACTAGAAGAAACACAAACAGATTCATCTATATTCAGATTTAAGAAACTTTTAAACAAGAATAAACAATTCTACCAACTTTATTTATCTGCAAACTTAAAGGAACCCCTTGTTAAAAGCACAACCAAGCAGATGAAGAAAATTAGCAACAATTTTTATCAATCTTTTGGCTTGCTCAGTTTCGGTATGAAATATGTAGTAGACAAGATCCTCTTCCTCTTCAAAAAGTTCCACAGTTTTATAGTACAACACTGTTCTGTCCCCAAAGTGCAGGCTGTCAATGATGAGCCAAGCTAGGAGCCCTTGGAGCCAATGGATTGATGATGGGGATATCTAACCCACAAGTTCCATTAGAGTACACAAAGTTCCAAACTACACCCAATCTTTTTGAAACTGCACCCTACATAATTTTAAATTTCTCAAAATACCCTTTACTCTGGAAATGAAAATATAGAATGGGAAATAATACATTCCGGAAATACAACAAGAAATATATTTAAAAAATATGTTAACAATTCTTTAATAAAGAATTAAATGTGTATTTATTCAGAACATTCAATTTAAAATAAGATGGTAAGTTTACATCATTCAAATTATATATATATATATATATATATAATATTAATTTAAATTATATTTAAAATATATATAAATTACTTATATCTTAAAAAGTAACAACACATTAATGTTACTACAAACCACCCATTATGTAATAAAAACAGAAATATTTGGGACGGAGAAAAGCAAAACCAAGGAGTAATGAAATCCTGCAGACATTAAATGAGGCATAATACCTTTAAGGGAATAAAGACTTCATAAAAAAAATTGAATACAACAATAATGAAACATTAATACAGCATTCAATGCAAGTCAGGTTTATCATATCATGTATAACTATAAAAAAATATTAAATAAAAATTAATTTTAAAAATAAAAAATAATTAAATATTATATTAATTAAATTAGATAGTATTTAAAAATTAAATCTTAAATTTTAAATTCTAAATTATAAACCTTAAACTCTAAATCCTAAAATATTAAAGAAAAATTAATTTTAAAAATTAAAGATAATTAATTATTATAATAACTAAATTAAATACTAGAGAATAAATTTTAAATCTTAAATCCTAAATTTTAAATTTTAAATCTAAAAGTTATTAAATAAAAATTAATTTTAAAAATTAAAAATAATTAATTATTATATTAATTAATGTAAATTTATTTAGAGACTAAAAAAATTATTAGTTTTTATTATTGATAAATAATTTTTAAATTGCTATCTAATTAAGTTTTAACTATCAATTATTTATATTTTAAATTTAATAATAAAATTTTAATAGATAATTAAATATTAATTTAAAAATTATTTATTAATAATAGAAATTAATTTAAAAATTAATAATTTTTTTTAATTTTTAAAATACATTTAATTTAATTAATATAATAATTAATTATTTTTAATGATTTTTTTTTTGTAGTGTATGATTTTGATAGAGGCTTGCTAGACAAATGAAATGCAAATTTTATTAATGACATTTAAAACAAGTGAAATGAAAATTGGATGTTTCTTCTAGTTCGTAAGAAAATCAACCAAGATTTTAATTAATCGTTTGGATTTGTGGGTTTCCAAGTCATAGAGGAAACAAACATGATTCTTCTTCCTCCTCGAACACTGTAACTTCCCCTTTCCACCCACTTTTCATAACACCCTCACAATATAGCACAACCAAATTTTTAAAAGATTCGTTTGTGTGTGAAACTGTTTGATTTCTTTCCTAGGTGAATACTCATCCATTTGACGTGAAATTTGTTGCGTTTCGTCCCAAATTCAGTCTATATTATTATGTATAATTTCAAGAAAAAATTATTTCGAGAAAATATTTCTGAAATTTTGTGAAAACCAAGACTATCCTCTAGTAAAATTTGTGAAATTTCGCCCTACTTTCTGCCATTTTATTCTATGTTGAAAAATTGCGTTGAAAAATTCACACAAGTACTTTCATGTGTTGTTTTCACCCTGCTAAGGAGGCACGTCAATAAACAAATCACAAAAAGGGGACATAGGTAAGAAAAGTCAGGAAATTTTGTTTTGGGAAAACCAGTTTTGTTCACTCTCGCTCTCAATCTTACTACGCCCTATTCCATGGGTCTTTTGGGCTGAAAATTTTACCAGACATTCGTCATTATGTGTATTGAGTTTTGGCTAAGATTTGAGCCCCAGATACGTCCCACAAGATTTTCAATAAATTTTTTATTCATCACTATCAGGGTTGAAAAGAAGGTTCGTTTGTGTGTGAAATTGTTTGATTTTTTACCTAGGTGAATACTCATCCGTTTGACGTCAAATTTGTCGCGTTTTGTCCCAAATTCAGCCTAGATTCTTACGTGCAATTTCAGGAGAAATTATTTCTAGACAATTTTTCTGAAATTTTGTGAAAAACCAAGGCGATTTAGCAAAATTTGTGAAATTTCGCTCTATTTTGTGTAATTATATTATGTGTTGGAAAATTGCGTTGAAAAATTCACACAAGTACTTTCATGTGTTGTTTGCACCCTGCTAAGGAGGCACGCCCATAAACAAATCACAAAAAGGAGATATAGGGAAGAAAAGCCAGGACATTTTGTTTTCGGAAAACCGGTTTTGTTCAGCCTCGGTCTGAGTGTTAAACGCCCTATTCCTTGGGTCTTTTGGTCTGAAAATTTTAACAGACATTCGTCATTGTGTGTATTGAATTTTGGCTGAGATTTGAGGCCCAGATTCGTCCCACAAGATTTTCAATAAATTTTTTATTCATCACTTTTAGGGTTGAAAGGAAGGTTCGTTTGTGTGTGAACTGTTTGCTTTATTTCCTAGGTGAATACTCATCCATTTGACGTGAAATTTGTCGCGTTTCGACCCAAATTCAGTCCATATTCTTATGTGGAATTTCAGGAAAAAATTATTTCGGGAATTTTTTTTTGAAATATTGTGAAAAACCAAGGCCTAGTAAAATTTGTGAAATTTGGCCCTAGTTTCTGCAATTTTATTCTGTGTTGAAAAATTGCGTTGAAAATTCACACAAGTACTTTCATCTGTTGTTTTCACCCTGCTAAGGAGGCACGTCCACAAAAAAATCACAAAAAGAAGATATAGGTAAGAAAAGCCAGGACATTTTGTTTTCGGAAAACTGGTTTTGTTAACTCTCGGTCTGGGTCTTACTACGCTCTATTCCTTGGGTCTTTTGGTCTGAAAATTTTACCAGACATTCGTCATTGTGTGTATTGAGTTTTGGCTGAGATTTGAGCCCCAGATACGTCTCACAAGATTTTCAATAAATTTTTTATTCATCACTGGCAGGGTTGAAAGGAAGATTCGTTTATGTGTGAAACTGTTTGATTTTTTACCTAAGTGAATACTCATCCGTTTGAGGTGAAATTTATCGCGTTTTGTCCCAAATTCAGTCTAGATTCTTACGTGGAATTTCAGGAAAAAATTATTTCAGGACAATTTTTCTTAAATTTTGTGAAAAACCAAGGCTAACCTCTAGCAAAATTTGTGAAATTTCGCCCTACTTTATGCAATTTTATTCTGTGTTGAAAATTTCGTTGAAAAATTTACACAAGTACTTTCGTGTGTTGCTTGCACCCAGCTAAGGAGGCACGTCCATAACCAAATCACAAAAAGGGGACATAGGGAAGAAAAGCCAGGACAGTTTGTTTTGGGAAAACCAGTTTTGTTCACTCTCGCTCTCAATCTTACTACGCCCTATTCCATGGGTCTTTTGGTCTGAAAATTTTACCAGACATTCGTCATTATGTGTATTGAGTATTGGCTGAGATTTGAGCCCCAGATACGTCCCACAAGATTTTCAATAAATTTTTTATTCATCACTGTCAGAGTTGAAAGGAAGGTACGTTTGTGTGTGAAACTGTTTGATTTTTTACCTAGGTGAATACTCATCCGTTTAACGTCAAATTTGTCGTGTTTTGTCCCAAATTCAGCCTTGATTCTTACGTGCAATTTCAGGAGAAATTATTTCTAGACAGTTTTTCTGAAATTTTGTGAAAAACCAAGGCTATCCTTTAACAAAATTTGTGAAATTTCGCTCTATTTTCTGTAATTATATTATGTGTTGGAAAATTGCGTTGAAAAATTCACACAAGTACTTTCATGTGTTGTTTGCACCTTGCTAAGGAGACACGTCCATAAACAAATCACAAAAAGGAGATATAGGAAAGAAAAGCCAGGACATTTTCTTTTCGGAAATTCGGTTTTGTTCACTCTCAGTCTGAGTGTTACACGCCTTATTCCTTGAGACTTTTGGTCTGAAAATTTTAACAGACATTCGTCATTGTGTGTATTGAATTTTGGCTGAGATTTGAGGCCCAGATTCGTCCCACAAGATTTTCAATAAATTTTTTATTCATCACTGGCAGGGTTGAAAGGAAGGTTCGTTTGTGTGTGAACTATTTGCTTCATTTCCTAGGTGAATACTAATCCATTTGACGTGAAATTTGTTGAGTTTCGACCCAAATTCAGTCCATATTCTTATGTGGAATTTCAGGAAAAAATTATTACGGGAATTGTTTTTTGAAATATTGTGAAAAACCAAGGCCTAGTAAAATTTGTGAAATTTGGCCCTAGTTTCTGCAATTTTATTCAGTGTTGACAAATTGTGTTGAAAATTCACACAAGTACTTTCATCTGTTGTTTTCACCCTGCTAAGGAGGCACGTCCACAAACAAATCACAAAAAAAAGATATAGGTAAGAAAAGCCAGGACATTTTGTTTTCAGAAAACCGGTTTTGTTCACTCTTGGTCTGGGTCTTACTACGCCATATTCCCTGGATCTTTTGGTCTGAAAATTTTACCAGACATTCGTCATTATCTGTATTGAGTTTTGGCTGAGATTTGAGCCCCAGATATGTCCCACAAGATTTTCAATAAATTTTTTATTCATCAATGCGAGGGTTGAAAGGAAGATTCGTTTATGTGTGAAACTGTTTGATTTTTTACCTAAGTGAATACTCATGCGTTTGAGGTGAAATTTGTCGCGTTTTGTCCTAAATTCAGTCTAGATTCTTACGTGGAATTTCAGGAAAAATTATTTCGGGACAATTTTTCTGAAATTTTGTGAAAAACCAAGGCTATCCTCTAGCAAAATTTGTGAAAATTCGCCTTACTTTCTGCAATTTTATTTTGTGTTGAAAATTTCGTTGAAAAATTTAAACAAGTACTTTCGTGTGTTGCTTGCACCCTGCTAAGGAGGCACGTCCATAAACAAATCACAAAAAGGGGACATAGGGAAGAAAAGCCAGGACATTTTGTTTTGGGAAAACCAGTTTTGTTCACTCTCGCTCTCAATCTTACTACGCCCTATTCCATGGATCTTTTGGTCTGAAAATTTTACAAGACATTCGTCATTATGTGTATTGAGTTTTGGCTGAGATTTGAGCCCCAGATACGTCCCACAAGATTTTCAATAAATTTTTTATTCATCACTGTCAGGGTTGAAAGGAAGGTACGTTTGTGTGTGAAACTGTTTGATTTTTTACCTAGGTGAATACTCATCCGTTTGACGTCAAATTTGTCGCGTTTTTTCCCAAATTCGGCCTAGATTCTTACGTGCAATTTCAGGAGAAATTGTTTCTAGACAATTTTTCTGAAATTTGGTGAAAAACCAAGGCGATTTAGCAAAATTTGTGAAATTTCGCTCTATTTTGTGTAATTATATTATGTGTTGGAAAATTGCGTTGAAAAATTCACAAAAGTACTTTCATGTGTTGTTTGCACCCTGCTAAGGAGGCACGCCCATAAACAAATCACAAAAAGGAGATATAGGGAAGAAAAGCCAGGACATTTTCTTTTCGGAAAACAGGTTTTTTTCACTCTCGGTCTGAGTGTTACACGCCCTATTCCTTGGGTCTTTTGGTCTGAAAATTTTAACAGACATTCGTCATTGTGTGTATTGAATTTTTGCTGAGATTTGAGGCCCATATTCGTCCTACAAGATTTTCAATAAATTTTTTATTCATCACTGGCAGAGTTGAAAGGAAGGTTCGTTTGTGTGTGAACTGTTTGCTTTATTTCCTAGGTGAATACTCATCCATTTGACGTGAAATTTGTCGCGTTTTGACCAAAATTCAATCCATATTCTTATGTGGAATTTAAGGAAAAAATTATTTCGAGAATTTTTTTTTGAAATATTGTGAAAAACCAAGGCCTAGTAAAGTTTGTGAAATTTGGTCCTAGTTTCTGCAATTTTATTCTGTGTTGAAAAATTGCGTTGAAAATTCACACAAGTACTTTTGTCTGTTGTTTTCACCCTGCTAAGGAGGCACGTCCATAAACAAATCACAAAAATAATATATAGGTAAGAAAATCCAGGACATTTTGTTTTCGGAAAACCGGTTTTGTTCACTCTTGGTCTGGGTCTTACTACAACCTATTCCTTGGGTCTTCTGGTCTGAAAATTTTACCAGACATTCGTCATTGTGTGTATTGAGTTTTGGCTAAGATTTGAGCCCCAGATACGTCCCACAAGATTTTCAATAAATTTTTTATTTATCACTGGCAGGGTTGAAAGGAAGATTCGTTTATGTGTGAAACTGTTTGATTTTTTACCTAAGTGAATACTCATGCGTTTGAGGTGAAATTCGTCGCGTATTGTCCCAAATTCAGTCTAGATTCTTACATGGAATTTCAGGAAAAAATTATTTCGGGACAATTTTTCTGAAATTTTGTGAAAAACCAAGGCTACTTTCTGCAATTTTATTCTGTGTTGAAAATTTCGTTGAAAAATTTACACAAGTACTTTCGTGTGTTGCTTGCACCCTGCTAAGGAGGCACGTCCATAAACAAATCAGAAGGGGACATAGGGAAGAAAAGCCAGGACATTTTGTTTTGGGAAAACCAGTTTTGTTCACTAGCGCTCTCAATCTTACTACGCCCTATTCCATGCATCTTTTGGTCTGAAAATTTTACCAGACATTCGTCATTATGTGTATTGAGTTTTGGCTGAGATTTGAGCCCCAAATACGTCCCACAAGATTTTCAATTAATTTTTTATTCATCTCTGTCAGGGTTGAAAGGAAGGTACGTTTGTGTGTGAAACTGTTTGATTTTTTACCTAGGTGAATACTCATCCGTTTGACGTCAAATTTGTCGCGATTTGTCCCAAATTCAGCCTTGATTCTTACGTGCAATTTCAGGAGAAGTTATTTCTAGACAATTTTTCTGAAATTTAGTGAAAAACCAAGGCTATCCTTTAGCAAAATTTGTGAAATTTCGCTCTATTTTGTGTAATTATATTATGTGTTGGAAAATTGCGTTGAAAAATTCACACAAGTACTTTCATGTGTTGTTTGCACCCTGCTAAGCAGGCACGTCCATAAACAAATCACAAAATGGAGATATAGGGAAGAAAAGCCAGGACATTTTGTTTTCGGAAAATCGGTTTTGTTCACTCTCGGTCTGAGTGTTACACGCCCTATTCCTTGGGTCTTTTGGTCTGAAAATTTTAACAGACATTCGTCATTGTGTGTATTGAATTTTGGTTGAGATTTGAGGCCCAGATTCGTCCCACAAGATTTTCAATAAATTTTTTATTCATCACTGGCAGGGTTGAAAGGAAGGTTCGTTTGTGTGTGAACTGTTTGCTTTATTTCCTAGGTGAATATTCATCCATTTGACGTGAAATTTGTCGCGTTTTGACCCAAATTCAGTCCATACTCTTATGTGGAATTTCAGGAAAAAATTATTTCTGGATTTTTTTTTTGAAATATTGTGAAAAACCAAGGCCTAGTAAAATTTGAGAAATTTGGCCCTAGTTTCTGCAATTTTATTCTGTGTTGAAAAATTGCGTTGAAAATTCACACAAGTACTTTCATCTGTTGTTTTCACCCTGCTAAGGAGGCACGTCCACAAACAAATCACAAAAAGAAGATATAGGTAAGAAAAGCCAGGACATTTTGTTTTCAGAAAACCGGTTTTGTTCACTCTCGGTCTGGGTCTTACTACGCCCTATTCCTTGGATCTTTTGGTCTGAAAATTTTACCAGACATTCGTCATTGTGTGTATTGAGTTTTGGCTGAGATTTGAGCCCCAGATACGTCCCACAAGATTTTCAATAAATTTTTTATTCATCACTGCCAGGGTTGAAAGGAAGATTCGTTTTTGTGTGAAACTGTTTGATTTTTTTACCTAAGTGAATACTCATGCGTTTGAGGTGAAATTTGTCGCGTTTTGTCCCAAATTCAGTCTAGATTCTTACGTGGAATTTCAGGAAAAAATATTTCGGGACAATTTTTCTGAAATTTTGTGAAAAACCAAGGCTATCCTCTAGCAAAATTTGTGAAATTTCGCCCTACTTTATGCAATTTTATTCTGTGTTGAAAATTTCGTTGAAAAATTTACACAAGTACTTTCTTGTGTTGCTTGCACCCTGCTAAGGAGGCACGTCCATAAACAAATCACAAAAAGGGGACATAGGGAAGAAAAGCCAGGACATTTTGTTTTGAGAAAACCAGTTTTGTTCACTCTCGCTCTCAATCTTACTACCCCCTATTCCATGGGTCTTTTGGTCTGAAAATTTTACCAGACATTCGACATTATGTTTATTGAGTTTTGGCATAAGTTTGAGCCCCAGATACGTCCCACAAGATTTTCAATAAATTTTTTATTCATCACTGTTAGGGTTGAAAGGAAGGTTCGTTTGTGTGTGAAACTGTTTGATTTTTTACCTAGGTGAATACTCATCCGTTTGACGTCAAATTTGTCGCGTTTTGTCCCTAATTCAGCCTAGATTCTTACGTGCAATTTAAGGAGAAATTTTTTCTAGACAATTTTTCTGAAATTTTGTGAAAAACCAAGGCGATTTAGCAAAATTTGTGAAATTTCGCTCTATTTTGTGTAATTATATTATGTGTTGGAAAATTGCTTTGAAAAATTCACACAAGTACTTTCATGTGTTGTTTGCACCCTGCTAAGGAGGCACGCCCATAAACAAATCACAAAAAGGAGATATAGGGAAGAAAAGCCAGGACATTTTGTTTTCGGAAAACCGGTTTTGTTCACTCTCGGTCAGAGTGTTACACGCCCTATTCCTTGGGTCTTTTGGTCTGAAAATTTTAACGGACATTCGTCATTGTGTGTATTGAATTTTGGCTGATATTTGATGCCCAGATTCGTCCCACAAGATTTTCAATAAATTTTTTATTCATCACTGGCAGGGTTGAAAGGAAGGTCCGTTTGTGTGTGAACTGTTTGCTTTATTTCCTAGGTGAATACTCAACCATTTGACGTGAAATTTGTCGCGTTTTGACCAAAATTCAGTCCATATTCTTATGTGGAATTTAAGGAAAAAATTATTTCGGGAATTGTTTTTTGAAATATTGTGAAAAACCAAGGCCTAGTAAAATTTGTGAAATTTGACCCTAGTTTATGCAATTTTATTCTGTGTTGAAAAATTGCGTTGAAAATTCACACAAGTACTTTCGTCTGTTGTTTTCACCCTGCTAAGGAGGTACGTCCATAAACAAATCACAAAAAGAAGATATAGGTAAGAAAAGCCAGGACATTCTGTTTTGGGAAAACCAGTTTTGTTGACTCTCGCTCTCAATCTTACTACGCCCTATTCCATGGGCTTTTGGTCTGAAAGTTTTACCAGACATTCGTCATTATGTGTATATGAGTTTTGGCTGAGATTTGAGCCCCAAATACGTCCCACAAGATTTTCAATAAATTTTTTATTCATCACTGTCAGGGTTGAAAGGAAGGTTCGTTTGAGTGTGAAACTGTTTGATTTTTTACCTAGGTGAATACTCATCCGTTTGACGTCAAATTTGTCGCGTTTTGTCCCAAATTCAGCCTAGATTCTTACGTGCAATTTCAGGAGAAATTATTTCTAGACATTTTTTCTGAAATTTTGTGAAAAACCAAGGCTATCCTTTAGCAAAATTTTTGAAATTTCGCTCTATTTTCTGTAATTATAATATGTGTTGGAAAATTGCGTTGAAAAATTCACACAAGTACTTTCTTGTGTTGTTTGCACCCTGCTAAAGAGGCACGTCCATAAACAAATCACAAAAAGGGGACATAGGGAAGAAAAGCCAGGACATTTTGCTTTGGGAAAACCAATTTTGTTCACTCTCGCTCTCAATCTTACTACGCCCTATTCCATGGGTCTTTTGGTCTGAAAATTTTACCAGACATTCGTCATTATGTGTATTGAGTTTTGGCTGATATTTGAGCCCCAGATACGTCGCACCAGATTTTAAATAAATTTTTTATTCATCACTTTTAGGGTTGAAAGGAAGGTTCGTTTGGATGTGAAACTGTTTAATTTTTTACCTAGGTGAATACTCATCCGTTTGACGTCAAATTTGTCGTGTTTTGTCCCAAATTCAGCCTAGATTCTTACGTGCAATTTCAGGAGAAATTATTTCTAGACAATTTTTCTGAAATTTTGTGAAAAACCAAGGCTATCCTTTAGCAAAATTTGTGAAATTTCGCTCTATTTTTTGTAATTATATTATGTGTTGAAAAATTGCGTTCTAAAATTCATACAAGTACTTTCATGTCTTGTTTGCACCTTGCTAAGGAGGCACGTCCATAAATAAATCACAAAAAGGAGATATATGGAAGAAAAGTCAGGACATTTTGTTTTCGGAAAACTGGTTTTGTTCACTCTCGGTCTGGGTCTTACACGCCGTATTCCTTGGGTCTTTTGGTCTGAAAATTTTAACAGACATTCATCATTGTGTGTATTGAATTTTGGCTAAGATTTGAGGCCCAGATTCGTCCCACAAGATTGTCAATAAAGTTTTTATTTATCACTAGCAAGGTTGAAAGGAAGGTTCGTTTGTGTGTGAACTGTTTGATTTATTTCCTAGGTGAATACTCATCCATTTGACGTGAAATTTGTCGCGTTTTGACCCAAATTCACTCCATATTCTTATTTGGAATTTCAGGAAAAATTTATTTTGGGAAATTTTTCTGAAATTTTGTGAAAAACGAAGGCTCTCCTTTAGTAAAATTTGGGAAATTTCGCCCTACTTTCTGCAATTTTATTCTGTGTTGAAAAATTGCGTTGAAAAATTCACACAGGTAATTTCATGTGTTATTTGCACCCTGCTAAGGAGGCACGTCCGTAAACAAATCACAAAAAGGAGATATAGGGAAGAAAAGTCAGGACATTTTATTTTCGGAAAATCGGTTTTGTTCACTCTCGGTCTGGGTCTTACACGCCCTATTCCTTGAAAATTTTGGTCTGAAAATTTTAACAGACATTCGTCATTGAGTGTATTGAATTTTGGCTGAGATTTGAGGCCCAGATTCATCCCACAAGATTTTCAATAAATTTTTATTCCTCACTGCCAGCGTAAAAGAAAGGTTCATTTGTGTGTGAATTGTTTGATTTTTTTCCTAGGTGAATACTCATCCATTTGACGTAAAATTTGTCGCGTTTTGACCCAAATTTAGTCCATGTTCTTACGTGGAATTTCTGGAAAGAATTATTTCGGGACAATTTTTCTGAAATTTTGTAAAAGCAAAGGCTATCCTCTAGTAAAATTTGTGAAATTTAGCCATACTTTCTGCAATTTTATTATGTGTTGAAAAATTGCGTTGAAATATTCACACAAGTACTTTCATGTGTTGTTTTTACCCTGCTAAGGAGACACGTCCATAAACAAATCACAAAAAGAAGATATAGGTAAGAAAAGCCAGGACATTTTGTTTTCGGAAAATCGATTTTTTTCACTCTCGGTCTGGGTCTTACTACGCCCTATTCCTTGGGTCTTTTGGTATGAAAATTTTACCAGACATTCGTCATTGTATGTATTGAGTTTTGGCTGAGATTTGAGCCCTAGAATCGTCCCAAAAGATTTCAATAAATTTTTTATTCATCACTGCCAGGGTTGAAAGGAAGGTTCGTTTATGTGTGAAACTGATTGATTTTTTACCTAAGTGAATACTCATCTGTTTGAGGTGAAATTTGTCGCATTTTGTCCCAAATTCAGCCTAGATTCTTACATGCAATTTAAGGAAAATTATTTCTTGACAATTTTTCTGAAATATTGTGAAAAACCAAGGCTATCATTTAGCAAAATTTGTGAAATTTCGTTCTATTTTCTGTAATTTTATTTTGTGTTGAAAATTGCGTTGAAAAATTCACACAAGTACTTTCATGTGTTGTTTGCACCCTGCTAAGAAGGCACGTCCATAAACAAATCACAAAAAGGAGATATAGGGAAGAAAAGCCAGGACATTTTGTTTTCGGAAAACCGGTTTTGTTCACTCTCGGTCTGGGTCTTACACGCCCTATTGAAAGGAAGGTTCGTTTGTGTGTGAACTGTTTGATTTATTTCCTAGGTGAATACTCATCCATTTTACGTGAAATTTGTCGCGTTTTGACCCAAATTCAGTCCATATTCTTACGTGGAATTTCAGAAAAAAATTATTTCGAGACAATTTTTCTGAAATTTTGTGAAAAACCAAGGCTATCATCTAGTAAAATTTGTTAAATTTCGCCCTACTTACTGCAATTTTTTTCTGTGTTGAAAAATTCAAACAAGTACTTTCATGTGTTCTTTTCACCCTGCTAAGGAGGGTCGTCCATAAACAAATCACAAAAAGAAGATATAGGCAAGAAAAGCCACGACATTTTGTTTTCGGAACACTGGTTTTGTTCACTTTTGGTCTAGGTCTTACTACGCCCTATTCCTTAGTTCTTTTGGTCTGAAAATTTTACCAGACATTCGTCATGGTGTGTATTGAGTTTTGGCTGAGATTAGAGCCCCAGATTCGTCCGACAAGATTATCGATAATTTTTTTATTCATCACTGCCAGGGTTGAAAGGAAGGTTCGTTTGTGTGAAACTTCTTGATTTTTTTCCTAGGTGAATACTCATCCGTTTGACGACAATTTTTTCCCAAATTCAGTCCATATTCTTACGTGAAATTTTAGGAAAAAAGTATTTCGGGACAATTTTTCTTAAATTTTTTGAGAAACCAAGGCTATCTTCTAGTAAAATTTGTGAAATTTCGCCCTACTTTCTCCAATTTTATTTTGTGTTGAAAAATTCACACAAGTCCTTTCATGTGTTGTTTGCACCCTTCTAAGGAGGCACGTCCATAAACAAATAAAAAAAAGAGATATCGGGAAGAAAAGCCAACACATTTTGTTTTCGGAAAACCGGTTTCGTTCACTCTTGGACTGGTTCCTACTACGCCCTATTCCTTTGGTCTTTTGGTCTGAAAATTTTACAACATATTCGTCATTGTGTATTGAGTTTTGGCTAATATTTAAGCCCCATTTTCGTCCCACAAGATTTTCAATAAATTATTTATTCATCAGTGCTAGGGTTGAAAGGAAGGTTCGTTTGTGTGTGAAACTGTTTGATTTTTTGCCTCGGTGAATACTCATCTGTTTAACGTGAAATTTTCGTGTTTTGTCCCAAATTCAGTCCATATTCTTACGTGGAATTTCAGGAAAAAATTATTTCGGAACAATTTTTCTAAAATTTTGTGAAAAACCAAGGCTATCCTCTAGCAAAATTTGTGAAATTTCGCCATACTTTCTGCAATTTTATTCTTTCACAAAAATTGCGTTGAAAAATTCACACAAGTACTTTCATGTGTTGTTTGCACCTTGCTAAGGAGGCACGTCCATAAACCAATCACAAAAACGAGATATAGGGAAGAAAAGTCTGGACATTTTGTTTTCGGAAAACCGGTTTTGTTTACTCTCGGTTTGGGTCTTACTACGCCCTATTCCTTGGGTCTTTTCATTTGAAAATTTTACCAGACATTCGTCATTGTGTGTATTGAGTTTTGGCTAAGATTTGAGCCCCAGATTCGTTCCACAAGATTTTCAATAAATTTTTTATTCATCACTGACAGGTTTGAAAGGAATGTTCGTTTGTGTGTGAAACTGTTTGATATTTTTCCTAGGTGAATACTTATCCGTTTGACATGAAATTTGTCGCGTTTTGTCCCAAATTCATTCTAGATGCTTACGTGGAATTTCAGGAAAAAATTATTACGGGAAAATTTTTCTAAAAGTTTGTGTAAATTCCTCTTGCAAAATTTGTGAAATTTCGCCTTACTTTCTGCAATTTTATTTTGTGTTGAAAATTTGCATTGAAAAATTAAAACAAGTACTTTATTGTGTTGTTTGCACCCTGCTAAAGAGGCACGTCCATAAACAAATCACAAAAAGGAGATAAAGGGAAGAAAAACCAGGACATTTTGTTTTCGGAAAATCGGTTTTGTTCACTATCGGTCTGGGTCTTACTACGCCCTATTCCATTGGTCTTTTGGTTTGAAAATTTTACCAGACATTCTTCATTGTGTGTATTGAATTTTGGCTGAGATTTGTGCCCCAGATTCGTCCCACCAAATTTTCAATAAACTATTTATTCATCACTCTCAGGATTGAAAGAAAGGTTCGTTTGTGTGTGAAACTATTTGATTTTATTCCTATGTGAATACTCATCCGTTTGACGTGAAATTTGTCACGTTTTGTCCCAAATTCGGTCCATATTCTTACGTGCAATTTCAGGAAAAAATTATTTCGGAACAATTTTTCTGAAATTTTGTTAATAACCAAGGCTATCTCTAGCAAAATATATGAAATTTGGCCCTACTTTCTGCAATTTTATTTTGTGTGTAAAAATTGCGTTGAAAATTCACACAAGTACTTTCATGTGTTGTTTGCACCCTGCTAAAGAGGCACGTCGATAAACAAATCACAAAAAGGAGATATAGGAAAGAAAAATCAGGATTTGTTTTCGGGATATCGATTTTGTTCACTCTCGGTCTGGGTCTTACAACGCCCTATTCCTTGGGTCTTTTGATTTGAAAATTTTACTAGACATTCTTCATTGTGTGTATTGAGTTTTGGCTGAGATTTGAGCCCCAGATTCGTTCCACAAGATATTCAATAAATTTTTTATTCATAACTGCCATAGTTGAAATGAAGGTTCGTTTGTGTGTGAAACTGTTTGATATTTTTCCTAGGTGAATACTCATCCGTTTGACGTGAAATTTGTCACTTTTTCTCCCAAATTCAGTCTATATTCTTAAGTGGAATTTCAAAAAAAAATTATTGATAAGTGTCTAATTTCAGTAATATTTCATATTAAAATATAGGCACTTATGAGGATTTATTGCTAATTTACATATAAAATAATCCCTAATTTATGAATTTATACCTTTTTACATTTTTTATGATCTTTATTTGAATAAGAGTATTTTATTCCCAAATTTGGTGTTAATTGCAATTTCTAGGAAGATTGGAGATTTGGATTAAAGATGAATGATTTGAGCTAAAAAGATAAAGATAGAAGGTCCCAAAATGGAAAAAGATGCAAAGGAAGATTGGGCCTTTTTTTATGTTTTATCATTTAGCCCATTAGCGCGACACAATAAACAACCTAACCCTAGAAAACTAGGATAAATAGAGGGCTAGAGGCTCAACCTTAGTGTGCCAGATTGAGAGGAAAACACCATAGAGTGAGTTGTAACCCAATTGGGAGAATGGAAGGTGATAGAAGTATGCGTGGCTAATTCTACCCTTTGGGATTGAGAGTAATCTGCTCAAACTCTTATGTATTGAGGTGATATTTTATATATTAATATTCAGTTCTTGATTGATTATTGGTATTGTTGTTTTACTTTTAATTTTTCGTGACAAATTGAGAATCTTAAATCTGACCGGGAGGTATTTTTAGGGTTCGGACCTAAACAACAATACTTAACATATTTGAGTGCTAGGAATAGACTTGAAATGTTAATTGCTATTAAACGTCTGAGCTTCGTTCTAAGTTTTTCTTATAATTATGCGAGGGATCGATAGTTAGGGGACATTCTTAAGGATTTTATATGCGAGGAATCGATATAAATGATTTTTATACGGGCATCAATTTCAATCAAAGAACTTAATATTGACATGCTAATCAAAATACTTGAGAGTGAGAGAGATGAAACTAATCCTTATTTTTCCAATTGAAACAACTAATTCTTTGTTTGTTTTCTTATTGATCAGTGTCAACACAATTAATTCAAAACTCTTTTAATTGTTCTGTTTTTATATTTAGCGATTATTGTACTCGATAATTCACTGTTCCTTGTGGGATCGATATCCGTCCTTAGGGACAATTATTACTTTTGACAAACGCGGTGCACTTGCCGTAAAAAGTCATCAATTATTTCGAGACAATTGTTCTTAAATTTTGTGAAAAACCAAGGCGTCTTTTGCAAAATATGTGAAATTTCGCCCTACTTTCTGCAATTTTATTCTGTGTTGAAAAATTGCGTTAAAAAATTCACACAAGTACTTTCATGTGTTGTTTGCACCCTGCTAAGTAGGCACGTCCATAAACAAATCACAAAAAGGAGATATAGGGAAGAAAAACCACGACATTTTGTTATCAGAAAATCGATTTTTTTGACTCTCGATCACTACGTCTTGTTCCTTGGATCTTTTCGTTTATAAATTTTAGCAGATATTCGTCATTGTGTGAATTGAGGTTTGACTGAGATTTGAGCCCCAGATTCGTCCCACAAGATTTCCAATAAATTTTTTATTTAACACTGCCAGGGTTGAAAGGAAGGTTAGTTTGTGTTCGAAACTGTTTGATTTGTTTCTTTGTTGAATACTCATCCGTTTGATGTGAAATTTGTGGCGTTTTGTCCCAAATTCAGTCCAGATTCTTACGTGGAATTTCAAAAAAAATTATTTCAGGACAATTTTTCTGAAATTTTGTGAAAAACAAAGTCTATCATCTAGGAAACTTTTTGAAATTTCGTCATACTTTCTTTAATTTTATTCTGTTTTGAAAAATTGCGTTAAAAAATTCATACAAGTACTTTCATGTGTTATTTGCCCCCTTCTAAGGAGGCACGTCCATAAACAAATCATAAAAGAGAGATAGGGGAAGAAAAACCAGGACATTTTGTTTTTGGAAAATCGGTTTTGTTCATTCTTGGTTTGGGTCTTACTACGCCCTATTCCTTGAGTCTTTTCGTCTGAAAATTTTATCAGAGATTCGTCATTGTGTGTTTTAGGTTGTGGCTGAGATTTGAGCCTGAGACTCATCCCATAAGATTTTCAATAAATTTTTTATTCATCACTGTCAGGGTTCAAAGAAAGGTTCGTTTGTGTGTGAAACTGTTTGATTTTTTTCCTAAGTGAATACTCATCCGTTTGACGTGAAATTTATCTCGTTTTGTCCCCAATTCAGTCTAGATTCCTACGTGTAATTTCAGGAAAAAAGTATTTCGGGACAATTTATCTGATTTTGTGAAAAACAAATGCTATCGTCTTGCAAAATTTATAAAATTTCGCGCTACATTCTGCAATTTTATTCTGTGTTGAAAAATTGCGTTGACAAATTCACACAAGTACTTTCATGTGTTTTTTGCACCCTGCTAAGGAGGCACGTCCATAAACAAATCACAAAAACGAGATATAGGGAAGAAAAACCAGGACATTTTGTTTTCGGAAAACCGGTTTTGTTCACTCTCGGTCTGGGTCTTACTACGCCCTATTCCTTGGGTCTTTTGGTCCGAAAATTTTACCAAATATTCGTCATTGTGTGTATTGAGTTTTGGTTGAGATTTGAGCCCTAGACTCGTCCCACTAGATTTTCAATGAATTATTTATTCATCACTGCTAGGGTTGAAAGGAAGGTTCATTTGTGTGTGAAACTGTTTGATTTTTTTCCTAGGTGAATACTCATCTGTTTGACGTGAAATTTGTCGCGTTTTGTTCCAAATTCAGTCCATATTGTGACGTGGAATTTCAGGAAAGAATTATTTCAGAACAATTTTTCTGGAATTTTGTGAAAAACCAAGGCCCTCTAGTAAATTTTGTGAAATTTCGCCATACTTTCTGCAATTTTATTCTGTGTTCAAAATTGCGTTGAAAAATTCACACAAGTACTTTCATGTGTTGTTTGCACCCTGCTAAGGAGGCACATCCATAAACAAATTACAAAAAGGAAATATAGGGAAGAGAAGTTAAGACATTTTGTTTTCGGAAAACCGGTTTTGTTCAGTCTCGGTCTAGGTCTTACTACACCTTATTCCTTGGGTCTTTTGATTTGAAAATTGTACCAGACATTCGTCATTGTGTGTATCGAGTTTTGGCTGATATTTGATCCCCATATTCGTCCCACAAGATATTCAATAAATTTTTTATTCATCATTGCTAGGGTTGAAAGGAAGTTTTGTTTGTGTGTGAAACTGATTGATTTTTTTCCTAGGTGAATACTCATCCGTTTGACGTGAAATTTGTCGCGTTTTGTCCCAAATTCAGTCCAAATTCTTACGTAGAATTTCAGGATAAAATTATTTCGGGACAATTTTTCTGAAATTTTGTGAAAAACCAAGGCTATCCTCTAACAAAAAATTTGTGAAACTTCGATCTACTTTCTGCAATTTTATTATGTGTTGAAAAATTCAAACAAGTCCTTTCAGGTGTTGTTTGCATCCTTCTAAGGAGGCACATCCATACACAAATCAAAAAAAGGAGATATGGGGAAGAAAAGCCAGGACATTTTGTTTTCGGAAAACCGGTTTTATTCACTCTCGGTCTGGGTCTTACTACACCCTATTCCTTGGGTCTTTTGGTCTGAAAATTTTACCAGATATTCGTCATTGTGTGTATTTAGTTTTGGCTGAGATTTGAGCCCTAGACTTGTCCCACAAGATTTGCAATAAATTTTTTATTCATCACTTCCAGGGTTGAAAGGAAGGTTCGTTTGTGTGTGAAACTGTTTGATTTTTTTCCTAAGTGATTACTCATCCGTTTGACGTGAAATTTGTCGTGTTTTGTCCCAAATTCAGTCCAGATTCTTACAAGGAATTTCAGGAAAAAATTATTTCAGGACAATTTTTCTGAAATTTTGTGAAAAACTAAGGCTATCGTCTAGCAAAATTTGTGAAATTTCGCTATAATTTCTGCAATTTTATTCTGTGTTGAAAAATTCACACAAGTCCTTTTATGTGTTTTTTGCACCCTTCTAAGGAGACACGTTCATAAACAAATGACAAAAAGGAGATATAGGGAAGAAAAGCCAGAACATTTTGTTTTCGGAAAACCAGTTTTGTTGACTCTCAGTCTAGGTCTTACTACGCCCTATTCCTTGGGTCTAAAAATTTTACCACACATTCGTTATTGTGTGTGCTGAGATTTGAGCCTCAAATTCGTCCCGCAAGATTTGCAATAAATTTTTTATTCATCACTGTCAAAGTTGAAAGGAAGGTTCGTTTGTATAAGAAACTGTTTGATTTTTTTCCTTGTGAATACGCATCCGTTTGAGCTGAAATTTGTCACGTTTTGTTCCAAATTCTTTCTAGATTCTTACATGGAATTTCAATAAAAAGTTCTTTTGAGAAATGTTTTCCTAAATTTTGTGCAAAACAAGGCTATCCTCTATCGAAATTTGTAGAATTCCGCCCTTCTTTTCTGCAATTTTATTCTGCGTTGAAAATTTTCGAAAAAAATCACATAGGTACTTTCATATGTATTTTGCTCCCATTTAAGGAGGCACATCCATAAACAATCACATAAGGAGATATAGGAAAAAAAAGCCTAGACGTTTTTGTTTTCGAAAAACCAGTTTTGTTCACTTTCAGTCTGGACTTAATACCCCTTATTCTTAGGGTCTATTGGTCTGAATTTTTTACCACACATTCGTTATTGTGTGTGTTGAGTTTTGGCTTTGATTTGAGCCTCAAATTCGTCCTGCAAGATTTGCAATAAACTTTTTATTCATCACTACCAAAACTGAAAGGAAGGTTCCTTTGTGTGTGAAACTGTTTGATTTTTTTCCTTGTGAATACGCATCCGTTTGAGCTAAAATTTGTCACGTTTTGTTCGAAATTGAGTCTAGATTCTTACATGGAATTTAAACAAAAATTTCTTTCAAGAAAAGTTTTCATAAATTTTGTGCAAAACAAGGCTATCCTCTATCGAAATTTGTAGAATTTCGCCTTACTTTCTGTAATTTTATTATGGGTCCATATTCCGTTGAGAAATTCCGAAACACTTCGCACAGGTAGTTTCATATATTTTTTTCGGAAAACTAGTTTTGTTCACTCTCGGTTTGGTATTTATTACGCCTTATTCCTTGGGTCTCTTGGTCTGAAATTTTGACCACACATTTGTTATTGTGTGTGCTGATTTTTTGATTGAATTTGAGCCTCAAATTCGTCACACAAGATTTGGAATAAATTTTTTATTCATCACTGTCAGGACTGAAAGGAAAGTTCGTTTGTATGTGAAACTGTTTGATTTTTTTATTGGGTGAATACTCATCCGTTTGACCTGAAATTTGTCACGTTTTGTCCCAAATTCAGTCCAGATTCCTACATGAAATTTCATCAAAAATTTATTTTGGTAAAAGTTTTCATAAATTTTGAGCAAACCAAGGCTATCCTCTACCGAAGTTTGTGGAATTTAGCCTACTTTCTGCAATTTTATTCTGGGTCCATATTACGTTGAAAAATTCTGAAAAAAATCACACAGCTACTTTTATACGTTGTTTGCATCCAGTTAAGGAGGCATGTCCATAAAAAAAAATCATAAAAGAAGATATAGGGAAGAAAAGCCAAAACGTTTTGTTTTTGGAAAACCAGTTTTGTTCACTCTCGGTCTGGGACTTATTACGCCTTATTCCTTGGGTCTTTTGGTCTGAAATTTTTACCACACATTCGTTATTCTGTGTGCTGAGTTTTGGCTGGGATTTGAGCCTCAAACTCATCCCATAATATTTGCAATAAATTTTTTATTCATCACTGCTATAGCTGGAAGGAAGGTTCGTTTGTGTGTGAAACTGTTTGATTTTTTCCTGGGTGAATACTCATCCGTTTGACCTGAAATTTGTCACGTTTTTTCTTAAATTCAGTCCAGATTCTTACATGGAATTTCAACAAAAAGTAATTTCGGGAAATTTTTTCATAAATTTTGTGCAAACCAAGGCTATACTTTACCAAAATTTGTGAAATTTCGCCCTACTTTCTACAATTTTATTCATGGTCCATATTGCGATTAAATTTTTTGAAGAAATTCACATAGGCACGTTCATATGTTGTTTGCACGCGGCTAAAGAGGCATGTCAATAAACAAATCACAAAATAAGATATAGGAAGGAAAATCAAGGACGTTTCGTTCTTGGAAAACCAGTTTTGTTCACTCTCGGTGTGAGACTTATTATGCCTTATTCCTGGGTTCTTTTGGTCTGAAATTTTTACCACACATTCGTTATTGTGTGTGCTGAGTTTTGGTTGGGATATAAGCCTCAAAATTCGTCCCATAAGATTTGCAATAAATTTTTTATTCATGACTACCAGGGTTGAAAGGAAGGTTTGTTTGTGTGTGAAACTGTTTGATTTTTTTCCTGTGTGAATAGTCATCCGTTTGACTTGAAATTTGTCACGTTTTGTCCCAAATTCAGTCCTGATTCTTACATGGAATTTCAACAAAAAGTTATTTCGGGAAAAATTTTCAGAAATTTTGTGCAAATCAAGGCTATCCTCTACCGAAATTTGTGGAATTTCGCCATACTTTTTGCAATTTTATTTTGGGTTCATATTGTGTTGAAAAAATCTGAAACAATTCACACAAATACTTTTATATGTTTTTTGCACCCAACTAAGATGGCATGTCCATAAAAAAAATCACAAAAAGAGATATAGGGAAGAAACGCAATGACAGTTTGTTTTCAGAAAACCAGTTTTGTTAACTATTGGTCTGGGAATTATTACGCCTTTTTCCTTGGGTCTTTTGGTATCAAATTTTTACCACACATTCGTTATTCTGTGTGCTGAGTTTTGGCTGGGATTTGAGCCACAAACTCGTCCCATAAGATTTGCAATAAATTTTTTATTCATCACTGCTAGGGCTAGAAGGAAGGTTTGTTTGTGTGTGAAACTGTTTGATTTTTTTCCTGGGTGAATACTCATCCGTTTGACCTGAAATTTGTCACCTTTTGTCCCAAATTCAGTCCAGATTCTTACATGGAATTTCAACAAAAAGTTATTTCGAGAATATTTTTTAGAATTCTTTTGCAAACTAAGGCTATCCTCTACCGAAATTTGTGAAATTTCGCCCTACTTTCTGCAATTTTATTATGGGTCCATATTGCGTTGAATTTTTTTGAAAAGAATCACACAAGTACTTTCCTATGTTGTTTGCACCTTGTTAAAGAGACACGTCCATAAACAAATCACAAAGGGAGATATGAGAAAGAAAAGTCATGACGTTTTATTTTCGAAAAAACAGTTTTGTTCACTCCCAGTCTGTGACTTCTTACGCCTTATTACTTAGGTCTTTTGGTCTGAAATTTTTATCACACATTCATTTCACAACTCACTTTAGTAATATTATTAATAATATATACTTAAAATTTTAAATTAAAAAATAAAACAAATATTATTATTTAGAAATCTCAAGTGAATATTTTTAATTTGTGGATGTTAAAATATCATCATTTAATCAAATAACGAGGTTAAAGTGTTTGGGTTGGTTGGTGGGGATGACATGTTTGACTGCACGTGTTCACTTTGGGGTAGGTTTAGTCAGCGCCGTCGCATTGACATGTAATAATATTATTTCAACCTTTTGTTAAATTTAAACTTATTATAAATTATTATGATATTCTATCATCACATGTTTCATCTTCAGTGCCCAAAATTAATATTAAATTTTGATGAAACAAATATTAATATAAATAGCCCTTCTTAAGTACATGCTTCATCTTTTATTATTAGATCTCGATATTGTTAGTATCAATATTAGAACATAAAATTATGGAGTTAAATAGTTTAGATAAAATAACCCTCAGAATAATAACTTAATTAAAAATCTATTTAATAGACTCTTTTATATGATAATTATCATAATATCTTTGAGGTTTAATATATGTGTTAGTCCTTTCAAATGATAATTTTTACTCTACTCTTTGTAATTTGTATTAATTTTATTTATTATAAATTTTAAGAAATAATATCTATGACGGCTTAACGTAGATCTAAACTCATCATTATCAACTTTAAAGTAGTAGGAGAGTTATATATATATATATGTGTGTTTTTTTTTTTTTATGTATAACAAATCTTGTCAGTATCAATTGAATACAAACACTATTTTAATAAAATTAGTTTTTCGAGGGTTAAAATTAACAATTTTTTTGAAGTTCGGAAGAACCGAAAACCTATTCAAATATAAATTTAATAACAAAAATTATTAAAATTAATTAATAAAAATATTAGAAAGTAAACTTTAAATTTAACTTAATCTTACAAAATCATCTCCTAAAATCATATTTGCATCTATTTATATGTATATAATGGTCTATTTATATGTATATAATGGTCTATTTACCTAATAAGTTTAAAATAGACTCACTCTAACCTTGATATCATATTGAAAATATACTTTAAATCTAACTTAATTTTATAAAATTATCTGATAATGTCAGATTTATATTTATTTATATATTATGTATATAATAGGTGATTCTATAAGAGATTGATAAGTTTAAAATAGACTCAATCTAGTTTTGATATCATATTAGTAAGTGAATTTTAAACTTAACTCAATTATATATAAGATGGGCATTCATTTATATATACTATAAAGTGCATGTATTTATTTCTAGTTGATGTAGATATCCAACGGAAATATTTTGTTTCAATATATTTTTTCATGAAAAAAGTTGAAAATAATAATTATTGTATACTATTTTTTTTAATTTTTAAAAATTTTATTTGTCATTACATTATAACTTTATAAGTTTGTTTAATTAAAAAAATGCAAAAAAACAAATTAAAATAAAAAGTCGTTTTTGTTTTCCTCTTTAATTAAAAGTTGAAAATTGTCACCCTTCAAAGGAATGAATCACTCATACCTGTATTCTTTGTTATCTTTTCGGTAATTATAAAATTAATTGTAGAAAATCTTTATAAAAAAATGAAATTTTTGTAGATATAAAAAGAAATAAAAAGGAAAAATTGGACAAAATGTGGACCTGTCTTCCACTAGGGTTGGTGGTAATAAAATGAATTCCAGTGCCATTTGAATATTCCATGTCTCTATTTGATTCCACTTCTGAGTCTCTCTACTTTGAACCAAAAATAAACAATACATTAATGTAAAAATAATCCATTATTTAAGGAACTTTGGTGCATAAGATTAGAAGCACAACCCTCTCTGTTCTCAAACTCTTTCACTCTGTTTTCTCTTTCACTGTATTTTCTCTCTGTTTTTCCTTCAATGGCGAACCAGGAGAAGGAGATAGTGATGGAGCTTCTCCCCCTTATACGACTCTACAAAGATGGCACAGTGGATCGTCTTCTAAGCTCCCCCAACGTTCCACCCTCTGTTCAAGACCCTGAAACAGGGGTCTCATCAAAAGACATCGTAATCGCAGATGACCCTTTGGTCTCTGCTCGCATTTTCCTTCCCAAAAACCACACCAATCCCTCCCACAAACTTCCCATCTTCGTCTACTTCCATGGCGGCGCCTTCTGCGTTGAATCAGCTTTCTCCTTTTTCGTCCATCGCTATCTCAACATCTTAGTCTCCCAAGCCAACGTAATTGCTATCTCTGTCGACTTCAGACTCCTTCCACACCACCCTCTCCCTGCAGCCTACCAAGATGGCTGGACCACTCTGCAGTGGATTGCTTCCCACGCCGCCAACACCGCCGCCAACCCGGAGCCATGGTTACTCAACTATGCTGACTTCAACAAACTCTACATAGGAGGTGAAACCAGCGGCGCTAACCTTGCTCACAACCTTCTTCTTCGTGCAGGGGACGAGTCTCTGCAAGGGGATCTCAAAATCTTCGGTGCCTTACTCAGTTCTCCCTTCTTCTGGGGCTTGGTGCCAATTGGGTCGGAGCCGGTTGAGGGGCACGAGCAGAGTTTGGCCATGAAAGTGTGGAGCTTGGCGTGCCCCGATGCACCTGGTGGAATCGACAATCCATGGATCAACCCTTGTGTTGCAGGGGCACCCTCCTTGGCCACACTTGCGTGCTCCAAGATTCTGATCACTATCACTGGGAAGGACGAGTTCAGAGACAGAAACATTTTGTACCACGACACGATAAAGAAAAGTGGATGGAAAGGAGAAGTTGAAATCTTCGATGCTGGTGATGAAGAACATGCTTTCCAACTCTTCAAGCCTGAAACTGACAGAGCTAAAGCCATGATCAAACACTTGGCGTCGTTTCTGGTCTGATGCTTGATTATTACAGTTCAATGAAGGTGGCTTTAATTAATCATATATTTGAAAAACAAATAAATAAATGTTGATTGCTTTATCTTGTATACGTTAATTTGAGATTAAATTTGCATCATTTAATCGGTTCTACCTTTCGTTTCTGTAATTATTAAACGAAAATGGAATTTAATTAATATGGATTTTATATTATGAAATATTTTAGTATTTAATTAATGGATCAGAATCTACGAGGTCAAGAAATGATGTTATACACTCTTGCACTTCATTTTAAATTTAGGTGGTTGGTTAATTGAATTCAACCATACAATAAATAAAAGAAAAGTTTTGATACTTTGATACCACTAAAAATAAAATAGATTCATTTGACAGCACTAAAAGATAAAAACATTTATTTATTTTTTAATTTAAAAACTTAATATATATTATTATATTATTAAAGTTTGTTGTTAGGTGGAGTGTCAAAGATTCTCTGTACAAATAATAGACCGCAATTCCAATAAAAAATCTATATGGCCACAGCCACAAGTTAGTATAACAAACATGTTTGAAACTGTGAATGTGGAAATTCGTCTAGTTTAACTAAAGGGGTCATCTTTGGGCAATTTTTATGCCAATTGAAGACTGAGAAAATTTATTTATAATAAAACTTATGAACTTAGTACTGACAATATTATTAGATATTAAGTACCAACAAGTGCTAAGATATTGGTTAATGCTTTTTTTATAAGAAAAAATAAATTGAATTAATTGGAGCATTTGATGATGGTTCAATCCTTATAGAAAAAGGACTAATTACCTCCTTAACAACATATATTAAACATATTATTTACTCTATTAATATTTTGCTGACCGATTATCATCATTTTGTTTTTCAGATAGAAATATATATAACATTAGTTGTATTTTCATAATTTTAGAATTTAATACGACGACGCAAACTTTTCACTCTCCAAAGTCCTTCACGTTCTCCAAACTTTTCATTTCTATCTTTTCATTTCACTGATGTTTGAAGTTAAAATGAAACATTTATTAAAACAGAAACTGTTTAAATTTACCAACTAAATGATTATATCTAAGATAAAATAAAAAATTATAATTCTATGTTTTTATTGTTAATAATCATTTTATTTTGTCGTATAAGAGTAAATAAAAAATAATTAAACTTTTAATTTGAATGGGAAATTATTAAAAAACTGAACTAAACATTTTAATTTTAAATTTAATATTTTAAAAAAATTAAATTAAAAACAGTACTGTATTTAAACATTGAAAATTTCCTTAATTTGTCATACGTCTAAAAATTTAAAACTAAATTTAAGTGATTATAAGTTGCACAACATAGTGGCATTATTCTCTATAAATTTACGAGTTTTCTTTTTCTATATGATTACGTTCTCAAAATTAATATAAATTCAGCAGTATTAATACAATTGTGTGGGTGACTGTTGAAAGCAATGTTCAAACTGAACCAACATGAAGTCATATGTGGGATTAAACCCAGTAGCATTGCGCTTTCGTTCATTTTACTTGTCATTTAATCCAATTCCATGAGTTGAGCTAGTGATGAAGGAAGAAAGGTTAGAGTTCGAGAGAACAAAAATATGTATTAATATTCCTGTAACACTATTCCTAATTCATACTAGGATTCAACTTTACAAGAGAATTTGTTGAAGGTATCAAAGTCTAAGAAAATTACAGAGGTATTATCCTTTGTTCTGAGCGTTTTAGCCTCATTCAACAACAAGTTAGCAGTCTTTTCTGCTATATTCTCTCTCTCTGAATAGCATTTCTCCTTCATCTGTGCAGTTGAGAAAACAAGCTGTCTAAGAAAAATGATATGAAAAAAAAAAAAAAAAATATACCCCAATAGATACAAAAGCTGTTTTACACAAAACCTGCAACACAAGCTGAATTGCCTTCTTCACGCTGATGACATCCCACAGTCCATCACTGAAATTTTTGCAGATGCCAAAGTTATACTCTCAACATGATCAAAAGAAAAATGTGAATGTTCAACACCTAAACTGGTGACAAAATGTTCCAAGAAAAATTACCATGGTTTGGATTTAGACAAATAGTCACTTTATTAACTAGTTCTAGAAGGAATAAAGCTCCTCTAAAAGTGAGCAAGTAATGGCGTATCCTTCCATTCAATTTACAGTCTCTAGTGATATTAACCCACCAATAGTTCTAAGGTGAATCTCCTTTACTTGTTCACTTAAGAGCCTTTTCCTTCCAGAAGGAACATTACTGAAAGACAGTGAACCTTCAACCAAGACATTCAGAAGATATATTTTGCTATAGAAATTCAAAAAAGCATGCATCAGAGCCAAAATCACCTAGCTAGAATAGCAAAAGCTTTGCTTGCTTGATCAATATGCACAACTTCACTTATGTAAGGTTCTGAACTGAACCGGGTATCCTGCTGTTTCAGGAATTTGTCCCCAAGCATTCTTGCCAGATTTATACCTGCATCAAGTGAGAATCAGAATCAGCAATTGCCAAGTCAAATATTGTAACTCCGGAAAATGAAGTTTGATCTTGTTCCAGTGGATTATTTTTCCCATCATACCATATAGACGTGTTTCCCCTTCTTTTAATGGTTCCCCTGTCTCCTCTATTCTGAGTCTTTCAGAATAATTCGTTATCTTGTGATCTTCTGTCATCTTGATTTGCTTCCCATTCAAACTGGCAAAAAAAAAATCATTATGAATTACAAACAAGCACAAAAGTGTACTCACAGGAATTCAGAATATTTAAGTCAACAAAATCAATAGCTAGAACATAATTTAGTCACAAAGATATGAATAAGGCAACCTATTAGTACTGCAACTGTTGCATACAAATTAATACCAAAATCATATGAAAAATTTCAAATAGACAAAACTGCAGATCTGCTACTGCTACCCACCACGTCAAATGTTCCAGAACTAATAATGCCATGATTTTCTTGTGCAAAAATATTATCTATCAATAAATTATAGAACACGTGCATCTTAACATAATAAGAAAGGCGAAACTAGCATAAACCATTATAACCATAATTTTTTTTTGACAGCTTGGTTGTCATGTTTCCTACCCTTGACCCATTCAAAATTAAAACAAGCTAAGAAAGCATTCCAGTTGGTTAGATAAACAAACCTCATAATGCAGGTGGAGTCCCCAACATTAGCACATTGAGCAAAGAAATTTTCTTCACCATCAGTCCACACCAGAAGTACTGTCGCTGTACATCCCTGCAAAGAGTTTGTTAATAAAGGATACACAAGTTTAATTAATTAGCATGCATTCTCGAATTAAAACTTTTACACTACCAACCAAAGACAACAAATTTGTGATTGGATCATTGTATAAAAAAACTGTACACTGTTTAGATGCATTATCTATTTAATATGCAAACCATAAATATAAAATTTACAATATAAAAAAACTCATGCATATGTCCAGGGGATATGCTAAACAACATCAAGAGTGTAGCACATAATACCTCATAATGGTGATTCATATGAGCTTCTGTTTGAGAAAATGCCTCTCGAAGAATATCTGAAGCATCACCACATGATAAAACTCTCTCCCTCCTTAATGAATCTGATAATATACTAGCAACTATCTCAGGAAAAATTCTGAAAAAGAAATACAAAAATTTAGTAGTCTTTTGCACATTAAGAACAGCAAAAACCTTAGATAAATAACTAATATATACACAGAAGGCTATTGCCATTTACATAATATAAGAAGCAGAGAGAGGAGTCTATTAGTTAGTTTGTTATTGACTAATGATTGCTAGTTTATAAAGTGGTTATTGTGTAGTTAGTTAGTTACTTTTCCCTCATGCTATTAATCTAGCATTATCATTCCTTCAAAGTCATGCTAGCATTGTAAAACCAAAAGCAATACCAAAGAGACAAGAGGAAAGATGAAGAGTTAAAGAAACTTAAAGATGCAAGAAGAACAAACATGCAAGAGGATAAAAGGCAAAGAGAAAGCTGGAACAGATCATAAAACACAGCAACTGAGAAGATTGGACGAGCAGGTCAAACCCAAACACACATTAAGCACCATTTGTAGGAGCAGGAACAAAGATGGTAGAGGTTTTTAACACTAGAATGGCCACATCAAGGTGCGTGAAGGAGATGGTGGCAGGAAAGAGAATCTCAAGCATTTAAAATGATCAGATTCTGGTAGGTAGCACATGGTGGGATGCTGGAGCTCCTTCAGCAGCACAACTCAAGACCCAATAGCTGTGAACATATCAAGCTGAGTACAGTACAATGAAGAAAAAACATGAACTGGCTAGGGCAAATTTAACAGACATAATCACGTAAGAAAGAGAAAGTGGAAAAAAACTGACATTGATCAAGGGTTTCAGTGGGCAGAATTTGTACTTGACCCCCCAGGAAAAAAAGACCAACGGAAATGACAACATTACAAAGGATAGTACCTCATTGATACCATGAAACTATGGACTTGTTTGGATGAGCTTCTCCATAATAATTTCTAGGAGAGAAAAATAAGAAAAAAATAAAATTTATTTTTTCATAAGCTGAAATTAGCTTATGCATAAACTAATTGTGGATATTCTCTTATAACTTCTCCAAATTTGTATTTTTGACTAGTGCATAAGCTAATTTTAGCTTATGAAGATATCAATTTCATATTTTTTTTCTTCATTTTTCTCATGGAAGTCCATATGGAAAAACTTGTCCAAACAGACTCTATAAGATTTGGGTAGGGAAGGAAAGAAGGATATTATTTTTCCATGTATGACGTGAAATATATTTTAAAGAATTTTTTTTAATTATTTTTATTTAAAATTAATAGAATAGAAGAAAAAAATTGGCAATTATTTTTTCTCAGATATCCAACGAGTAATGAGGCAGATTTTTTTAGACGGGGGAGAATAGCAAGTAGACAATACCTGTACCCACCCCAACCCATTCCCATCCCTATATATCATTACTAGACTCCTAATAAAATCAAATAAGGGAACAAATCAGGAAATGAAATGAAATATGGAATCCAGTCCTACAAGCTTCATAGTCAATACTGGATTATGGCAGAGTAGAAACCTTAGGCTGGCTACTACATTCAAATAGCATAACGGTTTTCTATACTGCCATTGCAACCAAAACTATAATATAGGATTCAAAAACCCCAGTTTTGACCTGTGAAATGTTGTTAAGGATTTATTTAGATAACATTATGATTTCTCCCTCATTTTCTAATGCATTTTTGCTTTACAAATGTAATTGAATTTGAAAGCCTTAACAGGACTATTTTATTGGTTGTCATGTTCCATTCTGTCTTCTTCTTTTAGATTGCCTAGTTCACATTCTGCTCATTTTTATCAGAAATTTTTGGCTCTATTTCTGTTGATACCACCATATTCATTCATTTTCTTACTTCATTACTACGTTTAAGTTGTGTGCGTAAATTATCATGTATATTTATCATGAATCTTCTAATGCATTTTTGCTTTAGAAATGTAATATAATTTGAAAGCCTTAACAGGGCTATTTTATTTTTGTCACGTCCCATTATTTTTTCTTCTTTTAGACTGCCTAGTTCCCGTTCGGCTAATTTTGTCAAATTTGTTTCGCTCTTATTCTATTGATGCCACTTTATTCGTTCATTTTTTTACTTCATTACTATGTTGATATTGCTCCTAGAATGATGGTGATTGTGTGTAAATTGTCACGTATTATTTATCATGGATTTTTTTAATTGTGTCAGTTTGGGTTTTTCATTAATTTAAATGTGCAGTATAAATTATTTAGTTAGGATTATGATATTTGAAATAGCAGTCATCCCGCTTTCCACTAGCATTTTCAGAGTTAGTTCCAAGATGGATAACTATGCCTATGAGATCATCCAAGATACTCTAGATACAATAATGATATTTTTATTTTCTAAATATTCTAACTGTGGGCAAGTCAATACAGTCATCCGTCATACAGTATGAAAAGTCACTAAAACAACATAAACCTATACGATACATATATTTAAGCTACTAAAGGAGAAAGGAGAAAGTTGAAATCAACAGGACATATCACATATTATACAACAATCTGCAGAAGATGTTCAGAGATAGGACTAATATGCACATTACTGGAGCATGGATATCTAACTTGACAACAATAAATAACCACAGCACGAAAAAAATTAAATTATTTCTATTCATCAAGTACACACTATCCACAGTAAAAAATAAGTACGGAATAGGCAAGCATTAACATGAAGTTTCATAAAAATGGCAAACAACTAGCATGGCCAATCAAAGGCAAAAAAATACTAACTTGCTAGCAGATTTGGCGGCCCCATCTCCACCATGACCATCACAAACGCCAAAAAGTCCAAACTAGAAAATAGAATTAGAGGTGGGTTAGCTTCCTCTGGTAAGTGAGAAACAAAACAACTACAGAAGAGAGACCTGCATTAAGAAGTGCTACGAATAAATCCAATACCTGATCCAGCCCAGGTAGAGGCCATTGATAATAGCAAACATCTTCCATAGGAAACCTTTTTCCTCCTCGACGCATAGCCATGGGATCTGATGCCATGCCAACTCCAAAGGGAATGTGATGCTGAGTTTGAGAAGCAATATGGACCTGCCATATATATTAAATCACAGAATTATATAGAATTTTTTTACACACAAATTCTACAATAGCATTTAAAAAAATGCAAAGCCAGCATACTCACTTCAAGTATACCATTTTATAGTACAAGGTATATTGCAAAACAAACAATAATAAATTAATCACTTAAAATTTAATTGCAAAACCTTTGGAAAAGGCGTGTAGAGAACATCCTTTTACTAAGTAAACACAAAATAACCACATTACTCCTTAGTTATAGAAGTAGAAGACAAATTTCCCATCTCAGACGAGGGAGTGCATTGATCATTGAAAGAACAAAAGCTACAATCTTAATTCAATCTAGTTAAAATCTAATTTTCAATATGTATTCTAGTCAATCTAGCTCGACAGAAAGAGACACATTTTATTTTATATCAATAAACTATACTCATATACCTGCAAGCGTGAAAAAATGGACAGGAGTTGGCATTCAAATAAATTTCTAACAATAAATTCAATGTAAAAGCCTTCTTGGATTGTAAAGGAGAGCAGAAAATTATGTAATAATGATTTAGCCACTAAAAATTATTCAACCGGCATATACTGCAGCACTCTCTTCGCAGCTAAATATCATGCATACAGCTATAAGCTTCGCATCTATGACAATCAGCTATAAGAGGCAGCCATTTTAACTGAGATCACTCCTACTACTCACCATTACTTTTGATGTTGTTCCAAGTGTTATGATGTCTCCATTAGCAAGACTCATCGGATTTCCCCAATTCCTACTTTCAGTATCGGGATGGTTGATTGGCTTAGAATTCAATAGTGTTCCATTCAGACTACCCATGTCCACCAACTCCCATTTCATTTTCTGAAAGATCAATTATAAAAACAATCATCACACACCATAAATGTTAAAAATCCAACTACAAGTCCGAGAGCACACAGAGTTTACATCCAAATTCCACTTTATCATAGCGTGTTTTCCTGACACTTCTGAATCCTTTATCAACAAATCACTCGGAGAAACTCTACCCAAGGTTAGTGGTAGACGAGAAGAATTGGTCGACTGTACAGAACACCGAAGTCCCCGAGAAGGGCCATTGATAACCTCCAGAGTAAGACAACTTCCTGCACTTCTAAGAAAAGGATGTGTCATTATGTTGACATGTTTAGCACGTAAAGACATTGCAAATACATAACAGCAACACAATAAAAAAAGACTCAGGAAATTACTTTGATCAGAGATATTCCATTGCACTAAGTCCTGAAGTCTATCATTCCGAATATTAGGCGTGCCCTGCTTTTGAAATTGTGCTAATTGAGCTGAGGAAAGCCTAAGCGTTTGACCAACATCAACGTCATCAGAAGAAGGATCCGAGATCACATCCACGACCAAAGTATCACCACACTGGGGTGCAGTAGGTGGAACAGGAAGGGTTTGAAGCCTTTGCTTATGAACAAGCCCTTGGCCATGCGTCCGAGGAGAGCGAAATAGAACTTCACTGGGATAACAGGCGCCCTCGAGATCATAATCTCGCGGCAATTCATTGATCTGATTCAACGGCGAAGCATTTGCATCCTCTTCGTCGGCAACAAGGGGGCGCTCCAGCTCGCCCTTCGATTCGCAACATCAATTGAATTTCAGAGATCGTAAATATCGAAATCAGAGTTGGCGATTAGGGAAAGAACAATCGAATGCTGAAAATAGAAAAAAATTGGTAGCTACCTTGATCGAGGAGCGGAAACGCGAAGAGAAAAAGAAGCGCCATGGTTTGAAGAGAAAGAAGAGGAAGATGATGATGAGAAGAAGCATAAGGAGAAGAAGCACAGTGAGAATGGTTTGTAGCATAGGACCCATCGTCTTCCTTCTCTCTCTACTCTTTCGCAAGAGAGATTGGGTCTGGGTCTGCGAGAACCTCGCTTTGAAATGGTCACACTTTTTTTCTTTCCAATTAACTCTTCAACTTCAAATTTATTACCACACACCCCACTATTATTTATCATTCTTCCAATGTTAATTAATTAATTAATTAATTAAATTAAATTCTTCAAAAATACTACTTCTTTTTATTATTAAATAAATAAATTCTTAAGAACTACTACTTCATCATTGCTGCAACGTTAATTGAATTCCTCACAAATGCTTCTTTTTTACATTATAGTATAATAATATGCTGCTGCTGGAAGTACTTGTTTAGTATTATAGTTATACAAAATTTACTTTTTAATATTTTAATTATATAAATATAATTATCGAAAGAGGTAAAACTTAAAAGATCTTGATCTTCTAAATATATGTTTTTATTCTATTTTCTATTTTTAAATGATTAAAATAGAAAGTATATTAGATGTCTTGTTTTGCAATGCTGTGACTTTGGACCTCTCATTGCTAAATGAATCAATATTCATACCAAAATCATAAATCCTTACACTATAAGCTTTAATAAGATCAACATCAAACCTTAAGTTAATCGTCATGACAAAGATAAAAATAATAGTCATAGTTTTTGGGTGCAATTTGAATAATTACACTAATCAATCATTTGCCTGCCATTCTTAACATTCAATGAGTGTTGCAATGAGATTTCTAATAAGTGAGTAAAGTTATATTTTATAAAATTTAAAAAAATAGTATTTTGATAATCATAAATAGAATTTTTTTTTCTTTTTTGTTCAGATGTCTTCTTCCTTCTCCTAGGATTTTACAGTACAGAGTTTGTACAACATCATTGTGGTGGACAATGTGTTATTTGGGAGTGTTGTGTTATATCAACATAGAGTAAATAAAAAAATATGAGAACTACTCTTATGAGACGTCAAAATCCTTTGTTTAGATGCATGACAAGTATCCCATACAGAAAATAATATATTACTGAGAAAGGTAAAATTTAAAAATAGTATTATCAAGTGTGTATAATTTACCCAATGAAGGACTATAAGGTATTTTATTGGATGGAATTTCTAACTATTTACCTTTAGCTCATGGATATATGAAGGAGAGAAACACGAACAAATGTTCACTAGGTGTAACATTTCAAATTACATAAGTTAAACACTGAAATTGAAAAAACATGTTACTTATTTTATGACTTTTCCTTTCACAACAAGTTATTACATGCTCTTGGATCACCATTTGTCTATAGTCTTAATCTATTTTCAGTTGACAAATGTATAATTAAATATAATAAATTGTTTCATTTTAAATTAATAATCCAAACACGAATCATTTAAAAATTATTTGAAATCATAAATTAAGGACCATTTAATATCTTTTTTTTTTCTTTTAGCATGATAATCGTTCATATCAACAAGACCTCATAGGTTAAACTTATTTATTTGTATGAGTCTCGTTTTATTCTGTAGGAACATTTTTAATAGTAGTATATCTTAATTTTTTCTAACTACTTATAAGTTTTACTTTATGGCAAGATGCCAATGTATACTTCAAGAATTGACATTTTGAACTAGTTTTAAGATTAATTTTTTATTCACAACTTAGAGTTATTTAAAAAAATTATCCTAATATTCAAATTGAACTAAATATTCTTTCACTATTACAATATATTACCAAGTCGTATTTATTTATTTCTTACCATGCTTTATAATTAAAAAACACTAAAAGAATATGATAATTTTTTTCTTTTTTAACTTGTATATAGACTTGTGGCCCAACTCATAGGACTTGATCTTGACTCATATGCATCTGGTCAAAATAGTTCACATGGCCAAAAAGTCCGCATAAGAAAAAGTCTATGTTAGGACAAGTCATTTTTTAGCCAAGTCGAGTTATACTCATTTTAAGTCAAGTTTAGATCAAATCATGTTAATTCAGATTAAAATAGAGTTGACAAAGCTCGAACACATGTCACAAAATGTCAAGTTTGGTCGAACCCAAGTTGGATTGGGTTTTCTAGATCGAAAAAGTTGGATTGGGCCTTAACCTTCCAACTATGTTGCAAATAGTAAAAAATAATTAAAACCCATTTATAATTAATATAAGTATTTAGCGATCAATTCGTAATTTAAAATATTTTAAGGACTCTATAATCCTAAATAGTATTTAGAGGTTGATTGAAGTTTTGTAGTGATTGAAGTTTTGTAGTGAGTCAAACACATTTAACCCTAACCCTAATGCATTTTATGTGAAGGCTTTGGAAATGAAGACTTTTTAACCTACTCATTTGATAGACTAATAAAAGAAAACTTAATTTAGAAGTGAGCTAAAATTAACAGTGGACCATGAATCAAATTAACAAGTGTACTTGTATATTATTTTGGTTTTCTATATAGTATGGTGATTAGAAATAGACATGGTGTTTTGAAAAAATACAAGAAATCAATGAAGTTGTGCTAAAATTGCTCCAAATCTCTATATTCTTTTTTAAAAATATTAACTTCCATCTTTAGAGTTAGTTTTGGTCCTTAAATATGTGAAAAATTTAGTTGTTTGTCGATAATCTAAATCTAGAAAAGTAGGTTTGTTGTGTTATTTTGAGTTTTTTTTAGGAAAAAAAATTATCCAATAAATAATACTTTTAACACTATAAAAATATCATTAAATATCAACTAAGTTAGAGACAAAAAAAAATAATTAGTCATCATATTGAATAAGTTAAATACTACTTTATAAACTACAAAATTATTAATATCTAAAGTAATTTACATTATTAATAAAGTTTTATAAAGTAATTTATAAATTGGTATATAACATTAACTTTTAACTATTTTATATTTTAAAATCTTGATAACTAATGTTAGATATCAATTTAAAAACTACTTTATAATTTTTTATTAATAATAAAAATTTCTTTAAATACTAATAATTATATAATTTGTAAAATAGTATCTAACTTAGTCAATATAATGATTATTTATCTTTTATCACTAAATTAGTTTATAATAAATTTTTTTAAGTGTAAAAAATGTCTTTTTACCATGTTTAACGAAAACAATTTTGTGGGAACTTTTCTAATTTAAAATATAATTTTTAGTGAAAAATATCATATTATTAATATTAAATTATTTAATATGATAATGGATTAAACAATTCAGTAAAAGTACAACAAAGTGCCTTTAATAAATATTATAGTTGACCAAATTCATGACTACTCTTCCTCTCCTAGATGAAGAATAATTGGTGTTTTTTTTATTCTTTGATTAATTCACCTATTTGTTCTTTAGAGTATTTTATGTTTTTAAAAGCTACATTCTAAATACTAATGTAACACTAAAAAATTAATATGTAAGATAAAGTATTTATCCTCTTTTTTATCAACCAAAAATAATAAATTAAAAGGATCACCTAACCCATATAGAAAACATCACCTATTTATAAGAATATATGTGCCAAAAAAATCTGTTACAAATTGTGCTTATAACTCTGCCCTACCTTTACATTACACTTTGTTTGAATACACCAAACAAGACAACCCAACCCATGTCATGATAACATATGCTTTTATTTATATCTCTAATTAATATGCACTCACTAGTACACTATCTCATAATAAGAATTAAATATAGGTATAAAAATAAAATAAAAAAAGACATAGTGAGTGAGATAATAAATTCAATAGTTTACTAAAATAAGTTGTGATATTATCTTAAAAAATAGATTCTAGATCTAACATTTATTCCTATAATATGCTATCACACTTTTTCATAACAAGTTTTTATGAGTTTATCATATTATATATATATATATATATATATATATATTCTTTTCTATTTTCATGTTTAATGTTCTCAATATGAATAATTGATAATTATGTAGAAATTCAGTTTTATAAAATTGATCTATATAAGAAAATTATTAAATAGAAACTAATTTTAAAGACTAAAATAATTAGTTATTATTTGACTAAATTAGAGATCAATTTATAAATTAAAACAATTATTGACATTTAAAATAATTTTTATTATTAATAAAAATTTATAAAATAGTTTCTAAATTAGTATCTAACCTCTTAATTACCAAGGTTTTAACTACTTACTACTTTATATTCTAAATTAGTCTCTATTAGTATTTTAGAAACCAATTTAAAATCTAAAATATTAGTAAGTAAAACTTAGGTAACTAATTTAGATACCAATTTAGAAACTATTTTATAAATTTTTATTAATAATAGAAACTACTTTAGATACCAATAATTTTTTAGTCTCTAAATTAGTATCTAATTTAGTTAATATAATGGTTAGTTATTTTTTATTTCTAAATTTGATTACTATTTAATAATTTTCTCTTGTGGATGAAGTTAACTATCATAATCAATGAAAACCTAATTTTTTGTTTACTCATGATATAACTGTTCTTCTTCTGGCTTTCATTATTTGTTAACTAATTAATGAAATCTACATGACTTATATGGCTATAGTTTACCTGATTTTGAAATAAGCAATTTGATTGTTAATGCAAGTGGTTACCAATTAGTTGACATGCTGTGATCCATTACCTAACAGTTTTATTGAGTTATTTATGTTGAAAAGAAGAAAGTTGAAGGTTTAAAAATAGTTGAAATTATTAGAAGAGAATGGTGACGCACTCACACATAGCCTTTTACTTGCTTAATGCTTATGTAAGCCGTGAATTGGATTCTCTTGTCCCTCACACCAAAGTTCTTGCTACATTTGAAAACATAAGTGTCCTTAGGCTTCACTTAATTAAAGGGGCATGACGCATACTTCGTTAAAGATTCTCCATTACTAAACCTGATGCTAAAGAACATGCTAGCTAGTACATATATGTATTCTGATACAAATATAATTGGTAAGTGGGATTTGGAGGAATAGAAATAATTGTTTATTCAATGGAGGAGTGATAGACTATTCTAAAGTCTTTTTTCTTGACACAAGTTAAAGTTTGGTTTTGGATTTCGTCAAAGATATCTTTAGCGAGTTTTTCGTTCTTTGATTGATGTTTAGAACACTCATATGTATGTACTCAATTAATAGTTGCTGATAGTGTGACGGGGTTGGTCTTTGAATTTTAAGTCGTTTTTTTAGGTAATTGTGACAGGATAAACAGTCGGGTTCTCTTGAGGTGTATGTCTCTTCTGCTTTGTAAGAAGATTGAATCAACCCTAAAGTGTGTCACTTTTTTTTTTTTTTTTTTTTGTTAATAAAAAAAAAATCTGATACAAATATAATTTTATCTCTCTAAGGAGGATCTGCGCTCATAGCTTGTTAGCTGGAGTTAAGCCCTTTAAACGGAAAAAACAGTGCAGATGCAAAAGTTGACCATGTCATGTTCTTTTTCTATTTCATAGCTTTTTCTGATACAGACATGATTAACAATAATATAAGCGTAGCATGTTTACTTTAGAAAAACTTTAGGGTTAAGGTACCATGCTTATTTAGGGCGCGTAGAGGAAAAAGTATTTCAAGATAAACATATCACAGAATTTCCACACATAGGACCTTCTGATCCTACATATTGTAATTGGCTGCTTGATGTATTGTAATTGGCTGCTTGATGCATGCAACGTTATATAGTTCAGTTATGTATCAATTGACGAAAGTCCATAAGAAACAAGTCTTAGAGATTTCAAATCAACTAAAAATTAGAATAATTAGAATATAAGTGGGTGTAGACCTTAAAGTTGAATTATATTTAAAATTTACTTCTTAATATGATATCAAAATCTGGTTAAAGTTTATCTTAAGAAGAGTTTGTTGGAACTATCATGTCATCTACTATCAGATTATTATCGGACTGTCCATAATATACAATCCTACGTACAAACTGATAGTCTTAATGTGAGAGGTGTATTAGAGATCCCACATTGACTAGAAATTGAAGGAAAAAACGTGACAGTTTCATAAACACTAAGGCTCTGTTTGGATTGAGGAGGGGAGGGAGTGGATTTGTGAGGATTGGAGAGAATGTGTGAGGATATGTGAGGTTGTTTGGATTGAGGGATGATAGAGTGGATTTGTAAGGATGGTTTATTGTAAGTTTACAAAATTATCCTTCTTATTAAAAAATATTTAAATAATGGATTATGATTTTTTTGTGTAGGTTTTAATTAATTAAATATTTTTAATATATAATATCCATAATTATTTATATTTTTAATAAAAAAATTAAAAAATATAATATAAAATATTTTGGTGTTAAATTGAAATAAATTTATTAAATACATTAAAATTTATGAAAATAATATTCATTTATTACTTTATATAACTATATATTGTTGATATTATAATTTTATTTTATTATTTATAATTATATATTGTTATTAATAGTATAATTAAATATTTTTGAAATTATAAATAATAAATAGATTTATGTAATATTTAATTTTATATATTAAAATAAAATACATGCACAAGGGTATTTTGGTAAAATGCAACAATCCTACTAAATCCCCATAAATCTCTTCATTTTGTGAAGAATGAAAAAAACTCTCCACTCTCTCTCCCATCCTCTCTCTCCCACCCTCTAAATCATGGAAACAAACACAAAAAACACCCCCTCCCTCCTCCCACTTGGAAGCAAACACACCCTAACTCTGCGATTTCATGAACTACTGGGTCGTGCTAAAATTTTGTTAGAGAAGTTTCTGGATATCTCATTGTTCTAAGTTTGATTAACTAGCTTCTCGTCATAGTTTTTTATTTCTCATAGTTTGTTAAAAGTTTTTCATTAACTTTTGTTTGGTGCTACATATACACTCATATTTATTAGATTGTTTTAGTGCTGATAACGATATTTATCTGTTATTTCGGCATATTAGAGACATATACTCCTAAATAGTGTATAAGATTGAACAATATTATTAAGAAGTATTACATAATAAAATAATAAACAACCACAAACTCAACTTAACCATAAGTACAATGAAATGTCAAACACAATTATTACAAATAGAAAATTAAAATTATTTAATTCTAAACTTTATAATAATCGAAGATGGAGAATGATGTATGAAGTTGTCCCCAGACAATCAGTTTTTTTTATCGAGTGTAATTTTATTTTTTTTCAAAATTTATAGAAAAAAAATATTTTTTTATAAAGAAAATATATCCATTTTAATAAATATAGGGAAAAATTGCACTATAGTTAAAAAGACCCGACAAACACACCAAACTGAACTATTTAGCTTTCTTAATATAAAGAAGCATATGCTCAGGATTTAGAATAGTTTTTGATACTTTATGGTTTTATATGTTGTCTGGTTTGTTATGTTTTAATAAAAGAAAATAAATAATTACAATAGACAATAGTTTATCTTCCTTTGCTGTATATTCAAAATATAATTAAAATATCTTATAAATAAATTATTATTAATAAAATAATTTTGGTAATACATTATTTGACTAATTAAAATAATATCATAAAACTTAATATGATTATAAAATCAACCAAAAGATTATCAAAATCTATATTAAAAATCATTAGTAATTGAAAATTTTATTTTAACTTTGATTTTTCAAATACCTATATATAATAATTGAATGGTATATATAAGTCTTATCACATTATTCTCAGCATGCATATGTTCCATATATTGCTTACATGATATTTGAATTTTGAATTAATAAGCAGTACAAAATTTTATAATTTTTAGTAAATGTTAACAAATAAAAAAGTATTGCAGTATTTTAAAAAAAGCATATTACTAATACTTTTTTAGCCTCTAAGCAATGTTGAAAAAGAAGAAAAAGTGGTGTAACACTTTAAGCATTTAGGATAGGTAGTTAAGGTGTGGTATTAATTAGGGTGAATTGATTATAGCATAATAAGATGATTAGAGAAGGATAAATGAAAGAAGATATTTAATTTTTGCATTTAAGATTGGTTGGTTAATCTTAGCCGACAGTGGTAAAGGGGTGGTGTTGGTGGAGAATAAGTGCTTTCCTTTTCAAATCGCTTTTGGATTGGAATGGCTTTGTGAGATATCCGTACGTTATAGTTAAGTGGGTACGACAAATTTCCTGCTTTGGGTTTAAAGGAATGACTTATTTAGAAAATATGCAAACATCAATCCAGCCACCACCCCTCTAATTTATTTATTTTTATCTATTTTTTATTATTATTTATTGTTCTCGAACCGATAGTACATCACCTTTCTTCTTGATTGGTCGGTTGATCTACTCTACCTCATCTCTTTTCAGAAGAACTTTACAACTTTCCTTTCTTTCTTTTTTCTTTTGTCTTTTGTCTTTGTAAACTTCAATCTCGGATGTTACATGCAAAAGGTATTCCCACACTTAAATGAGATCTCGGTATTTAGTGCTCGATAAAATTAAGCATGATGATGACATACCTTTTTCTCGAAATGTGTGACTATTTATATGATAATCATGTGTCATGCCGGATTAGGGTTTTTTTTATCATAATTAAGAATATATTATCTAATGTTTTCAATTATCATAACGAGAGTTTGGTCTTATTAATCTCCTATAAGACGTAATTAATTTGGTTGTATCGATTGACTTTGATTGGATGACGAGACTTTCACCTGTCGTCTGGTCCTGACCGGTACATTTATAATTATTATTCATATAATTAACAAATATTTTTTTAAGCTCTTTTAGTATTTACAATATTATTTTTAAAATTCATATTAGTAACAAATTGTTGCTTGGATAAATTCGAACCCAAGTTACTTAAATAAATAAATAACCTTTAATCACTATTTCAGATATTTTTTTTATTTTTTTTGTCTACTCATTTTCTCATGTTTCATAACTAATAACTCTATTCACTTTGAATTTTAATACAGTTAGGTCAGATATAAAAACACTTTTTTATATACTTTTAAATAAGGTATAAATTTATCTGTTAATAATTTTATAAGTTTGATATTCTTTTTAAGTAGGTTTGTATGTCGAATGGTTAAGAAAGCTAAATAAAGGAATAATTTTAATCTATAATAATAATTTTAATAATAATAAAAACAAAAGCTATTCTTTATAATTTACATAATTTACTCAAAAAGTTCGAAAGGCTTTTTAAGTGGGAAAGATATTATGATCTTTTTAATCAAACAAGTTTTTATAAATAAAAAGCCTAAGCTTAACCTACTTTTTAAATATTTGATTTGACTTAGGTATGCCATGCATTTGTTGAGAAACTCGAACATTTTCACACCTAATCAAACTTAGCAATTTATAATGATAATTTTTAGCCTTTTTATTAGTTTTTTTTACTTTATTAATAATATTGAGTATTTTTTATAAAAAAAATAAACATTTTCTAAATGCTCTTTAATAACTTATACTTTAGTATTATACATCATATTTTATACATCATATTTTAACCATCACATTAATTCGATATAAGCATATAGTATCTACTTAAACTTTAAGAGTATATTAATTTGTTTTATTTTAAATCTGGTTCGAAATATTTTAAAATATAACACTTATTAATACTAGAAAACATAATATAAAAACTGTCAAATAATTAAAACTATATAATAGATAATTAAAAATTAAATAACACTTTTGAACTATCAATGATATTTTCAACTGTCACATGCCATTTTAACTTCTACCAAACTTTCAGCATATTTATTAAACTTACCCTTTGTTTTTATTTCTTCCCCCTTTACCCTTGTAATTTTTATAGCAAGGTCATGATACTTACCGCAAGAGGATTTTCTTTTTAATTTTGTACTTTTGTTAAGAGAAAGGAAATCATGATATTTTGGAAAAAATAAGATAATAAAATCAGTTAGAAATAGTTATGATAAACGTTAATTATTGGTGTTCTAAATAAAGGATTAGACTATGCCCATAATATTTCATCATTATTTTAGATAAATAAATTTAGAGTATGATCACATTCGAGTAATACTTAGTTTATCGGTCCATTTTGAACGAATTAGTCTTGATCTTGGTAATTGACGGTTTGAGTCAAATAATATCTTAAAATGCACAATAAATCGCAATAACGATAGTTACAACAATACTTAATTAATTGTATTTATCCTCTCAATATACGAAAAATATTTAGATAAATCAACTAAATACTGATTAACTGATGTTATAAATATGATATATGCCATTATACCTCTCTATTAATGAGGATCACGATTCATGTCAGAATAACTGATATTCAGTCCATCATAGCAAGAGTCCATAACTACACACTATAAATAGAACTCTTTTGTGGAAGGAATAAGGTACTTTCTTACCAATTATCAATATACACTCTTTATAAAATATTTACTTAAGAGTCAGAGTACATTTTTCAGGTCATCTCTGATCAATCGAGTATCGGTATTTGTGTTAGAATACTTGAAACATCAAGAATTGTACACTCAGTCTAAGATAGTATCTAGACGCTATTTACATAGAGAATTTGGGATATTCCGGGAAAAAAAGTATTTATAGAAGCTGATATAATGAATCATCCAATCACTGTCAGCCAATATTCGGGAGAATCCTTAGTGGTCTGTACTTTTGTTGGGTTTCTTTTGGAAAGGAATGGTAATTAGTAAAGGTTGTGTTTTTGCGGCAAACAGAAAATCAAACACTTTCTCTTCCCTTTATTCCTTCGTTTCTCCCTAAGGACACTCACCATAGAAGAACCAACCAACACAACAGGATCTCCTTTTATTTCACCCTTCTCCTTATTTTATTAACGCCTTTTCAATCCTGTGCTGGACTTCACCACTGTTGAATTCAGCAAGTGGCGCAAAAAGGAGAAAATTTTCATTCCACACCAGCACAGACACACGCATATGTATATAAAATGACCAATAACATGACAAAAATGAAGGAAAGAGAGTATAAAAAAGGAAAATAGAAAAGTAAGTTAAAAGGGAAGTGGGGAAAATGGCCCCCTACCCAATCCCCAACTCTGTACATGACATAATGTAGGTTAATTTCTCTTTTCAATTGTCATCAGCACCAGATCAATGGTGAGTAGAACCAATACTTTTACAAAAAATTGTCTATTTTACTCTTAATTTTTCAGATATCTATATCCATAACAAATAAGACACTTCTCGATATGCAAATTCAAAACTGAGATATGTTTTCTAGATATGACCATCCACAACACAAGAATGTCTTTCGGATATGATCATTCACAGTATTAATAAGAAAATAATAATTATCAAATTTAAATTATACGTAATTATTGTATGTAATATTGTATTATATTATACTTGTATCCAATTATATGTAATTAATTTAATAATGATAAAATATAATGATAAGTGAATCTCTGTCTAAATAGATTATAATTTAAAAAGAGAAAGTCTCCGTATATACATAAAAAAAAAATAAAGTTTTTCTAGGATGAGATCACAATTGAACTGCAGGGAGAATTAGCCCATAATGTACCCCCAGCCCCCAGGCCCAGCCCAACCCAACCCAGCAGAAATGAACTTTTTGCAACTACAAATGAGCCCTCCCCCTCACTTCTCCCACATGCCATGCCCCCTCTCTTCTTTTCTCTCCATCCTTCAATCTCTCAACTCTGCTCTTTCTTCTTAATAACCCAACCCACCAATGCACATGGCTGCAACTCTGTGCCACTCATACATGGAGTCCCAACTCGTGGAGTCAAGAATACACAGACTCGTGTTCTCATCCCCAAAACCACTTCCCCCTCCCCAACACCCCATTGATTTACCCTTCAACAACCAACCCTACGCTGCTTGGAGCACCATTCAAGCTCTTTCAAAAGAAAGTACGAGTTTTGACAGCTTCGTGAAGCCATCATCTCTGAGACTCAGCCCCAAAAGTCTTGAGCTCTGCACGGAAAATCTTGGCAATGAGACGGGCAGCGACATCATAGAGAGCGGCATTGAGATGCTCTCGTCCCGTTCATCAGAATGCGGCGAAGGTGAAGCGAGTTCGGGGATAAGGGAGAAGGAGAAGAGGAGAGCGCGTGAAGGTCGGAGTTTTCCACCACCATTGACGACGATAAGAGGATCCGAATCGATACGGGTCAGGCCCCACAGAGAAGATGGGCGGCTAGTGCTCCAGCTCACCAAGGTCCCATCCTCTTTCCAAGCAGAGAGAAGCCATGGTCGCCTTCGCCTCTGCTTTTGGACGGAAGAGGTGGTGGTGGAGGACGAGGAAGAAGAGGAGGTAGAAAAAGCAGAAGAACAAGAACAAGAACATGAACATGAAGATGAAGATGATGACGATGACGACGATGAAGGTGTTGATGGTGAGAATAATGAGAGTGAATGGGAAGTGTTGCAGGAACATGAACATAGAAAAGAGGTGAAGCGTTGGGGTGTTGAAGGTGTTGTGAGGGTGGAAAACACTAAGTTCGAGTGGCCAAGCAGGTGCAAGGAAGAAGACCATGAAAACATCACTGACTTGTTACTAAATTGGGGGGAACCAGTTCGTTTAATTTCGATTTAATTTGCATTTAATTTCGATCTATCTATAACCAACTTCTACATTTTTTATCTCAATTTTCTTACTTATTATTTTTCCCCACTAAACTTCCTTCTGCTTGGTAGTTATTATCGTTACTCTCTCTGTCTCCGACAGCCACAAAACAGCCACAAAACACGGACATACAGTACCACATTAGTGTCACAACTCATCACTGCATTCATTTCCCAATAAAATTTATTTTACTGCAAAAATGTTCAAATAGTAAGAATTACAAATCAATACTATAATAATAATAAATTTGACTTATATTATTTATATAATTAATTTGAGTCATATCAACGTTTTGTTGTGTACGATCCAAATATTATTAGATTCAAATCGTTATTAAATTAGTATTGATTTTGAATAGAGAAATTATATTTTTGAAATTTTTTTAAAAAATTACGCCCACCTAACAACTACTTTTAACAATATAATAATATATATACTTTAGAGTATAAAACTATCACCCCCTCTCTTTTGAATATGCTGCGAATCTTTAGTCTTGCATTATCCATAATTCAATGTTTGAATAAAAAAAATAGCATGAAGACAAAAACTAAAAGTATGTGTTTATGTCTCCAGAGAGTTTAGGCGCATTTTGAAACGTTTAACCTTTTTTCTTCTTCTTTTTCCTCTGCTTTTATTTCTTTCCTTTTCCTTTTTCTATGTCTCATACTTTAAATATTGAAAGTCTTTATTGTTACGTTTATTTATCATTATCATATTATTATATAAAAAATATCAGGAATCCCTTTATTAGCAAAATTACTTACAAATAAAGTGGAAATGCAAAATTTGTTCAATTAAATAACTTTATATATCCTTAACTCAATGTAGTTAAATTATTCCTTATAGAATAAAATAATTAAGTTAATTCTTATAGAATAAAAGTACCATGTCGAATAAGATTTCTAATTCAGTTGGTCTTTAACCTAACTGACTAAATTGACATTTTTTTTTCCTTTTCTCTTTGTTCAGTGGCAATAAAGAAGCAGGAAAAATACCAAGTATTATCGTAGCTTCATTTATTTCTTTTAAAGAGAGCTACGGCATGGGATGTGTTACACAATTGCTTTTCATTTAACTTTGAATTTGTTCACATACAAACCAATTTAGAGGAAATTTAATTAAAAATAACCAGTTCTCATAATCTATCTATAATTATAATGCAGTAGTTAAAGGTTTTAGAGACTTATGACTTAACATATTATAAATTATAACTTTCCACTTAATTCAATATTATAAAACTGATTTATATACTAAGAATATTTTTTTTTTTTTTTTTGAGATTTTTAACATACTTTTTCATATCAAAATCTGTCAACTTTTATGTAAGACTATATATTATGAGTGGTCTAATAATGATTCGATAGCGGATGACCTAATAAATTTAACTTACCCTCATAAAATCTATTCGGATAAGATTTATACTCAATTATATAATACTATACAAACGTTTTTATCTCTTTCCAAACATATTGGAAAGAAAAAGAGCATAGGTAAGAATGTGGTGAGCAAGAAGTGATTTCTGACTATGTATAGTAGTAAAATGTGATAGTGGGAGAGACGTTATTTGGGTAAAAAAAAAGGTGTGTGATATGGAAGAAGAGATGTGATTGATAAGAGAAAAAGGAAAAACAGAAAGGAAGAAATGAATGAAAAGAGCGTGTGAATGATATCGGGAAGATTTGGTTGATTCTGCACTACGACTCTGCAGCTTGTACGGTCCATTTCAATGGAATCCATTTTTCTTCTCTTCTCTTCTCCAAAAAAACATATACCTGCGTAACTCAACTGGATCCAATGGAAGAGTATACATAGACTGTCAGAAACACAAGAGAGGATTCGTATCGGTGTCGTACGAATTTGGGGGACCAATAAGATCCTCGACTCTGAAACAAAATCAAAACCATAATCGTGTCTTTATTGTGGGTTTGATTAACTTGTGTGGGTGATGAGTGAAAGTGAGGTTGGTGGTGCATGATGTTATTGTAAGAGGGTCTCATGCTCCCATTTACCCCTCACCTCACCATGTGCATTGTGCACCAACATCTACCATCATCTATGCAACACTATCATCTATACAACACTAACACGGACATTAATACGATATGAGACACAAAGATACGTATAATTTCTAAAATATAGGATATAGGGACACAAATTTATATATTGTATAATTATGAATTATATAAATTGACAATCAAGATTTATGTACACAAGTATGTTTTAGTTTTTTTAAACAGAAAGATATTTCTCATGGCTAGTGTAAAACGATTTGTTCACCGAATATCGAGATTTCACTCGAGTGTCGAAGTGTCTTTTGCAGGTACCATCCGAGATTGAAGTTTACAAGGACAAATGGGAGAAAAGCGAAGAGAGAGTTGTGAAGTTCTTTCAAGAAGAGAGGAAGTAGAGGTGGATCGACCGACCAATATCAAGAAGAAAAATGATCGTTTTCTCAGTCTCAACCCTGTTCAAGAACAATAAATAATATCATTTCTTATCAATGCAGAATGATTTTGTTCCGAACATATTTGAATTTTTATGTTCCAATTTATGTATCAGTTGGTTGACTAGATGTTCACTAAGTAACCTAATCGTTTTTACAATCAAAGGATTCCATGTTACTAGTTATGTAGCATAGACACGAACACCGATACGACACAGACACGGAAATATACTTGAAAATATAGGATACAGAGACACAAATCTATATATTATATAATTATGAATTATATAAATTGACAATAAAGATTTATGTGTACAAATGTTTTAGGTTTCTTTTAGCAAAAAGATGTTTTTTTATGGTTGATTCAAAATGATTTGTTCCTTATTTTTATAATCATAATAAAATTTTATATAATATGTTTGAGTTTTTAAAAAATTAATATTGTTGGAGATCCCACATCGACTAGAGATAAGAACATTTCATAATATATAAATGGGTGCAGACCTCAACCCTATGAGCCGGTTTTATGGGGTTGAGTTAGGCTTAAAGTCCACTTCGTAATATGGTATCAGAGCCATTTCGAGCCTATCCCCAGCGTGAGGGGTGTGTTGGAGATCCCACATCGACTGGTAATAAGATTTTTCATTAATCTTGTTGGTAAAGCATTCTGTGGTTGCTGCTGAAGGTCAGGGATTCTTCTTCCACTTAATTCACGTATAATGCCAGGAATTAAAAAGAATTGTAAATCGAAGAGCTATATTTCATATAGATTTGAATGCAACTTATCTGAGTGAGATGCTGTCTACACAGTCATGCACAGCACCATATAATCATGTATCAAATATTTAAACAACTACCTAATTTTTTTTATGTATTTTCTTACACTATAAACGTACTGCTGGTATCTACTTATATGTCTAAGTTTTTTAGCTGATAAAAATATTATGTATTAAAAATTTAAGTATAAGTCGAAAATTTAGAAATAAGTAAAATATGAGTATGTACATTATAAAGTTTTATCTACTTATCATCTAAAAAATTTAATTAAAAATAATATCTTATTATATATGAGTTTGATCCTTACTCGTTAATTTAAAATCTTTTAGTATTTTTTTCTTAACAAATTTGACACTTCATCTGGATAAGACTTGATAAAAAACACATTTTTTTTACATTTTTTTTTTAAAGTTTAATGAGTCTGAGAGTCTGGTCTGACCAAAAAGCTGGGAAAGTGGAGTGTGTACTGTATCACAAAACGCAAAACACGTGCCAATAATAACATGTAAAGAATGCTGTACTTTCTTCACCCATACTCCCTGGCATGGCCAGTTCAAAGGAAATAAGTAAACATGAATTGGCAGAGGAAAAAAAATCTTTTTGTAAAAGAAACTTTTGGAAAAAATACTTTTGTAAAACAAACTTTTGGTTCCCATGGTTCACAATTTATTTTGTAATAACAATTCCCTTCATGAAACTATTGCAAGTGTAACAACAATTATTTTCTTGATAGAATTTTTGTAAAAAACTTCTAACTACAAAAGATCCATGTCTCCAAGTGAGTGTGAATTTATTTTATAAAATAAATTAAAATATGTCAACTAATGAAATTGTTCTCTCAAACACTATGGCAGTCGAAGAAGCACTACAGATGAAAATGTTGGAAGAGATATAAAAATACAAATATAACTAAAATTATTTTAAAAAATAAAATTGTTATTTAAAATAATAAAATAATTTTTTACACCTAATATGAAAATGCATACGTGAGAATTTAGGGTTTAAGGTGTATAAGAAGAGAGAAATTCATTTAAGTTTTTATTGGAACATTCAGTTGGGTTTAGTTTTTCTTTTTCATCATTAATTGTTTCAAAACAAGTATACCATACATAATTTGGGTACTTTAGCTGAGTGCGTGCAGTCATTTCTTTTATATGTTGCCAAATTAAGCGTCAGAATTTAACATTTAAATTGTTTGTAAAATCCAAATTATGACATAACACAAAGCTTTAAAACTGCTGACATCATTGTTTTAAACATCATGTGTGGTTCTTCTGAATCTATCATTTGTATATTCAAACTGTTTCAGCTTTTGGCATTAATTGTCTTTGATCCAATCTCACATGCAAAATATCCCAGATTTTGAACAAAAAATCTGCTGCTAGAAAAATCTAAAATGCTCCTTGAATGACATCAAAATAGATTCAGTTTCATCTTGCAAAGGGTCTGGTTTTTCTTGTTTGTTAAGCATTGTAAAGCCTTTTGCTTTTGTTTTGTTGGAAACATATATAAGCACTTTCCTTCCCTTCTTCCACAAAGTTTTAGAAGCCAATTATGCAACAACACTAGTTATTGGGCACAAAAGAAAAGATAATCAATTTTTTTTATAAAAAGATTGCCAATTTATTATTCCAAACGATTTCCACCAAGTGATGTTGGAGGGGTTTTTTAGACTTTAATTAATTTCTTTATTTACTTTTTTCTTGTCTTCAGTCCTTAGTTTTGTACCTTGTGCTTTCCAACAAATGGACAATTCAATGACTAAGCAACTTTTGAACAACAAATATAAATATACGCACATTCTCAATTTTTTAAATTGATGAAAAGCGTAATCAAACAACAATATTGAAAAACTCAAATCTAAAACATTCAGTGTAACAAAAAATAGGTATACTTTTTAGTGTATTTATGATATATATTGAAATTTTCATCCTAATTTCTTTGTAATTAACATTACTATTGACCTAATTCAATAATAAATGCAATCTCATTTTAAAGATCAGTTACCCAGAATCTTCTAATTAATGTTGATGTTGCCTTTATTTAAACATATCAATAGACGACAATTCATCAACATATTCGGACTCAGTTCATTACTGTGTATAAAAATAGTGTTGTTGAGCTCCAAATAAGGGAAAAAAAATTATGAATAAAAAAAAGACCATGCTTTGATTTCTTGGAAAGGAGAATAAAGATTGAGCATTGTAAAGTAGAGATTTTGCCCCCATTATTGGTGGGTCTAACTTGCCATATGGCGTCACAAACAAAAGGAACAACATTTGCTACAAAAGCATTCTTTCATCTCTCTAGTTTTGTAACCTTTAGAATTTTGACCCCACCACCACATCCACCCAAACTTGGTCACAAGAAGAGAGAACTCTTGAAGGGGACAAATAGGAGAAGTCAACCAATTGGTGTGGATAATATAATGAATGAATTATAGAATTTATATTTTCACACATTGGGAAAATCGAAAAGCTGTGTGTTCTTGACCGTATTTATTTAAAAAAACATAAATTGAAATAAGGAAGATGCCACAAATGGATGATTGTTACAATTCAAGTATTATTTTTCCAAGTAGCCAAAGAAAAGGAAAAGGGTTAAATCATTTTAAAGTTCTTAGCTATGGCATGAATAGTGAGGTTTCTCTCTGTCCTTCACTACCCAAACGGATAAGCATATGAGTGTGATGGTGCATTAAACCAATCCTCTTGTTGGAGAGAAAGTCTACTTACACGGGTCTGTTATGTATCCATCTGCATATTCCCTACATCAGTATCATTATCACCATAAAGCATTACTCTTATACAAACTCTTCTTTTCATTTTATCTCACAAATTTAAGATCACTAATATAAGTAATAACTTGCTTATGTATTTTATTTTTAAAACATGTATGTGTCCTATCACTCTTGTTTCATGTCATTTTGTTTGACCTTTTTACATGCTAATTCAATAGTGACTATACTCACATAATTTTAATTCCACTACTTTGTTTACTATAGGTTTTCAGTTTTTCACTCGGCTTTTACCTTACAAGATTTCAATTAATTTGCAAGTTTTTAGTTAGTTTGTGAATTATTAGTTTTGTTCAACAGAACTCACGGCTATATATGAAACAATTTTAAAGTTTAAAGTTTCAAAATTTTGTAATTTTTTTATAAAATTTACCTTAATCATGATCATTGATCTTAAAAAGATCTAAATCACTCTCTAATTGTGAATTTTATTTAAGGGTGAAAGACATTTAACAACTCAAGAGTTTCTACGAAGAAATCTAGCTCATGTTTAGAGTATTATTTAAACAACATAAATATCCAACTCAATCAAGTTTTCATGTGTATATAAATATATAGCAATATTACTCTCCTTTTAAGGTAAAAACGTTTAGTACAATAATAAAAAATGTATAAATTAATTGTTAAAGAAGAGATGTTACTATTTTTCCTTGTTGAAAAATGTGAAGTAAAATGATTTTTTTTTTAAGAAAGTAGTGTAATATGGGTAAGTCATATAGAAGATTTTAAATTGAAAATAGTATCTTATGGATATGACTTTAGGTCGAAAAAAACTTCACGTGAAAGTCCTACTCACTAGTACGACTTAGTCAATTTCATTCAACAGAAGTCGTACCACTCGTATATGACTTTAGTTGTATTATATTACATTGAAATCGTACAAATCATGTATGACTTTTATTCTAAAATCGTATACATAGTATATGACTTACCCATTATAAGAGTTTTTTTTATCCAAAATCGTAATTTGTGAAAAGAAATTATACAAATTTGGTGCAAAAACAAAGTAAAACACCATCTAAATTCTATTCTTTGGGAATAAAAAGTATATGTGGGTGATTTTGATGCCTCCACATGCAACAGAAGCAAATTAGTGGCACAGATTGTGTTTCTTTCTTTCTCTTTCGTTGCTTTTAGATGTCATGAAGGACTATGAGGGTGTTGGAGAATAGGGCCCCAGATCTGTTTAAACCACGAGAAGAAACAACGGTTAAATAGTTGCAACGATGATAAATCAAAGAGAGTGGTGACCAGCACAAAGAAGCTCCTTTATATGGGTGTGTTGTGCTTGTCCAAGAAGAAATTTGACATATATTTCAAAGTGATACTGTCAAAGAAAAGAGTAGATTCACGAGAATGTACACATTGTTCAGTATTTGTATTTCATTTCCTTTCTTAGCATTATTTTGGTCATAGCGGTCCCATGCATGCTTTAGACCATATTCACAAGATTTTGTGATGATTCCTCGACCTCTCTCTTTTCTTTCTTTTTCCTTCCTTTTGCTGTCTCTGTCTCTCCACTGATTGCTGGATCAACAACTTTTTAACATACACAATTTTCAGCCTCTCTCTTTCAAGGAATTGTAAAGCAGACTGAACCGTTTTATTTTCATGTATCCAACGCCTATGTGTATCTGCAAAAGAGTTCCGATGATAAAGTAAAAATCAGATTATTAACTAATACCACATACTGATAAATGGTACTGAGGGTGAAATTGGGGGTGGAAAGTGACACCTTTTTTATCTTCTTTCATGTTGGTGTCTCTCTCAAATCATATTTGCATGAATCTTTTTTCCGTATCAGGTTGATATCTCAGAATCAAAGTCTTTCAAACTATGCTTCCAAGGAAAAAAAGACGCGTCCCCTCTACCCACACAAACATCTTATCATTCACTTTAATTAGTCTTTTCTTTCAATTGAAAATGCAGCCCATGTTCCTAATTTTTCTTTTCCTTTTCATCTGTTCTTTCATTGTTGGGGTCCTGCTGCAGACACTTTGATCAACACTGTGTGATTAAAAAGATATGAAGCAAAAGTGACCCTTTTGCTATTCTTTGACCAAAACACTAATTTCAAAAGAGATCCCAATAGATCATCGCATTGATTAATTCCGGGGAACAAAAAGAACTAATGGGGATTTCTTAACCATTTTATTTAGGAAAAAAATTACGGCTAGCAGAATCTAATTATCCAAATTAAGCTTTTTTTGGGAAGCATGGAGACAAGATTGGGTGGCCCCGTAGGTAACATATGGCAATTAAAACAGATCCTTGCCTCTTCACTACCCACATTAATCATTTTCTTCATTGACGTCACTAATACACCACTTTCAACACAAATGTAACAGTGAGAGAGTGAAAACAACCAGAACCTAAGAGGGTCAATGAAGAAGTTGTCAATTTCTCTGATTTATGTTTGGAACAGTTTTCAGAAACTTGTCACAAACAGTTCACATGCATAGATAGAACGCAGCAGCTAATGGGGCCATTCAAAGTCCAATTTTGAATTTATTTAGAACGACATTTCCATACTATTGACATGCCAGATACCAACATTCCAACTTTCTTTCCCTGCATTTGTTTAATGAAAATATTGTAATATCAAGAATTTGGGATGTCAAAGATGAAATTCCTAACTATTTGACTATAAAGAAAGGTTTTCATAATGGCAAGCACCAATTATGCCTAAAACTTGTGCAATTACAATCTCTGACAACAACTTGGATCCTCTATGGTCAGAGTCTTAAAGGAGGATTGATTCATCGCACCTATAAATATACATGCTGAACTTTTCCAGTAGGATGAATGTGCATGTGGAATGACACCATATTAATATTCAATCAACAAATTATCAAGCATTGTATAATTATATTACAAATATTATAGCATATAAAAGTGAAAGTGATGTGTGAAATAAGAAATATTTAAGAAAATAATAATTAAATTATAAAAAATTTATCGGTGATATAGAAACAGCAATTTGGATTTTTTTAATTAAATATCAGGTATAGCTTTCTTTAAATGCTAAGTGGGCTTACTTTTGGACCATATTTGGAGATATTTTCTTGTCAAGAACAGTACACAAGGAGTAGTGAAATTATCACTTCTCAAGTAGGGAAATTTTTAGCGGCAAGTTTGTGGATTTTCTAAGAATGGGAAAGTTATCATCTGTGCAATACGCTGTAAATATGGTTGGGGTACCTCTGCTTCTTCGATATACTTATTGGTTTCATTGAAATTTGCAAAATGATTTCAAGCTCTCTTTAAAGAACATCAATTTTGGGGTGAAAGGGAACTTGTTGGTTGAAGTTATGTTCATTGGTCAAAACTTGTAAACTCCTGCAAGAGAAGACATGTGAATGCAGATGAAATAACAGACATGTGGAGGTTGGCTGAAGACTAACTAACAAATTGACTTTATAAAGAAAACTAGTAAATGAAGACATAAATTGGAACCAACTGGGAACTAGTACGTAATAGTTTTAAATAACCTGATATCATATTAAGAACTATTACGTAAATGATATCAAGAACTATTACGTAAAAGTTTTAAATAACTCTGATACCATATGGTATAAAAAGAATTTTTGTTTTTAGGATAAGATTTACACTCATTTATATACATTAGATATAATTTATACATATTAAGAAGTGTTCTTACTGAAAACTGCTTTATAAATCCTAGCGTAGAACAAATTTTACTGGTAGTGGTTATCGGTTTAGATGAGAATCTTTAAGTAGGAATATATTTACCAGCCCAGAAGGCTTCACTCATACAAGTGCTAACCATTGTGCCTTCTCTTTTTTTGAGAATTTTAAACACCTTTGAACTAAATTAGAAGTTTTTGGAACTGCAATCTAAGCAGCCTCAAAAATCAAATAAGCAACAGAATTTCCATTTTCAAACCAAAGCAGTAATCTGCTGTCATCAATGCTACAATCTGTTGCCTCCTATTCAGATTTGGCAAATGTAAAATATTCAAAGAAAATAAAAACAATCTGTTGATTATGGTAACAGTAATATAACAACTCTGGTCGAAAAATGCTGTTGACCCTTTCTAGCATCCTTCAAACACTTGCAGTATTGATACAACACTTAACCTCAATCGTTTTCTGCTTCACTAGAAAAAAGAACCTGTCTACATTATTTTCAGTTTTCCCGAACACAGATTAGTACAAGCTCTAAGGAGGTACCAATGCCTCCAAATCGACAATACTGAAGAAAAAAAATGGGGAACAATGGCACCCTCTTGTTTACAACAGGAAAAGGTTACCAACTAACAAGAGCATTGAACAGTAAAACAAACCAATTTTAGAAATCAAATTAGCACCATTAGAAGTCTCAGGAACAAAACTTCCTTCAGGAGTGTTTGTGGTGAGTACGACTACAATCCAGTTATCTTCTGAACCAATACCAATTCCTGTAAACTTGGAGTCATTGAGATTACCCGAGTAGAGAGATTGTGTGAAATTTGCAAGGACAACGCTTGGAACCAGGCCAGGAACACAAACAGGCATCACAGATCCATCCCTTGTGTTAGAAATATTCAAGTGACATTTATTTAAAAGGTCTGGGTAGTTGGAGAACCGAGGCTCTGTGCCTGGGACTGTGTTAGCACCTGTGGTATTTGTACAAGGTTGATTCTTGAACTGGTCTGCTATTTCATCAGCGAAGCAATTTGCATTTTCATTCTTAATTAGAGATGTCAAGTGTAATGATTTCCTATAGTTGTTGATTCCCTGATAAAGATCATCTTCCTCGTCTGCAAGGGGATTAAGGTTAGTGCAATCTCAAAATGTCAAATTCAAAGTGTGCATGTTTGCAAGGAAATGAGACAGGATGATAGTAGGGATTTTTCATGAAACATTGCAAATCTAACTTCATTTTCAATTTGATACATGATTATATGGTGCTGTGCATGACTGTGTAGACAGCATCTCACTCAGATAAATTGCATTCAAATCTATGCGAAATATAGCTCTTCGATCTACAATTCATTTTAATTCCTGGCATTATACGTGAATTAAGTGGAAGAAGAATCCGTGACCTTCAGTAGCAACCACAGAATGCTTTACCAACAAGATTAATGAAAAACCTGATCACTAGTAATTTATTAATTCGGACACGCCTCTTAAATGGTGCATTCACACGTATCACATACCGACACTCGTACTACATTTGTAGGACACGTATCGGTAAAGCGTCTCATTCAAAAAATATTTGTTGGATTTCTGACAATTCTAGTACAGTTATAATACAATTTTAAAAAGAAAAAATACATTAATTTTCTAAAAACTCAAACTTATTATATAAAATTTTATTATGATTATAAAAATAAAGAACAAATATTTTGAACAAATCATAAAAAACATCTTTCACCTAAAAAAACTGAAATATTATCCTACATTTTAGAGCATAGTGTCCGTGTCTATGTTTCATAGCTAGTAACATGGAACCCTATGGTTGTACACGATTAGGTTACTTAGTTACCATCTAGTCAACCAACGGATATATAAATTGGAACATCAAAATTCAAATCTGTTGGGAACAAGATCATTCTGCATTGATAAGCAATGGAATTATGCAATTTCAAATTTCGTTATCCAGTAGGTATCAGCTCAAATGAGCAGATCTTTTCAAGGTCAATGTTTAAAAGAAGATATAAACTATCCCCAAAGATTCAGTGATGTCAGATTCATCGTTCTCCCACACAGATCTAAGACTGTCCATTGAGAGACTCAGGCACAATAAATGGGTGAAAAATAAGGACAGAAAAAAACGCATACCCAGAGAGAAAACTACTTAAATTTGTAAACTTGATGAGAGGTAAGAAAATTCAATAAAAGATAGTGAGAGAAAATTCTCATATAGTATATGTTTGATGATAACAAGTGAAACCCATTTGAGGGTAAGCATAAAAACAATAATTGGAAAAATTAAGTGATGGTATCAGAGCACTGACCGTGGTCGCATTTCACTGAGTGATGGGAGAAGATAATGGAAGAAATGAGGAGAGTGAAAAGCAGAGGGAAGCGGAATAACGCCATTGTTTGTAGTTTGAATGAAGCCTAAGTAGAGAGAGAAAGAGAGAGTTGAAATGATGAAGAATCCCTTGTGTTTCCTTGTTAAGTAAAAGCTTCATCTTCTGCATAGTAAGTGTTTTTCACAAACAAAATTAAAATGATTCTTTTTATTTTTATCTTTTATATTATCTATCATTTTATTTCTATTTTAGAAATGAGTCTTCATAGGTTGAAAATACAATAATAAATAGTTTCAGATTAGGAGAAATATTTTTTATTAAAATGTGAACTTGTAAGTTGTAACATAGGAGAAGATGGAAATTTTTTGAAAGATTATAAACTGATAATTTAAGTATGCACTTGTCAAATTAATATTTTTTAACAGTGATCTAATCAATTTAATATGATTTTGAAAAAAATTAGTGGATTTGTGATACATACACGATTCTTATCATAGTATATCCACAAATTATTTAAAAATATACTTAAAAAATATATTAAATAACAACTAAATTTAGAAATAAAAAATAATTGAACACTAATTAGATATTAATTTACATACTAAAAGTATTTCTTTATTATTAATACAAATTTTATAAAATAATTTTTAAATTATATATAAATTAACTGTTTAAGTTTTAGTTACTAATATTTTATATTCTAAATTGATCTCTAAAATATTAATAATATTAATTTAGAATATAAAATAGTAAATAACTAAAATCTTAATACTAAAAATTAGATATTAATTTAGAAATTATTTTTATAAATTTTTATTAATAATAAAATTGATTTTAAATATAAAAAAAATAGTTTATAATTATGTTAATTTCTAAAATTACTTTGTATTTAATAAAAAAAATTACTTTATTCGTATGTCTAACAAATTTAATATAATGAATTGTAAGAAGATTATGATAATTTCACTTTTTGAATTGTTCTATTTTTCATATGCTAATATCATCTGATATAAAATACTAAAATATTTGTTGTTTTTATTGTTATGTATCAATATTAAACCATCTTAAGCAACTCAATTTTATATTTTTTTTTTCATTTTGAAATTATTTTAAAATTTGAGTATGTTATTGTTTTTTATTCTTAAGTTTTTTAGAAAGAACTCAAACAAATTTTAAACTACTTCAAATATCATATAAGAATGTTTAAGGGGAAGAATTGTTTCAAGTTAGACAACTTTTAAATATTCATTACTAAAAATGTCCATAACAATATATACAAACAATAATCTACATTTCCTTATTATTTTAACTCCTTAGGTGACTGTAATCTTGGAAAAAAAATCTTATTTTATTACTTATATATAAAATAGATATCTAAAAATATGTCCAACAAATTCACATGATCATACCTATATATATACCAAAATATACAAATAGATTAAATACAATCATATCGAGACGATATATAATAATATATTGATATATAGAAATACAATAATAATAATCTTTTAGCTTTAATCACCTAATATTTTTTATCTATGATTTTTTTTTATTATCGATAAAGTTTGGATATTTCATTAACATATTTTATAACTCAATACACACCTAATAACATAGTTTTTTTTAATAATCACATGTAAAAAAAATTAAATATATTTTTTTAATATTCCACAAAGTTGCATTTACCACCAAACACATGTCATGTTAAATAAAGGATTAAACTATTAAAAGAAACACACCTTAAAAAAATCTCTACAGTTAATTTAAATATATAGAAAACAAGTTCCTATATATAGAAAAAATCAAGGTACTTAAAAGGAAAATCATCACTTGAATTGTATTCTTTCTCTTATACAAAATAAAGAAAATTTTCTCCTAAAATCTTCCTTTGAACGAAATCTTTCGTTTGAGTGATATTATTTATTAAGTATATTATTAAAGCTAAAAGTAATTATTTAATTTATCACATTTAAATAATAAAAGTAAAAGCATGAACCTTCTTCATTAGTATAATATTAAAAAAAGGTAATGAATACAAATATTTAATACTCCAAAACACAAATTTTTAATTTTTAATAATTATATAGAATCATTTGTGAAACAAAACTGACTTCATACATATTAAAAGTTGTGGGCCACATATACTACATTCCCAGTGATAATAAAACTTGCAACCTTGTAATCCTTTTAATATAATTTTTTTTTTAAATATTCTTTCTTTTAAACTATTTACAGGTTTAACATTTACGGTTTTGTTTCTTGTAACATCTTCCTTCAGTTTGTAATGCTTATTATGTTTTTTCTTAATTTACCATCACATAAATGTAACAAATTAAGAAAAGAGTGAGATTATTTTAATAAGATTATATATAATAAAAGAAGTATTTATTATTATTATTTTTAATGTATCATTAACTCAAAATAATCTGGGATATAGATTGTTAAATGGAAGTATAAAAAATGATAGTTTCAAAATTTATACGTGTAAAATTATTCATGTATTATTGGTTTCTTCTTCATAGAGAGCTTTAAAAAGATAAAGAACAACTCGCGGAATGAAACATGCAGTAACTCTATTCTCTGAGACAAATGATACTCTATTCAAAGTTTTTTTCATTAATCAACAAACAACAACAACAAAAAATACAAAAGAAACACAAAACGGTGTTCCAAACTCTTATAATATTATATATGAAGGAATCTGATCAACATTTCTATTGAAAGTATATCTCACAATCTACTGAAACTCTAGCAAAGCCTAGAATCTTTGTGCGCAATTTGTGGAGCCTGTCTACTCCCTCATCTCCATCAAAACCATAAGGATAGCTGAAAATCCAGAGTGCATCCAACTGTGGAGTTGATGTCAAGAAAAATTTGATGGCAAACAACTCCTCCTTTCTCCCAGTAAATCCGTAAATCCTTATGGTCTTGAGGCTTGTTTCAAAGCACGATGGAAATGGAACAACCTTCTTTAGAGCATTTTTATTCAGAAACACGCCCTGATGTACAAGTAAAACATCACGAATCAATAAAACTCATAACATAAGCGTTTTGTTTGCAAATAAAGAATTGATTTCTGGTTTAAACCAATGAGTTACCATGGCGAAGTCAAGAGATTCAAGACGAGGTGAGCGCCGCAATATGGTGAGCAGTGCAGCAGATGCCAGATTCATCAGTGCTCCTGACTCCACATGAAACTTGACTAAATTGTTGAACAAAGGAAGCTTCGAGAGGTAATATGGTCTTAGAGCCTGTGATATGCACAAACAAAAGATTTCAATATTCAAAAGAGTCTCATCAACTGTGTAGTGCACTCACTAGAATATAACAAATATATAAGGTTGTAGATTATATGTGAGAGACACATACCTCAGCAGCAAAGTCAGAAATGGATAGCTTTTCCACTTCTGAGAGGGCCTTAAGAAGTTTGAGCACGAAAAAACCAGCGTCCATGCTATCGATTGGAGGTGGGTGAACCTCAACAGCTCCATTAGTGATCGATGATGTGTTACAATCCAGAACATAGTCATTTAGGAAGTCCCCATCATAAGTGAATGTTTTCAGGTTATCTGCAGTGATTACTATTCGGCAGTCAGTTGGATCATCCGGAGCAACTGAATCAATTTGGTCATCTTCCCACTCCCTTATGATCAATATCTGAAGCATTGGACAAGCAATATGAACAGTTTCAACGTTGCTCCAATTGCAATCAATTAAGCTCAGCTTCTTCAGGGAAGGGCAACCAGTGAAAAGTCTCTGCGTTGATAAAGAATCAGGGAACACAACATCTCTGAAGCTCAAGGTGCTGAGACTCGGAAAACAAATATAGGAAGGAAGCATGATAATTTGCGGCATGTTGAGATGAAAATGTGTCAAGTCTTTGGATCTAAACAGGGAATCAGAGAAGGTCAATGGATCCTCAAGGCTTTCAAAATCGAGGCTTAGTTCTTGAATTGTTGGCTTGATGAAAGCACTTAGCCACCCATTAACCATAGGACTGTCATCACAAAAGTCATATGATAGAGAGAGTATTTTAATACAAGAGGTATTCAGAACTGCAACTAGTTTGTCCACAAATTTTGTGAACTCTTTTCTCTCCCTGTATCCTCTGCCTACCAATTTAACCTTTGACATATTCTTCCATTGATTCTCCCAGTTTTTGGATATCACAGCAGTTTGAATTGCATTTTTTATGGGCAGCTTGGATATAATCTCTTGAAGAATCTCGTTTGGTAGATCACCTAATTCGGTACTTCTCTCTCCCTTGTGTTGCTCGTTACCAGTCATAGAATTTGCATCCATCCCTGTATACCATAAGCATCAGTAAAATTGAAATGAAGGTGGAAAAGCAATACTCGGACAGAGAAACTCCTGCATCATCATCGGCATGGTTTACACAAGTAGAAAGCAACAACTAATATTTTCACACCAAAATTTACAAAGATTAAGAAACACACTATTAGTAGACCTTTAACCCTAACTCAAGAAAATTTACACCAATGTACTAATCTCAAGTCGATACACTCCAAGTGATGATGATAACACGTTACGCTTCAACTATTTCCCTGGTTTTGAGTCAGAAAATGGGGAAAAGCGCAATCTTTATACTATTAACAGTACCCTATAATCGACAAATACACATACAGATGCATGGATTTAACTCTTTAAAACTATTAATCCTACATGACAGAATAGAAAACATGTGTTATCTTCTGCAAATGCACAACAAAACTGACGTTTCCAATAACAATGAGAGGTTATATGTAAGTAGTCTTTGACAGTGTTTTCTGAACTTGATAACAACAATCACAGACACAGTGTAAAAAAGTTCAAGAACTATATCTACGTGAAAGCATAAATAGAAGAAATATGATCGAGAAAGAAAAGAAAAGGTTGAAGGAAGTGATAACCTAAATGAGGAAGGAAAGAGGAAGTAATAGCCTTCGCCGGAAAATGGAGACAGTAACAAGTAGCTCCGACCACCACCTCTGATCAGCGCAACCGTGAGGAAGTGAGTGATACTGTGTTAATAACATGGGTTAAAACATGTTAGAGATAGCACTATTTATAACTACTGAGTGAATTTTCAATTCATATATTCTTGGCAGATAAGATTTTTTGGTAAATCTTTTTTAATTCTTTGAAACTTTCAAAATCAAATGGTAAATTATTAATTAATGATACAAGATTTAATAAAAATAATTAAATGAAATGGATTCTCATTTTGACTTTTTCAACGAAATAGACCAATTTAGTGAAAAAATAGATGGTTGTCAAATAAAATTGTCTTTAAAAAAGATTAAGATAGAATAAAGATTGTCTTTAAAAAAGATTTAGATTGCAAAAGATTTTCTTTAAAAAAGATTTAGATAGCAAAATATTGTCGAATATTTTAATTGGGGAAACCGTTTGAGTTAATTAAATTATTAAGGGCGAATATGTTTAAAATATATTTATTGCACTCTAAATTGCACAATATTTTGTAAATATGTGTAATTTTTTAAATTACTACTGTCAGTAATATTAATGTCCCTTAATAATAAGAAAAATACGTTAATGTATATTTATCACAACCATGTTTAATTATATATTGCGTATATAGAATATAATATACATACTATTTATTACATTTGCAAGACTCATTATTGGAGGTATATTTATTGATTCTTGAAAATATTAAATAATCAAGATGGGAAATTCTTTAATATAAATTAAATATTTGAGAATTTTTTCAGTGGAATGCCTTGATTGCATTCTATATTTTAATGTTTCAGGAATAAATTAATGAACCATTAATAGTCTTTTGAAATATAGGTTGTGCTTTCTATAAATTTTGTTAGTTTCTTTATTGTTTTGTTTGATTTTATTAGTAGTATATTAGGTAAATGATATTTTTGGTAATTTGTAATACTTTTTGAAACATTATCTTTTAAAGTGAAAGTTTAATTTAAAAGATGCAGTTAGTTTCATCTTTATTAATGGAGGCCAATAAGTATTGATTGAATGTATTTACATGACAGATTAGTGGAAGACAAATTAATGTTATAAAAGTTAAAGAACAATAATTAAATTAACAAAAACATGAAAAATATTCAATACAAAAAGATTTGACATTCCTGTTTCTTAATCCGTGTCTAAAGTTACATATATATTAAAATTTGTAATAAAAAATTATAAGTAATAAATTATTATTTTATTGTAATGTATCAATTTAACAAAAACGAACTACATGATGTCAAAAAAAACTAAGTATCCACAGTTATAAATAAGAATATATTTAAAAGAATAATAAATATAGAAAACAGTAACTATTTAATATATTAAGTGGGGACATTGTTTAAGATAACTATTAATACAAAAATGTTTGAAATTATTTACTACATTCTAAATTATACAATATTTTGAAATAAAAACAATTAAAGAATGTATACATCCGTTATTTTGTAAACATTTACATTTTTTCCATTATTCTCGAAATTAATGTTTCTTTATATTAAAAGAATACTCATGCAAATTTATTAAAACACAAAATATTTAATTATACAGTATATGTATAGAACAGTTAAATTTGACAATCTAGATGCATATGTAGTATCCATTCTGGGCATATTTATTACACTTGAATAAATTAAATTGTTTGAAAATTGTTTACATAAAGTTAATCAATACCTATATAAAGGATTCCCTCTTTACTTTACTGCTCTTAATTTGTTTTTTTATTTTATTCTTATATTAATATTTCATTTTATTATTGTATTATGATTATTGTGTCATTTCTTATTCTCCTCTTAACTGCTCTTAATTTTTTTTTTCATTTTATATTTACTTAATAATTTATTGTATTAATTTATTTTGGTTATTTGGACATTTTATAATTTAAAAAATTAATAAAATAATTTTAAAATTTATTTTATTTGTTATTATTTAACTGGAGAGTGGAGAGAGTGGAGAGAGTTGAGAGATTGATTAGTTACTTTTCTGTTTTAAAGATCTTCTTCTCTATTAAATAAAAAATTAAAGATATTTGTAATATTTTGTGGACCACTTTAGCGGCTCAATTCCCTATCTAGCACCATTTACATCTTTATTTCCCTATCTAGCACCCTTTTGTTTTTATTTCCCTATCTAGCACCCTTTGTTTTTATTTTCCTATCTAGCACTCTTTTATTTTTTATTTCCCTATCTAGCACCATTTTAAAAATAAATAAATAAATAATAAATTATTATTTTTTAATAATTTTAATTTTGAATGCATTAAAAAATAAATATTTTTAATGTTTAAAATAATAAGAAATATAATTAATGAATAAATAAATGAGTTTTTACAAAATAAAAATAAAAAAGTAATAAATTAAAAATGTTTAGTTTAATTTTTTTTTTAAATGAAGAAAATAAAAAAATTAAACTATACAACAACATAAAAGTTGAATCTATAAACATAAATTAGTATTTATTTTTATTATTATTGATGATATAATCATGTTAATTTCAAGTAAAAAATACAGGACATAATTATTAAAAAACCAAAGTCAATTAGTATTAATTAATAATGAACACATAAATAATATTGAAGTGTCTACCCTAAATGCAAAATTCTAAAAAAAAAGCTAATGCAAATGCTACACTTAATGTTACACTGAATGCATTAAAAAATAAATATTTTTAATGTTTAAAATAATTAGAAATATAATTAATGAATAAATAAATGAGTTTTTACAAAATAAAAACAAAAAAGTAATAAATTAAAAATGTTTAGTTTAAAATTACTTTTTTTAAAAATGAAGAAAATAAAAAATTAAACTCTACAACAACATAAAAGTTGAATCTATAAACATACATTAGTATTTATTTTTATTATTATTGATAATGTAATCATGTTAATCTCAAGTAAAAAATACAGGACATATTTATAAAAAAAACCAAAGTCAATTAGTATTAATTAATAGTGGACACATAAATAATATTGAAGTGTTTACCTGCAAAATTCTAAAAAAAACTAATACAAATGTTACACTTAATGCTTAAAAATGAGAAGAAAAAAATGCAAAAATAAATAAGTCTAGAAAATAAAAACAACAACAATAAAATAAAAACAAAAACCATAAATAAATAAATAAATAAAGATTGCAGAAAAAATAATAATAACTAAAAACATAAAAGGTATAAAATAAAGGAAAAACAAAATAAGATAAAGATAAAAGATATAAAAAAAATCAAATAAATCAAAACAAGATAAATATAAGAGATATAAGACGATACTAAATAAGTATATGTTGATCATAAAAAGGAAAATAAATGAGAGATGATCATTCATTTAATATGTTTCTAGTTATTATTATTTTTTCTGCCATTCTTTATTTATTTTTATTTATGTTTTTATTCATTAATTATATTTCTAACTATTTTAAATACTGAAAATATATTTTTTTAATGCATTCAAAATTAAAATTATAAAAAAAATTACTGGATTGTGCAATTCTCGTCATTAATTATGTTTCATTTTGCACAAACTATTTAATGTACCACTGAAGAAAATATCAAATGAATGATCATCTTTTATTTATTTTCCTTTTTATGATCAACATATACTTATTTAATATCGCCTTATATCTCTTATCTTTATCTTGTTTGAATTTTTTTTATATCTTTTATCTTTATCTTATTTTGTTTTCCTTTTATTTTATATCTTTTATGTTTTTAGTTGTTATTTTTTTTCTGTCATTCTTTATTTATATCTATTTTTTGTTTTTATTTTATAGTTGCTGTTTTTATTTTCTATACTTATTTTTTTGTCTCATTTTTAAGCATTAAGTGTAACATTTGTATTAGTTTTTTTTAGAATTTTGCATTTAGGTAAACACTTCAATATTATTTATGTGTCCACTATTAATTAATACTAATTGACTTTGGTTTTTTTTACAAATATGTCCTGTATTTTTTACTTGAAACTAACATGATTACATCATCAATAATAATAAAAATAAATACTAATTTATGTTTATAGATTCAACTTTTATGTTGTTGTAGAGTTTAATTTTTTATTTTCTTCATTTTTAAAAAAAAATAATTTTAAACTAAACATTTTTAATTTATTACTTTTTTATTTTTATTTTGTAAAAACTCATTTATTTATTCATTAATTATATTTCTAATTATTTTAAACATTAAAAATATTTATTTTTTAATGCATTCAAAATTAAAATTATTAAAAAAATAATAATTTATTATTTATTTATTTATTTTTAAAATGGTGTTAGATAGGGAAATAAAAAATAAAAGAGTGCTAGATAGGGAAATAAAAACAAAATGGTGCTAGATAGGGAAATAAAGATGTAAATGATGTTAGATAGGGAATTGAGCTCACTTTAGCAGGAGAGTGGAGATTTAAATTGATATTCTTTTTTATTAAAATTGTAGAATTTTAAAATTGATTTAAGAAACAGATTTTATGATTCTCCACTACACATAACTCACGTATCCTACTTCCCACTTTCTCTCTCCTATATAAGTACCTACTTCCCAGTTTCTCTCTCCACTACACATAACACATCCTTTTTTTTTACCATCCTTCTCACTTTCTTTTCTCTTTCCTTTTCACTTTCATGTAAAATCATTTTATCATTTCTTTGATTAATCTTTCTGAAATCCTATTTTAACATTTGTTTCATAAAATTGTAATTGAAGTTGGTGACTAGAGAGAACGAAAAGACTCAAAAAAGTTGCGCGCTTCATCACAACAATAGGTAATTCTCTTTATATGCATTTCAATTTGTAAAACACTAATTTGTCTTCTGAAATTGTGATTGAAAGACCCTTTTTGGTAACAATTTTATGGATTTAAATGAAATCATACAGAGCATTAACTAAACTATATTCTCATTTCCTCATATTTTAAGGAAAAGTTACTTCCAATTTGATTTTTAAGTTTTCTGTCATCACCATTTCTTTATCTTTGCTCTTTCTCTATATTTTCTTCTTTTAGGTTTTGATTTTTGAAATCATCTTAATTTTTCATAAAGTTATGATTTTAGAGATCACCTTCAAAATAGGTTCTCTCACCAAAGAGCATTATGTAGAGAAGGTATGTCATCGTGTTCTTAAATCTATGTTTTACATGTTGTACTTATATTTTGTTTGTTTTTTATTTGTTAATTGTAGAGAGTTAATATTCATAGCAAAATAGAGGAATCAAAGAAAGAAAAACGTTCACTCTCCCAATCGTAAGGTTCATTAGATTTGGGTGCGAAAGATGAGAACAATTTAAACGAGTCTCTATACAAATCCAAGGGTCCAAGGTGAAGAAAAGAGAAGCATATTTCATTGCATTTTCTTCTTTTGTATATAATATTTTTCAAACAAGGATGAATATTTGATTTATTGTTTAATGGTTCTCCACTATTTTATTAACCTACTCCTTAACTATATACTCTTTAACTTTTCATTTCAATGTTATTAAGAGAAATTATTTTTGAAAAAAAAAATACTAAAAAAACCGAAATAAAAAATGCGATACATAGGCAAGTCAGTACCTTTGTTCCCGCTAGTATTAGATAAAGTTATAAAATAAAAAGGCAGTTATTGCATTCTTCATTTCAATATTTTTTTAAAAAAACAGTTGAGTAGTAAATAGACTTTTGTAATGTAAAAGACTTTTTTCGAAAAAATTTACATGTTTTTAATAAAAACAGTAATAATAAATATTTAAAATGAATAACAAAATCAATCTTTCTCTCTCTCTCTCTTTGGGAATATAAATTTTTCTTGATATTAAAGTTTTATATAACTACTTTTTTTTTTATGATAAAAACAACTTTGGAATAACAATATAAATTACTGGTCAACATATTGTTTAAAACTAATTTCACTAAAATAATGTTATATTTTGAATGATCAAAGAAACAAAAATATATAGAAGATAGATATACCTTATAAAGGAGATAAAAGATATATACCCTTCAGAGGAAAGTGGTATCTATTTGATACAAGAAATTATAGTTTCTAATTCTTTTATTGACAGGTATTTTGTATTTTAAAAGTATTACATGGCAAATAAATTGTTTTACCAACATATATAATTTTTTATTTCAAACAATGTGTTCCAAGACAGTAATTTTTAGTTTACATTTTTATATTATTTTTTTTTATTAAATCATTTCATAAATTTCTCTTTCACTCCTTTCTCATAAAATAAAATTTTATATATTTTATCTCTTTTATCTCTTCTTTCACTCATAAAGTGGAGTTTTTTTTATTGTTTTGATAATATAAATTATGTTATTTTTTATTATATAAGATATTCATAATAATATACAATAGTTTTTGGATATTTTATATTAAAATGTTTACTGTAATATTCCAGTATTATACTTCCACACACACATATATATATATTTCAAATTGAACTGAAAATAAATTAAATATTTTATTTATATCAATTAGGTATATATATGAGATAGAGGGTATTTCTCAGTATATATTTTTATTATATAAGATGTTCATAATAATATACAATAGTTTTTGGATATTTTTTATATTAAAATATTTACTATAACATTCCAGTATTATACTTTTATATATATATATATATATATATATATATATTTCAAATTGAATTGAAAATAAATTAAATATTTTATTTATACCAATTAGGTATATATATGAGATAGAGGGTATTTCTCAGTATATATTTTTGTAATGATTCTACTGATAAGATAGAAGAATACTTGTTTTTATTAAAAATATACGTTAATTATTTTTAAAAAGTGGTCATACTTATAGCTTTCACAAAGAAAATACTTAAAACTTCTTAATAATTATAAATTTTATCTTTTTTATTTCTATTTTTTATTTTCAAAAAAGTTTACTGAACCACTAAAATTTTAAAAAATAATTTTTTAAACTATTATTTTATGAAAAAATATGACAGGCTTAATTCGAATCTAACCTAGAATGAACTCTAGCCAAAAGAAAAATGAAACGCCTTCACCTTTCTCAAAATCAAATATACCTTGTGGAAACCACAAAAAGTTTACCAGATACAATTTGCAGTGCCTAAAATTAATCTTAGCATTTGGTTCGACAAAGAAAAATTATAGAAATAAAGATTAGGACGAGAGTGGTTTTCACAAACAATAAAATGCAAAATAGGCAATAGGAAAAACTACAAAAAGGATCATTTTGCTCTCTATAATTTACGTCGCAAGCAAACTAGCACATTCTCCATCAAAACCGGTGAATCTCAACCTGAAATCATTGCCAACCACAAACAAAAAACTATCCTAGTAGAAGAAACCCAACACTTTACCACCAACATTCTTTCTCCTGGCCTCTTCATGATCCATGATACCAGCAGATGTTGTCAAGACGATATACCCAAACTGCGTGATTATTACCAATCAAAGTTTAGGGGCAAACAGGACAAACCATATGCATACACCAGAATAACGGATAACATTAAGTTCAATAACAGATAGGATAGCAATTTCAAATCAACACAAGTAGTTTTAGCTCATCTCTAGATTAGAGGAACTTGGAGGGAATGAAAAGGAGATTTCAAACATTTTTAACTGTAATGGCTATAGAACATCCCTACTTATGTTTTGAAATTTAAAAGTACAAGAATACAAAGAGTAAATCAATTTTTAAAACACTTCTCCTGTCCTTATAAAACCAAAAAAGAAAATGATTGTTTCCCCTCTCTCCCATAAAAATTCCTCATCTCCTCTCAACCAAACATAATATCTAATCAAAATTTCTCTCACCTTCCCTCTCCTCATTTGAACTAAACAGTCGCTGAATTAATAATCCTTTTAGAATGAATTACTTTCAGTAGTTACTTTAAAATCTGTCAATACTCCTTCCTTTTAAACTTTAAACAACTACCTTACTAAGGAACACACTGCAATGTGTTCTTGGTGAGAGAACTGTCAGTATAGAAGTATCCCAAAAAATCAAGGGGTTACCAAAAATAAAATCAGGGGTATGTGTGAATTGAAAGAAGCTAAAGGAGGTCTTGGCGTAATTTTGAAAAAAAAATAAAACTTAACATCAGTGTCTTAATTAATCTTATCATTATGTTTATTTTCATAAACATCATGTAATTCTCTTATCTCAAAGATTAAAAAAACTGTTCCAATCCCTTCCCCTCCAAAACCCCACATCCAAACACACCATTAAAAGATGCTTCATAACAAACACAATGTTGAGAAAATATGACTCAAATAACTAACTAACTCATCAACCAGATTATATCTTTTTTACAGCTTAGGCAAAGGCATGATTCAGCAGGGTTACAAGGCTACCTGTCTGGAAGGAAGCAGTCTAGCAGTCCAACCTTCAATCTCTTTGACACCAACATCAAAGCGGGGGCTTATAACCCCACACTTATTCAGCCTCCCATTCAATTCCACCACGATTTTCCCAGCCCTGTGATCATCAACATACTCAAACTCACCAATGTACCCTACAAATCACCAGAGCACAACAAATTGTGACAACACTGAAACAAGTCGTTATTATATTCAAGTAGGTAATTAGGGTTTAATGTTGAGAAAAAATACCATGCTTCTGCATCACCATGAGGAATTTTATTATAACCTTGGAGGATGGTCTAACCATAACCTGGCGCTTCCCACGCTTCTCGGCGTTGTACATGCTCTTGAGAGCATCGTTCAAGACACTAACCCTCACCATTATCACAACTAAAAAACCGTTTACGAGGATACAAAGTAAGAATAAAATTGCACAGAAGAAACATAAGTTCATTCATAAAAATGATAATCGAAACGAAGTTGGAGTGGAGTATAAGAATAACAATTGAATATGAATGAAATCGAAAGGACGAAGGCTTGGGATCGGTAACAAATTGAAAGAAGTTCTTACCAGAATTGAACCTCAGAGACGGCGCGGAGTGAAAGACCTTCGCTGCGCAACCAAACAAGTTATTATGTGTTTCTTCAACGGGTATGGGGCTTGGGCTTGGATCGACTTTTGGGCCCACCCGAGTTTATATTAGGCTACTCCTATTCACACCCCTATGTTCCGATATGCACACTCTACTTTTTGTTTCTTTTAATTAAAACATCATATTTACCCTTTTCCCCTCCTTGTCAAAATACTCTTATCTTCTTTCTACTCACACACCCATAAAAATTAATTAAAAGCAAGTTTATTTTCCCTAATTAAATTAATTTTTTTATCCTCGTATTATCATGTGTATTTCCTCACGAGAAGCTTTTGTTAGCAGTATCTTTAAAAAAATTGAATGTTTTTCTAACATTTTAAAAAATATTTTACAAGACACTAATGTTTTTCATGTTTTAAGAAATACTCATAAAATGTTAAGGAAATAAAAGCATGTTCTCAATAGTAATTTTGAAATAAAAAATAAAAAATGCTTTTAGAACGCTCTCTTTGTAATTTAAAATGTATTTTTCAAAACAATTTTTTATTTTTTAAAGGTTTTCTACAAATTATTTTAAAAAGGCTAAAACATAACAATATTTTAGAAAATATATTTAGAATGTAAAAGAAAAATATAATATTTTAGAAATTACTTTTTTTAATCTCTTTTCCTTCTAAAACCTATTTTCTCAAAATATAAAAAATACTCTCTAAAACACCTCTTTTCTATAATCCGGAAGATATATTTTGAAACCCAATTTTATTTTTTCCAACATTCTAAAACAAACTTCTGGGAATATTTTTATTTATTTAACATTTCAGTAAATATTTTTCAAGACCTAAAAAATGAAAAATAAAATAATATATATATATAATTTTAAATATATTCAGGTTCCTCTTTGGTTCACAATAAATAAGAGAATCCACTTTAATAACTTCTAATAATTAATTATTTGTATTATTTTGTCTAGCGGTTAAATACAAAATTAAAAAATATATAAATGCCTAATGAATTGATTAGTTTTTATTTTAAAAGTGCATATTAAGTGTTAAAGATACAATAAATGGTTAAAATATTATCATAACTTCTTCGCTTATTAAGAAAACGAGATGAACAAGAGAAAAATTGGAGATGAACAATAGAGAGCAAACAACTAGAGGCGATAAGAAAAATAACGCATAAAACATTCCTATAATAAAAAAAATCCAATTTGTTAAGATTAAATAATTTTGATACATTAATTATTATTTATAGAAAAAATGTTAACGTACCTGTCATACTATTGTTGAAACATTACTGATGGTTGGAAAGTATTTTTTCTAATATTTTTATCAATCTGAAAATTTCTTTCAACTAATACTAACCAAAAAATATATATATTTTTATTGATGTTGGTCGAATTTTCACTTAAATAATTAAAATGTAGTAACATGTTTGTTAATATCTTAACAGAATAAATAATAAGAATATTACAAGAGTTTTAAGGTAGAAAAATTATAATTATTATAGTACCGAGTACTTAAAATATAAGTATTTATAATATATTATGTATTTATAATATTTATAGCAGTTTGTTTTGTAACTCGACATTAATATTTATTTACATTATTCACAATTGGCAAGTACCAACACAATAGGGTACACATTAAAAAGAATGTGACATGACATCAACGATTACGGATGAAGTAATTATTTTATTGGATCTCTATTTAAATTCATAAATTTATAAATATTTTTATTATTAATTGAGAAAGTTAATTTATCTCATCTTTTTATTTAGTCACTTACAAAATTTATCTGTATTTTTATTAAACGAAGAATCTTATAAAATAATTCGAAAAACTTACAAGTACTATCAATATCACAAAAGAATCATAGCTCATCGTGGATAACGTATATAAAAATTTATGGGATAAAAATCCTACAATTACCAGTGAGTTAATATCACGAGTTCTCGGTGATAATTGAATCGTGACAATAAATGATTAATAATGTTATGTTCTAAGGGTCGTTGATATTCAACATGAAAATTATGAGTAAATAAAATAATATAAAATAATAGTTTTTTTTTTGCTAGAGATTGTGAGTTGACTGGTAGAATTGGGCCATGGATCCAAATGATTAAATTAATATATTAATATATTGATATTTTGATAACTTTGAGATTCGTATATAATTGTATGATTAAATTAATATATTAATATATTGATATTTTGATAACTTTGAGATTCGTATATAATTGTACGATGAGTTTTATGGGAAATTATTAGCTAGTGGAGCTGAAATGAAAACCTAGTACAATAATGTATACAAAACCTAGTACACATGGTCACGATGGTTTCAACATTATTATTTTCTGCTTTTATTTAATAATAAAAAATATTTTATTTTATTTTCAAAATTTACTTTTATTAATTAAATATAATATCTTATTATTGAAAGAAGTTATAAAGTGGAAGTAAAAGATGAGAATATCAATGAATAATTTTTCTAAAAAATACTTTTGAAAACAATTCCTAAATCATGGTTAATACAAACTTCGTTATAAGTTAATTAGTTTATCAACGGTTAAGATTATTGTCAATAACTATTTTGTATGACGATTTAAGTAAAAGAAAAATTGTCATAACATAACTTAACAACAACGAACTGATATCAATCGGGGGATGTAAAAAAAAAATTGTCGGTAATCCCAAAGCAACTAAATATAGGAGTAGTTGTATGTCGATGAAAATTGTAACATATAAATTAAAAGTTAGTATAAGTCTTTATATAATAAATTAATTTATTATTGTATTTTTTAATTATAACATATTATTTTATTTTAACTTTTATCAACATGACTGACAATTGTTATTATTTATTGTATTACAATAATTACACTCATATCTTCTGATTTGTTTATAACACTACAACCAAAATCAACATAACTAGTTCAATCAATTAACAATGCAAATATGGAAGAATAATACAATTTAAAAACCTTTTAAACATTATTATATTTGTTCTTATTAGTCGTTTTTGTCAATAATTTAACTTTGTTAACGTAATAATATTAACTCATTTTAAAAAAATAAAACGTTTAAAATGAAATTGAAAAAAAATCTAAAAAAAAAATATTAAATGTTAATAGAATATAGATTTTTTTAATATATAATTAAAAAAAAATATTCAACTCATGTATTGATTATTTATATTATTATATTATTATATCATATTATTGTTTTAGTTTTTAAAAATATATTTTTAATATTTTTTTAACTTCTATTTCTTTTATTTTGTTATAACTAAAGAGGATTTCGACACCTAATAATTTTTTATATTTATTTTATATTCACTTTTTTATTCTTTATTCTTTATTTTTGTTGCTGAATGGGCCTTGTGTCAAGAGAATTTTTCTGTTTATTTTATATTCACTTTTTTTTTTCTTTATCTTTTCTTTTTGTTACTAAATGGACCTTGAGTGTTGCTGCTGCCTTAACTGATATGATCTGGATTCAATCCCTTCTGCATGAGCTGCGAATCCGTTTCACTACACCACGTCTATACTGTGATAACTTGAGTGTTGTTCAACTAGCTGCAAACCCATCATGCATTCTAGGTCTAAACATTTTGACTCGACCTTCACTTTGTCAGGGATCATGTACTTGCTAAGAGTCTCACTCTCATTCACTTACCATCTCAATTTCAAGTTGCAGACATATTAACTAAGCCTATTTCTGACTCTCCCTTTCACTCCTTCAGGTGTAAACTTAGGGTGTTTGATAAATCCTCCCACCTAAGAGAAAACGGAGGCGCGTTTAGGGTTTGCGGCGGCGCGTTTAGGGTTTGCGAAGGCGCGTTTAGGGTTTGTAGCGGCGCGCTTAGGGTTTGCGGAGGCGCGACAGCGTTCCATCGGACCAGTGAGGAGCGACGATCAGGGGCGGCGGGCGTGCATTCATGTTTTCCACCAGCGCGGCGGCTCTGATCGCGTTTTGTGCGAACCTCTCCACCAAGTGCAGTGGACGAAGACGACCAAGGGCTGCAGGGGCGGCGCGCAACTGGGTCTGTGCGCAGTGGTGGTGCGTGGCGGTGGTGCAGTGAGCTTTTGAAATGGCAGAGGGTTCTAATGGTTTCATCATCCCATGGAAGTGTTTAAAGGATAGGGAAGAATCTCCTGCGAAGACTGTATATGCTAAGTCTGGACAAAAGAAAACTTTTGCTCAGGCTTTGGGAACTACATGTGATATTCCTTTGTCCGAGTTACCCACTCCTTATATTAAGGGAGACATGATTGTGGTCCGGATCGATGAAACAGAATACTTGGCTGGCCTTGAGGATTGCAAGACTCATTTACATGGTCGGGTTATTCTTTCTAAGGGAGATAAACCTCTCACACACCTAGACTTAACTAAAAAGTTGCAGGCGGTGTGGAAGGCTCTTGGACCGTGGAAAGCAATTCCTCTTGGGAAGGGTTTTTATGAGTTTGAGTTCGCTTCTTTAGAAGACATGCGGTGGGTTCTCGGGATGGGTTCCTTGAAGTTATCTCCGGGTTTCTTGAGACTTTTTGCCTGGACAAAAGATTTTGTTCTGACTACCATGAAGAGTACAAAAACTCAGGCCTGGGTTAGAATCTATAGTTTGCCTTTGGAGTATTGGAGGCCACATGTGATTTTTTCAATCATAAAATGTCTTGGTACTCCTTTGGTTTTGGATGAGAATACTATGAGAAAGAAAAGGGGTATGTTTGTTAGAGTACTGGTGGATATTGATATGTTGTCCCCTCTTCCTGATCATCTCTGGGTTGAACGCTCAGACTTTACCTTTGTAGCTGGTGTGGAATAGGAATGGCTCCCTCCTTTTTGTTCTCACTGTAAGGTGATAGGCCATGAGCTTGCTCAGTGCCGAGTGATTCATGATCAGGGTCGTGCTCCTGGGTCTCAACATAAATCTTTTCATAAGATAATTTATGATGAACGAGATCAGGGGAGGACTGAGGTCCCAAAACAACGTAAAGAGTATCGTAAAAAAGATCCGCAACCGAAGCAAGTGGAAGGTTACACTGATAAATTGACCATTAATGCTTCTGCCGGAGCTAAAGCAGGGTCACTCTTGGGTTATACTGCTATTGATAAACCAGGTGGAGTGGAGGACGATTTTGCTGATATGCCTTCTCTTGAAGATGTCTCGGATCATGAATCCATGCAGGGATTGCCCACTCACACTTTGAATTTCCCAGAAATGGGGACGCTAAGGAATTCACCTGCCCTTATGCAAGCCAAGGGCTCTGATCATATGGAGGTCTTGACTCCTGTAGTGGTACCCATCTCTCCTCAGCGGGTTAAATCACCTGTTCCTACTACAACCCTATCCAATAATCCAATTGATGGTCATTGATAGCTGTCGTTTTGCTGTCAAATTAATATGATTCTAGCGTAGACTTGTCTAACACTAGAGAGATGATAGTATAATTGTGGCCAGATGACCCCAAGTCGTCTCCCAACGAATCCAATAGTAAAATCAGTTGATCACGGTTTAGAATCTATCTGCAAGCAATAAAAGTTAGCAATAACAATAAAGATAAAAAGGGGGTTTGAGATAGTTGTGTAGAAAATATAAAAGAGATTAAAATAGCAAATAAAAAGCGGTTGACCCCAAGTTCTTCCACCATTGAATTCTTCACAGGTTCTCTAAAGATTAATCTTTTCTCAATCCTCCAACAGAGCTAAACCAGATTGAACATGCGCCGATCTAATTCAACTGAAACTCACCAGTAAAGCATGCGTCTACTAGTTTAATCAATACCCACTTTGTTCCATGCGTATACTCCATGAGAATGCTTACCTCCTCTCTCTTGAATCATGCGCCCAAGAAATTAATTAGAACGATGCAAACTAACTAAGAAACCAAAGTTTAAGACAAGGAAGACTCTCAATCATGCGTTCAAGTACAACCTCTCACAAAAACTAGTTTTCCAGGAGATTAGACAATAAAAACAACTGCTATAGAGACTTAAAAATCGAAACTTTTATAGAACAAAACCTCATAATTCAATGGGGAATTACAAAAGAATCAACCAAAATGGTTTAGCCTTCCATGCGGAGGCAAAACAAAAGAATTATAAAGAAGAAAAGAAACTAAGAAAATCATATGAAGCTCTCCCTTTTCTCCTTGGTGCTTGTGTCCTTTTATAGGCTTTTCTGCTCCAATGATCTTGAGAGAATATTGTAGTTTATATTTTGTTAACCGTTTCCAAGTTTCTATCTTTCTAGAATTCTTGTATTTTGCAGAAGATTTGCTTCCAATTCTGTTTCTGAGATATTGTAGATTTTATTTTCTCTTTCTTCTCCTCAGAATTTGTTTCCTGTTTTGGTTCAAGAAGCAATTTGGACTTTTGCATATTTGGCCCATTCATAAAGGTAGATGCTTCCTCCGGATAATTTACTCTAAAAACACAAAATTAACAATAATAATAGTTAAGGCCCAAATAAACCCAATTATAAGAATATTAATTAAAATAATGGATTTATTTATTATTATAGTCCAATAATCTATGAATAAGGCTAATGAGTGTGAATAAATATATGCTCATCAGTCATCATGAGGAGGTCTCTGCTATTGTGATTGTACCATCCCCGTCGTCGGTGCTAAAAAATCACTTCTCCTCTCTTGATGGTTTAGACACTACTGATGTGGGAGGTGATCCTTATATTGGTACGTCTAGTGCCATTGTTGAACCTCAGAAGGGTAAATCTTCTGCGGATGTTAAAACACTATCGTTGGTCCTGCAAAATCACTTTTCCTCTCTTGATGGTTTGGAAAATACAAATGTTCTTTCAAAATTTTGGGTTGATCCCAACGAGATGGAGGAGGATGACAGTGATATTGGGGAGGAAATAGTTTGCACTAAAAGAAACCTAGGGAGACCACCTAAGAAGAGTGGTAAATCCAAAAAAACTGCTAAGGCAGTTCTCTCCACAACGTCGCAATGAAAGTCTCTTCATTTTTCTGGAATGTTAGAGGATTGGGAAACCACAAACCTGTGGAGATGTTGATTAGTTTACTCAAACTACACAAACCTCTTCTGGTTTTTCTTGCTGAACCTATGGTGCCGTACATTGATGCTTTTGAAGTCATTTTCAAATCTGTTAATATGCATTTGGTGGCTACGTCTCCTATTGTTAATAAAGCTGCGAAGCTTTGGTGTTTGTCGGTTCCTAATTTGGTTCGAAATTTCTTGGTAAATGAACAATTTATTTCTGTAACTTGTCATTTGCATGATAAATGTTTTAGTTTTGCAGGTGTTTATGGTGCTACCACATACGTGGCTAGACGGGTTTTGTGGAGGGATCTTAGTTCCTTCATAGGGTCTTGGTGTATTATGGGTGATTTTAATGTTGTGCTCTCAGCCGATGACTGTAAAGGAGGGGTGGCTCCTAATCAGGTTTCTTGCAATGAATTCCTTGATTGGATTAATACTAATGATCTTTCTTGTATGCCTTTTACTGGTACTTGCTATACTTGGTGTAATGGAAGGAGAGGGCTCCATAGAATTCATAGAAAATTGGATAGGGCGTTATGTAACGAAGTGTGTTTGGATGAATGGGATTCTTGTACTTATCAGGTTCTTGTTAAAAATTGTTATGATCATTCCCCTATTCTTACTAGTCTTGCTAGTAATTCTTTGAAGAAGGTTAGCAATTTTCGTTTCTTTTCTATGTGGCTTCAAGACGCTTCATGTATGAAGCTTATTCGTGATTCTTGGGCTAATAAGGTTGTTGGTTGTCCTATGTTTATTTTACATCACAAGTTAAAAAGGTTGAAAGTTGAGCTACGTGACTGGAATAAAAATTCTTTTGGTAATGTTCACAATGTCGTTTTCTTAAACAGGGTCTTTTGCTTGGTCTTCAACAAACCTTAGAGACTGCTAGTATGTCTGATATTGATGGACTTCTCTATTAAGAAAGGATCGCTAAAGTGGAGCTTGATCAGGCTCTTCACTGTCAATATTTGTTTTGGAAAGAAAGGGCTAAAATGCTTTGGTTTAAATATGGGGATAGAAATACTGTTTTTTTCCATGCTGTGGTCAAGAGGAGGAATAATTTTAGTGGGATTCATCGTCTACGAATTGATAATGTTGTTACTGAGGATCCTACACTCATTGAGGAACATATTTTGGACTTTTATAAAACTCTTTATGCCGAGTCTATTTCTCATGATCAGGATGCAAACAATATGGAAGATTTTATTGGTACTTATATTCCTGAGCTGGTTTCCTCTGAGGAGAATATGATGTTGCTTAAATGTCCTGATTTTTTGGAAATCAAGAATGTTGTTTTTAACCTTAATGGTAATAGTGCTCCAGGTCCTGATGGCTTTGGTGGTGTTTTTTATCATTCTTGTTGGGATATTATTGGGACAGATGTTTGTAATGCAGTCCAACAGTTTTTTAAACAAAACTGGGTTCTCCCTGGAATGAACAGTAATGTGGTATCTCTTATTCCTAAGATTCAGGGTGCTGAATCTATTAAAGATTACAGGCTGATTGTTGTTGCTAATTTTAAATTTAAGATTATTTCCAAGATTTTGGCAGATCGGCTTGCTCTTGTGGCTACCAGAATTATTTCTCCTAATCAGTATGGGTTTGTGCAGGGCAGACAGATTCAAGATTGTATTAGTATTGCTTCTGAAGCTATTAACTTGCTTTCTAAAAAGGTTGACGGAGGCAATGTGGCTTACAAAGTTGATATTCACAAAGCTTTTGACACTCTAAGTTGGAAGTTTTTACTATCAGTTTTGTCACGCTTTGGTTTTCACCCCTCGTTTGTCGGTTGGATTAGTACTATTCTCCGTTCAGCTATGCTTTCTATCAGAATAAATGGTAGTTTGGTGGGTTTTTTTCCTTGTAGTAGAGGTGTTAGACAAGGTGATCCTTTGTCTCCTATACTTTTTTGTCTTGCAAAGGAAGTTCTTAGTAGAGGTCTCTCAAAGCTTGTGAATGATAAGAAGATTCTACATATGGCTAGTCCACAAGGTTTTCTCACTCCCTCTCATATTTTATATGCGGATGACATTTTTATTTTCTGTAGGGCGGATACTAAGTCTCTTAGAAATTTGAGAAATTTTCTTAAAACATATGGTGATTTCTCTGGTCAATATGTTAATAATTCTAAGAGTAGTTTTTTCACCATGGATAATTCTACAAGATTTGTCACCAAAATTCAGCGTATTCTTTCTTGTAGTCATGGTTGTTTGCCTTTCACTTATTTAGGAGTGCCTATCTTTGTTGGTGCTCCAAGGGGTCGTTTTCTTCAACCTTTGGCTGATAAAGTCAAATTGAAGCTAGCTTCTTGGAAAGGTAAATCTCTTAGCATGATGGGTCGAGTTCAGTTGGTCAATACGGTGATTACGGGTCTTCTAGCTTATAGTTTTAATTTGTATAAATGGCCTGTTTCTCTTCTTAAGCAAGTTGAACAGTGGTGTCGAAATTTTATCTGGACTGGTGATATTCTGAAAAAAGGTATAGCTACTGTTAATTGGAATACGATTTGTTCTCCCCTTGAGAATGGAGGTTTGAAAATTATTAACCTTCACCATAAAAATAATGCACATCTTCTTAAGCTTGCTTGGAACTTTGCTTATAGCAACAAGCCTTAGTCTCTGCTCTTGAAAGCTAGGGTCCTTAAATCAAAATATGAGTTTCGAATGGTTTATAGATCGTCATCTCTTTGGCCTGGAATTAAGCAATTTTATTCTACTATACATGATTATACTTCTTGGACTGTTGGTACAGGTTCTCTTATTAATTTTTGGAATGATAAATGGTGTGCTACTACTTCTTTAGCAAATATTTCAGGATTATCTGATGGTGCTAGTATTCCAGATATAGTCTCTCAGTTTTGGACAGGTAGTGATTGGAATATTCCATTGTCTTTACAGCAGATGCCTCATCTTTTTAGTCATATCATGGTTAGGGCAGTACAGGATATTCCTAATTGGATTCTAGATGAGTCTGGTCGTCTCACTCTTAAATCAGCTAGGACTTTTTTCTTAGATCCAGGGGTTTCCTGTGGTTGGGGTAAATTTATTTGGTCTTCATATATTCCGCCTTCCAAAACTCTTGTCCTTTGGAAAGTTTTTCATGGGCGGCTTCCTACAGATCAGCATATTCAAAATAAAGGTTTGCATATTTGTTCTGTGTGTACGCTTTGTGAAAAGCACGAGGAATCTATTCAACATTTATTTTTTGAATATGCTAATGTTTTGCGTATTTGGAGTTGGGTTCAACACATTTTTCCTACTTATCATTTCTCTAATAAGGATGATCTTCTTTCTTTTATTAAGAGTTATGGTAGTCTGTTGTTAAATTAATTAAGCTAGCTGTGATAACTTTTTCTATTTGGATGATATGGCGTATGAGGAATTATGCTCGTTTTCAGGATAAGATTGAGGTTTCTAGGGCTATTTTGGTTATTAAAGACTTAACTTGTCTAGTAGGTAATTCGTCTAAAGCTTCAATGAAGAATGATATGTTTGATTTCAATGTGCTAAAGTTTTTGGTATTAACACTCGTACTGGTAAAGTTCTACGTCCTCTTCCTATTAGATGGGAGTTTCCTTCACCAGGTTGGGTAAAAATTAACACTGATGGGGCTGCTAGGGGTATCCTGGTCTTGCTAGTTACGGAGGTATTTTTCGTGGGAGTATGGGGGAATTTATTGGAGCTTTTTCTGCGTTTCTTGAAGTTCAAACTGCTCTGGTTGCTGAGTTTTTTATGGGGTTATACATGCTATGGAAGAAGCTCAAAAGATGGGGCTTACTAATGTCTGGCTGAAATGTGATTCTACTTTGGTTTGTGTTGCGTTTACTGCTAGGACAAATGTTCCTTGGATGCTTCGTAATCGATGGAATGCTTGTCTTAATTACTGTGGGAAAATTAGGTTTACAGTTACTCATATTTTTCGTGAAGGAAATGCGTGTGCTAATAAGTTGGCTAATTTAGGATTTTTTTCATAGAGAACCTTTTCTTTGGTATAATAGGCTTCCACCTTGTCTGTTCTTAGAATTCTTTATGAATAGGTATAGTCTACCTATGCATCGTTTTTGTTAACATATAGGTTTTGGTCTAGTCCCCCCGTATTTTTGTATTTTTTTCTTTTGTTTAATAATATTTTTTTCATGTGATGGTAAATGATTGTTGTTACTTGAGGTGTCAGCCTAGTTGAGATCTTAAGTGGCATAGTGATATCTGATATGAAAGCTTTTATTTAAAAAAAAAATAAAAAAAAATCATAAGGTGATAAGGGAATACAAAGTTATGTAAATTATTGTTTGGGAATTACAAATTTGTATAATAAAAAATAAGCTTTGAATTTATTTAATTGGATTTAAAGAATGATAATTTTGATTACTTTTATTGATGTTATATTGATTTAGTTTTTAGTTTTTATTTTATTCTTATTTTCCCTTAATTATCACTTCGACTCTCTTTTTAATCCGATCGTTCCTTGATTTTGAAATAAATGAAGGTAGGCTTACTATAGTCAAGTTACAACTTTGATCTACCACTTTTTTTTTTATAATTCTATAATTTTATATTTTGGTTATGTATAAGTATATTTAATTATATAAATACTTTATGAATTTTTAATTTTAATTAACTTCTTTAATTGAATAAAATAGAATGCTGATTATTTTTATATCTTAAATTATTTTATTGTAATTAATAATTAAAATTAATTTGAAAAATGTTAATGATTTAATATTATCCCATAATCAATAATATTTTACTTTAGAGTTTTGATATATTTAAAATTCAAAATTTTGATATTCGTATAATATATAATGTTTATTTATAAATAAATTTGAGGAGTCGGAGCAATAAAGTAACGAAATTATATAGAAAATAGAATAAATGCATGGTATCCAATCTCTCGACATTACCAAAAAAAAATTATTAAATAGAAACTAATTTTAGAGATTAAAAATAATTATTTGTTACAATGACTAAATTAGTTACTATTTTAAAATTTAAAAAAATATTAATTTTTAAATTAATTTCTATTAATCAATAATATAAACTAATTTAAAAATTAATAATTTTTTTAATCTTTAAAATAGTATTTAATTTAGTCATTATAACAATTAATTAGTTTTTATCTTTTAAATGATTTTTTATTTAATAATTTTGTAGTAACACATATGAACTATTAAAATTATTTATGGGTTTTGAAAACAGAAGAAATTAAATATTATATTAAAAATGAAAGTTTTGTAGGTGATGGAAATAGAGTTAGTCTCTTTAATGTCACAGTGGGAGTTTATGTCTTAAATGGTCACATCATAGAATTTGAGCACATATATAATAGTTATGATCGTTTCCCTTTTTCTTTCACTTCGTGTATTTTATTTTTTTGGTGTGTGTCTATAAAACATACCTTAAACGAGTTAAAAAAAATACCAGGAAGGTCAATGCAAATATAAAGAGGCTCTGATTGAACCAGCACAGAACACTATGAAAGGAACCAGTCAGTTAATATCACGGCTCTTCTTGTTCATAATTGAATCGTGACAACGAAAGGAACAACATCATGAATAATGTTATGTTCCGGGTAGATATTTGATTATGACTAAATAAAATAAAATACCATAAAATAAGAGTGTTTTTTTTTTTGTGGCTAGTAATGTTTGAGTGTCTCGTAAGTGTTGGTCCATTATTGAAAATGAGTAGGTCAATGGAACTCACTAATGTTTTGTGATCACCATACAAAACGTACAACGGTTTTTGTGGTTGTTATTGGGTGATATTTCACCATCCACAATTTTTAATATTATTACTATAATATCTTTTCATATTATTTAATTACAAATTTACTTTTCCCTATATATAATTCTCTCTTTTTTCTTATTTGTCTAAGAGTCTGCGTTCGAAGACTATAGCTGCATCCTTATCTCCACGACCACTGCAATTCACAACAACCTTAGTTCCGTCGCATAGTGTCGGAGCCAATTTGTCCAAGATACCCAATGCATGTGCAGCCTCCAGGGATGGAAATATGCCCTCTAATTTGCATAATTTTTGGTAAGCTGCATAATGTGTCACTGAATTAGTTAATAAATAAATAAATATTACTTTCATAATTGATAATTAAAAACATCAATTTATCAATATAATCCATATAATTTTTAAATTATTATTCTAGAAAAAGTTGTTTCACTTTTCAATTACAAGATTTCATTGTCAACTTTCCCTTTCTAGTTGTCATGCATGATTGTGAAAGTATCACTAATACTAATAGGAAAAAGTTTTCTTAACATTGATAAAATTTTCATAACTGAAAATATTATAATACGCACCATCAAGAGCTTCTTCGTCAGTTGCAGCACAGAATTCAGCACGCCCAGTTTCTTTCAGAAAGCTTAACTCTGGACCAACTCCTGGATACTCCATTCTGCAAGTTCATATCAAATCTGGGTTTGTAAGCTTTTGAGGACGAAGTTGTGATTAGGGAAAGATATCAAATGATTAATTAATTAATTGGTTAATTACTGACCCAGCGGCGATGGAATGTGGATGAAGAACTTGGCCATGGTGGTCCTGTAGTAAGTAGCTGATGGCGCCGTGGTAAACACCCACTTCTCCTTTGGTCAACGTTGAAGAATGTTTTCCACTTTCTAGTCCCAAACCTCCACCTTCAACTCCGATCATCCTTACATCTTCGTCTCCGACGAACTCGTGAAACAGACCCAAAGCGTTTGACCCCGTCCCCACGCAAGCCACCAGAACATCTGGCTTCCCTCCCCATTTCTCCAACGCTTGCATCCTCGTTTCTTTCCCTATCACCGACTGAAACTCCCGAACCATGCTCGGACATGGGTGTGGCCCCACCGCTGAACCCGTCAAGTGGTATTTCTCTTCCAAATCCCCCACCCAACACCGAAACGCATCTGATGCTGCATCTCTGAACCCTCCCTCAACTGCTTCAACCTATGCATCCACAAACCACCAGTTACTAACGCAGAAAATATTAACCTATAAGTTTCTAACACAACACAGATACTTGCTGATAGAGCTCTACCGGAAAAAAACATGGAAAATGGAATAATGGTTTATACCTGAGCTCCTAACAGCTTCATCAACCGCACATTTGAATACTGTCTGTCGATGTCTTTGTTGGACATGAAAACCGTGCACTCCAAAGCAAGTTTTGCGCATGCTGCAGCTGTTGCAAGGCCGTGTTGTCCAGAGCCAGTGGCGGTGACCACGCTTTTGCAGCCCATGCGTTTAGCGATCATGGCTTGCGCAAGAGCGTTGTTCATCTTGTGAGAGCCACCGTGGTTCAGATCCTCTCTCTTTAAGTATATATCAGGCCCTTTCCCATTGTTTCTGCTCTTATAATACTCCGACAACCGCTCCGCGTGATACAGCGGCGTCTCTCTCCCAGCATAGTCTCTCAAAGCCTCCGCCAGCTCCGCCTGCGGGAACGGAAGAACAACCATCCAAGGTTTTGTTTAAAAACGTTTCGAATTATTGTTCCATATATACAGTACGTAATTAATAACAATGAATTTGATTAATTTTGGTAATTAATTAATTAACCTGAAAAGCATCATCGGAGATGGCGTTTTTGAACTCAGCTTCAAGCTGGCTCAAACACGCTACAATTGTTTCAGGCACAAATTTCCCTCCAAACCTACCGAACTTTCCAGAAGTAGAGGTGGAAGGGTTTTTCACGTGGTGGTGAGTTTCGAAAGGCTTATTGTCTATGGAAGGTGGTGGAGGGGGAACGTAGGTAACGGTGAACTGAGGGAGCTTAGTTTGGTGAGTGACCACCGCTTGAGCCACCACGGAGGCGGCGCGTTCTTTCTGATCTACGAACTTGGAAGTTCTGGAATGGCAGCTAACGAGTGCCCCTTGCAGTTTGGAAGCCATGATGGTGTTTGTGTGAGTGAGTGAAGAATGAGAGAGAGTTGTGTTTGCTTGCAACAATGGCTCCTCACAGAGGCCATATTTATAGTGTGCCTGGCTTCATCGCACCATGTTACGAACTTCACTATTTCACTATCACCATTTCACAACGTCAATTAAACTCTTCAAAGTGGAATGAACAACTTTCATTTGCGAAACATAAATATTTTAAACGTGTTTTTCAGACCATTATTGCTTTTCTTATTTTTCACATTATCCGGTCAGACTTAGAAACATGGTTCAAATTTCAACCTCACGAAACACTTATCCTCATCCACATCCTCTTCCAATTCCTTTATTTAGAAGGAAAAAATAACCCTTTTTGAATACAAGAAAACCTCTTTATAAGGAAGATATAGTATTTTTTTTATAAAAAAAACTATAATTGTGATTTTTTTTTAAAAAAAATACAATAATGAGTGTAAACACTATAATGAAATTAACAAGTAAAAAATTTAAAAACAAAAATAAATAATTTCTATATTGATTAAATTAGATATTATTTTAAAAATTAAAAAAACTAGTCATATTTAAAATAATTTTTATTATTAATAAAAATTTATAAAATGGTTTCTGAAATAATATCTAAATTAGTTATGAAAGTTTAAGTTAATAGTATTTTAGATACTAATTTAAAAATTATTAACTTTTATTAAAATAAAAATTATTTTAAATATTAATAATTCTTTAATTCATAAAACAGTTTTTAATTTAGTGAAATAGTAAATAATTATTTTGATCTTTAAAATTATTTTATTTAATGAATTTTTTATAAGAAATATGCAGATTTATTCAAATAAAAAATATATTTTAACAATAGGATACCATATAATAATATGTAAAACATAACTTTTTTTTAAAAAGAATACAAGTAAGTGGATTATGAGTAGAACAAGTAGTAAAATAATTTTTTAAAGAATGATTAATAGAATAATTTTTTCAATTAAAAAATTATAGATAAGATAGTTTGAGTCACAGTATATTATTACGTACCCTTTATATTAATTTGAATATATTTAACCTTTTCTTCCTTCAAATTATCTTTCTAAGACAAATGCTCTTTTTAGTTGGGATGTATGAAAGCTTAATCAATCAATAAATAATACAAATTTAAAATTGTTATCTATTTATAAATTTTTAAATAAACTTTTATCGATATAGAATTGAATGAATGTTAAATATAATTTTAATTTTCATCGGTATATGATTATTTAAAACATATTTAATATATAAGGTGTGGGTGTATTATAATGAATGGTGTCTATTTTTTTTAATCAACACATTTTCAGTTATGTCTGTACAACATTAATTATGTTTAAAATTTAGTGAATTATGCAAAATTCTTCTTGTTCTTTTAACACTCGTATACAATTTTAAAAAAAATATCATACCAGTTTTTTAATATGTCACTCTATTATTTTGATTATTTAAAAAAATTATATGTACTTTTTCCTATAAAAAATATTATAAATATAAAAGTTTTTTTTTTCGATAAATGGTGTTAACCAAAGTTAAACAAACAATGTTTAGGTCAATGTCACACTAATGATATCTAAGTTTAACGTAATAATATCTTACTTAAAACTGATTGATTGATATTCAATGAAAATCCAACCTAACATATATTGATTAAAGAGCTAAAAGATTAAAAATAATAATTTTTAAGAAAGTCTTAATTTAAGAAATTGTAGAGCTAATTTAGTTAATTAAGTGTTAATAAAATTATTCGTTAGTTTGAAATAGTAAATGAATGATTGAGTATTTATAAAACTAATTAGATGGATTTGATTTAAGATACTTTCTTAATGGATTGATTTTTTTTATAATAGATAAATTCGTCGAAATTATACATGAATGGATGATAAATAAATGGTGGGTGATGGTGTTGTTTCTTTTGTTTTGACTTAATGAACGATCATGATTAACCCCTCTTCTATTAATTTAAGAATTTTACTATGGATAAAAAGTGGTTGATTTTATATTCCAAGTTGTATCCAATGTTTCAATCATGGTACGTATCTGTGTCTCTTAAACGTGCGTAAAACTTAACAGAAGAAGGAAAATATATTTTGACACGTTCATACATAACTTATTTTAATAATATAATATTAGATGTTATAAATAAATAAATATATAATTAAAATATTAATATTTTAAATTGTTGGATCTCGAAATATCACTATCGCTAAAGGAAAGGTTTAAGGTTTGTCTTTTTGCACCACCAATGAATCATGCCTTCTAGCTATTTTTCGACTGTTTATTCCTCCACCTCTGTAGGTTATTCTGCCACCTACATACAAAACATAAAAATATTTTTTTATATTTTTTCGCTACCTTCATGGAGTAGCTTCCGAATTATGTAATCTGGACACATATTTAAAAAAAGACTTCCAGATTACATAATCCAGAAGCCAAAAAATACTTCCAGATTATATAATCTGAAAATTAATCATGCATATAAAAAAAACTTATGAATTATATAATCCGGAAGCTAATTAGGAATTTATAAAAAGACTTTCAGATTACGTAATCCAAAATATTATAAAGGGATATTTTTGAAAATACAAAAAATTATGGAGGTGAGAGAAGAATATATGGAGGTGTAGGAAGAAATAGTTTTTTTTTTCTTTAAAATAAAGGTCCTAATGGTTTTTCTTAGTTTTAATTGGACTTGTCAACTCAGATAGGGCAATTTCTTCCTATACCGTATCAATTTTAACCTGTACTCTATCATTTTTCAGAATTTTAAAATTATCCTTATTTTAGATTTGAAAATTCAGAATAATAAATATAATTCAAAACTAAAAAAATACATTCCGCACAAAAAAATTCCTAATACAAAATTGAAAATACATTTTGGATAAAAATTTCCATTTTTTTTTATCAGAAAAAAAAAATTGTGTTTTGGAAATCTAAATCCAAAATATTTCTGGATAAAAGTTTATGGAAATAATTTTTATCTGCACCATCCTTTTGTTTAAGGTTATTTTCATCATTTTTTAGAAACATTTTTATCATTTTCAATAACAAACTCGTTGCATGTTGTAATTGATATGGTGCAGGGAGAAATTACCCTCGTATAGACTCATTTGGTTGGGCTTGCCCTGTGTTTGTAAACTTTTGGGCTGAATTTGGGCCAGTCCACAATTTGCCAACATAGTGTCAGCTATTAGTAGTGTAAAAGCAAAGTATACTTCACCTTTTTCCCACACCTCCAAATTAAATATAAAAAATTCAGTTTTAACCTTTAAAAAAAAATCAAATAATCCAAAATAACATACTCTCACTTTTTAAATAATCTTATCTGCATCCCGTACCTCCCTTACAACCGCAACATTTTCATTATTCTCCAATTACAGTATTTGAGATAACAGTTTTATCATTTGAACGTGTGTAATTAGATTGACGAGAAGATTCGTTGTAATCAACATTTCTTAGTACGAAGATAATATTTTCCTTTTAGATTTGTACTTCATTCTTGTGTCTTGTTGGGTTGGGTTTTGTTTTGTGGCTTTAAAAAAAAAAAAAGACAAGCGAATGAAAACACATTCACCACTAATAGAAACACCACAAAACTTACCTGAACCATAACTTTCATCATCACTCACCACCATTTGAAAATACACACTCTCCACTATATTTAGAAGGATGTTATTGGAATTAAAAAAATATGGAGGTTCAGAGTAAGAATGGGGGTGGAGGGAGAAATTGCAAGTAGTGAAATAACTTACATAAAATACTTATGTAAGTTATGTAATTCAGACACACATTTGAAAAAATACTTATGGATTACATAATCCGAAGCTAGAAAAGACTTTTGGATTATGTAATTCAGAAACTAATCATACATAAAATAAAAAGACATACAGATTATGTATTTCAGAAATTAATTATGAATTTGAAAAATGACTTTCAGATTATGTAATCCGAAAGTTAATTACAAATTTAAAAAATGACTTTCAGATTATATAATCCATAATATTACATATAAACATTTTTGGAAAAACAAAAATTTATGTAACTGGGAAAAGAACCTATAGAGGTGCAGGAGGAAACAATGTTGAGGTGATGGACTGGTTCGTAAGCTCACTATTTTTTGAAATTTTAAATTTAAAAATATATAAAATATGAATGTTTTTTTATTATGTTATTTGAAGATTGTAAATATTTATATAATTAAATATACTTTTAATATATACATAAATAATAAATTTTTAAAATATAAAATTAAAAAATAAAAGTTAAAAAAAAGTTGGTGGAATAATATTTTAAATTGATCTTTAAAATACAAATAAAAACTAGTTTAAAATATAAAGTATTAATTATCTACGTAAGATAAGATACTAATTTATAAACCATTTTATAAATTTGTATTAATAATTAAAATTAATTTAAATATTAATAATTATTTTAATTTATAAAATATCTTTAATTTAATAAAATAATAATTAATTATTTTATTTTTAAAATTAATTTTTATTTAATAATTTTCTGGTAATATATAAAGTAGAATAATATGTTAATATTAAAATATATTATTTATACATATATTATATTAAATAATTATAATTAAAAAAAATAAGAGGCCAAGGTCCCCCACCCCACCCTACAGGCTAGATCCTTGACGGGTTGGACCAATGTGGCTGTTCTTCATCATCACTAGACCATCAGTGGGCCTTTTATGCATTCACTGTTTCTACTTGATTTAATTCCCTGGGTTTCATTCTATTTAATTTTTATCATTTATATTTCTAATAATATTAATTGGTTCGGTGGGTTAAGAAAATAAGAGACTAAAAAATAAAAACAAAAACACAATTTTTAAACTCTTTCTATTTGTTTGATTTGTTGTGTGATAAAGTGGATCATACGAAGAAAAAAATGTGTGTTTGTTTTTCAATATCTGCTTAATCTAATCATTCTAATTATAAAACAAAAACATAATACACAATAAAATCATGAAATAGAAACCAATTTTAGACACAAAAAATAATTAGGTATTATAGTAACTAAATTAGATGCTAGTTTGGAAACCAACAAATTTAGAAACTATTTAATCATAATAGAAACTAATTTATAAATCATAATTTTTTTTAGTCTCTAAAATGGTTTATAATTTAGTCACTATAACAACTAATTAATTTTGGTCTCTAAAATTGGTTTCTAATTTTGGTCTCTAAAATTGGTTTCTATTTCATAATTTTTTTTAGTAATAATTTGTGGAGGCAGATGCTTAATTTTTTCTTTGGATTAAGCTATATGTATGAATAAAGAAATTGTATTTATTTGAATAGCATTATGTATTTTTTTTATGGTAATGTGTATATTTTGAAATGTATTGAATATGATATGTATTTGTATGATACACAAGTGGTGAGAAGATGAATAAAGTTTTATATCAAGATTTTTTATAATAGATACAAACAATAATTCTGATATAAGATATTTAGATTGATTTTATCTTTGATGTTTTTCGTGGATTAAATTAGTTTTTATTATGTTTAATATGAGTTTTTTTTTTTTTTAAAGATGTCAAGTACTATTTTGAATATTGAAATGTGTGAATATTTTGGATTGAGATTTAGATACTTTATTAGGTGATTAAATATTTATGTGGTTATAAGTATAAAATAATATGTATATGATATTGATCCTTGTTATATTAACTTGTATCTATAATGTGAAATGTGGAAAAGAATTTGAAGAAAAGAAATGAATAAAAAATAGAAGTTATTTTATTGAAAAAATATAAATTAATACATTGGGATAGTTTAATTTTAAATTATTATTACTATTATTGTATTTTAATATTTATTTAATTATTATTAATATTATAATAACAAAATGGGAATAGTATACTAATAAAAGCTAATTAGTTATACATAACACATAATAGAGAATACGAATATTTTAAAACTTAGAGTGGAACGTATTAAATTTTGGAAAAAAATTCTTCAAGACTAGTTTTCTTTCAACTTCAATTTTACAACCCTCTTAATAATAAAATATTATATTTTTTAATAAAAATTAATACAACCAAAATTTTCAAAAAAAATAATAATATATTTAATTTCAAAGTGAATGTTGATGGCAACTAATATATTAATTTGTCATTATTTTTTAGATTTTGAATAAAGTTTCTTTAATATTTTAACAGTAAAAAATATTTTGTTAGGTGTCACGTAAATGGAGGGTGTAAAGGTATCATTTCCCTTAATTTATAGAACATTCTTTACACTTCTATCTACCAATGTATTTGGTATATTCATTCCCAGTGAACAAGGGAAAAAAATACGTATAGAAAGTAATGTAAAAGTAGATGTTGCTTGATTGAAGAAAAATAAAAAATAAATATAATAAGGTTAACTTTTTAGAGTTATATTGTTTTAAAGTATTATTATTTTTACTTGTTTATATTATCATTTGAAATATAATTAAAAAAAAAACACTGCAGCAAAAAAGAATAGACAAAAAAAAAATATAATTAATTATGTAACTTTTTAATAAATAAAACTATATATATATAGAGATATAACGTGAATATTTTATGTATTATTTATTAGATTACATTTTATACCGCAATTTCAATGCTTTTTCTTTGTCCGTTAAGCAGTTGTCCACTTCAAATTTAATGTTATCTAATCTTTCATTTTAAAAAAGGCTGTTAAAAAAATATACACTCATTATACAACTCAAAATATTCTTATTTTAATTATATTTCTTCTATATTTTAATATAAATTATAAACATATATTATTATATTATTAAAATAAATTGTAAGGTATAACTATTTTGTTTTGTGCTTTACACTATAAAAAAATCAATAAATAAAATTAATTTTAAAAATTAAAAATAATTAATTATTATATATTATTTTAAAGACTAAAAAAATTATTAATTTTTAAATTAGTTTCTATTATTATTAAATAATTTATAAATTAATATGTAATTAGTTACCAAATAATAAAATTTTAATTATCAATTATTTAATGTTTTTTCTATGATATTTAAAAAAAAATAAAAATGACTCCAAATGACTTAGAAAGACGTAGGTTTCAGTGATGAAAATTGTAGAATCCGCATGCATAAAGAAAAGCTAGCTTGTGAAACTGAACTGCATATTCGAAGATTCATATTCCAGCTCCAAATTTCAGAACAGAACCTGATGCAAAATCACCATCGTTCATGTACCTTCACTTCTCGTTTATATTTAAAAACCACTTTAACCCTTGCCAGAAAGACAGAGAAAAGAACAGAGGAAGGAGAAAAAGAAACAGTGATCACCTAACACCTAGCTAACCTAAAAAGGCAAATTAACTCTTGTGTTTTATGTATTCAGATTCTATGCTATTTCCTTCTTCTTCTTCTTCTTCTTCTGTCTGACGAAATTAATAATAACCCTACGGTCTCTGCCTTCAACTACGCCTCTGCCTCAGCATTCTTCAGCAAAATTATGAGCAGAACTTGGTGATGGATGCAGATGCTGTAACAGTAATTTAGCACCCTAGCTCCAACTGACTACTCTGCTGCTGTTTCTTAATTTCCGGCCGGCAACGATATTAATGTCCAACTGATTTTCTCAGTTTTCCAGTGCTTATCATCTCCCTTATTATGTGTATTAAATACTAACTGCATATATATATATATATAATGTATAATTTAACATATGTCATACCATCTCACGATCTGTGCTACACATATAGGTATGTACCTTCTGCAGATTCTGCAGAAAATTTAATCTACTTTTCTGCGAAATAACTGTTACGACAGACCATTAAAGTTTGAACTATAACTGCGGCAAATCCTCACCACAATCTCCTTCACAATTCATACGGGTGGCTACATCTGTGTTAATTCACAGCTGATGTATATATATATATATATATATATATATATATATATATAGTTTTAAAACTGTTGTGAACCAACGTAGTAAATAGGTACGTGGGTTGTAGTTATTACGTATATGTAATCTTCGTTTAGGTATGTGACAGTATAATTACGAGGCACTGTATTGTACTGTAAGCAGAGATTGGCGGTGGCCAAGGAGACAGTATAACGAAGAAGAAGAAGAGTACATGCAGGCTGGTAAAAGTGAAAGACATGGCCATGCCATTGTCAGCACCACCTTTCTAATTTTCATTTTAAAACTTAATTTTTTAGAAGGATTGAGAGACACAGGGTTGAACTGAAGTGTATGTATACACTAAAAACATTTATTAAATAAAAATTAATTTTATAGAAAAAATAATAATTAGTTGCTACACTAACTAAATTAAAATTTATTTTAAAGGTTAAAAAATTATTAGTTTTTAAATTATTTTTTATTATTAATAAATAATTTTTAAATATTAATATTTTACATTTATTATTGAATACTCTTTAATTGTATGAAATAATTTTTTTTTATCGACAGAAAATATAATAAAATTTTAAAAAATATTTAAGAGACAGTTAAACTTTACACGTAAATAACAGTAAAACACTGAATAAATCCTTATATTTTTTATTCATACCCCCACGTAAATCTAACCTTCTAAGAACAGTTTTTCTTACTATCATGAATTAAATTTAAATAGTGGATTCCCAATGGTATGAATATGACATACCTCTCTTTTATTGAAAGCATCATTAAGAATTGTAGATATTTATAGTGGTAAACTACAAAGTTTGCGATGTATACAGTTGTTCATGGCTTAGCTAGGATGAAATCTAAATTTTACATTGGTTTTCATTATTATGATCAAATTCCAAAACCAATTTTGAAGGAAATAAGATGAACCAGTCTTATATATATTCTTAAAATAAATATCCAATAGTTTTAGTATAGTGACAATATTTTAATTTACTACAAGAAAATCATGAAACATAAATTAATTTTAGAGATAAAAATAATTAGTTGCTAACTAGATTAGAGACTAAATTTTCTTTTATTTCTAAATTAGTTTCATAATTTCTAAATTGATATCTAATTAGTTATCAATATTTTAACTACCAATAATTTAGATTTTAAATAATTATCTAAAATATTTCACATTTTTTAAATAAGATGATGGGACAACATAAAATTATGTTACTATGATAACATTCTAACATTTCCATAAAAAATTAAATAGTTGAGACTTCAAAATGAAAAATATATAAATTTTGAATATTTAATAGATAGTTCTTTTTATAGAAAATACCTGAAACTTAATTATTTTTTTTATAATAAATGCATGCTTAAAAGAACATTTAATAATATTTTTTGTAATTTATAACCTAAGTAAATAGGTTTCACTCATAAGTAATTTCATGAATAATAATTTTTATGAATTATAAAATGCATTTAAAAAATATTTTATAAAATATATTGTTAAAAAGGACGAAATATACTTGAATCATTTCCATAACTTTAGGCGTGGAATCATTTTCATACCCCACACCTCTTAAAAATAACACCACCTACTTAAGGACCTCTGAATGCTCTTGTTTATAACAACATTCAATGGTTTCACCAACTTCTGTTCAATTTTCATGACTTTATATGTTTGAAGTTTGAAGTTTTCTTTTGCATAACAAGTTTGTTTTACCATATACAGAAACCCAAGTGCCTTATTTTTTTAGAAACTATTTTAACTTATTACAAATAAGGATATTAACGTTTATTTATATAACAAATAATAAATATTTTTTTAATATAAATAGTATATTATGATTACATTTATAATAAATACATATTTTTTTAAAATAGTGAAATATATTTTAACTATTAATAATATATTTTAATAATCATTGAAATTTAATTTATGAATAGAGACGAAGGATAGGAGATTGAATGTGACAAGTGGTTAAAAAAATGAAATATAAATATGGTGGTAAAGATGACAGTTTGAAATGGTTGAGTGAGAACAAAAAATTTAGGTTTGAAATGATGTCTGAAATGTACCATAAAAGGAGAAAAGAGAACGAGAAAATAAAATATGGAAAATCTCCGATTGAGAGAAGAGAATAGAAAAATGGAACCCTTGTTTTTCGCATTTAGTATTGGACAGTAACAGAATTAGGGTTCTTATTTTTTTATTTTTTTTGCAAGGCATTTCAAAACTATTTTAATATCCAAATTTTCAAACTAATGCAAATCATTTTTTAATGCAATGACAACTAGAATTAAATGTAACATTAGAATCTCATTATCTTAATTTTTTTTTTCTCATGGAAACATGCATATGTGATACTGAGGTATCTTGGAAATAATTAAGTCCTATAGTTTCGATAAGACAAGGTCAAATTACAAATAAAATTTCATTTACTTCTGTTTTGATTAAAGAATTAATATTAACTTAAAATTTAAAATTTCATGTTGTGAGTAGTCATATCGAGTGCCCATTTCTTTCTGAATATATATATATATATATATATATATTAAGAAATTGATGATGAATGTAATAAATTAAATAATCAACAAACAATAAATAAATACAAATATAAAAAAAATACTTCCAACTTTTATATATGAAAAAAATTTGAACTACATTTCTAAACGCCTAGTAAATTAAATATTAGACACATTAATATAGAATAATTTTAAGTCTAATTTAATGGTGAAACTTTAATACGAGATTTACCATCATTTATATATTATAAAATAATTTTATATTTAATTGATGTAGGGTCTTATATTACTATAAAATATATAAAGGAAAAGAAAAAATATCTGAGCACAAGAAGTACTCATAAAGTGATATTTGTTTGTTTCAATTAATTTTCACGAGCAGTGGTATATAATCATAATGTTGGGAAGGAAATACGTACTGTTTCACTGAATGAAATCATATACTTGCCAAAAAACTGGTATCCGTCTTAAATACATGAGTATATATGGTAGTCGATTACAGCGTTACAGAATTCAGTTCAGTTACCACCAACATTTATTTACCTCAACCGTGGAAACAACTTTTACCTTAATTTAGGTAGGTTTCTTAACGGAACATTTTAAGTCACACTACCAAATGATTATTTTCTAATTCAATTTTATAAAATCAATTTATAAAAATCGGTTTTATAAGATGATAAGTATTATCTAGTTTATCTGAAATTTCAACAGATATTTTTAAGATTTAAGAATGTGATCCTTATCACTGCAATATTTTTACGTGAGAATTTCATAAGAAAACCTTCTACTTCTAATAGGTTATGAACTATATTATTCTCAATGAATAAGATGTGATTCCATTTTTTTCATCATGCGCCTTTTATTTTTAATATGTCATGAACTATATCAGAATTATTCTCAACGATGTGATTATTTTTTTAATCGGGTCAGACAAAAAATTAAGTGCATGTTTATTTTAAACCTTCATCGAGTTAACTTTGAAGCATTGAATATAGTTAGTTAAAGTGTTGAGTTAAGTAGTTTTAATAATAAATTCTATAGTAAAATGTTTACGCAATGAGAAAAACTGCGATGACAAACATACCGGACAACGTTAAAAGAACACTCGAAGAAGAGACGAAAATTTGCTTTTGTTAACAATACAATAGAAAAAGTCAACATAACCCCACTTGAGAAAAGTTTGCTTAGGCCTACAAATACAACACTCCTAAAATAAATAGCGAACATGAAAATCTGCAGTTATTCTAAGTTAAAATATTACAAGTTGGATGGAACTATTTTAGTTTTCATCGGTGTAAGTCAATACCCGAACCTAAGATTCTTCAAAGTTCTAACGTTGAAGTGATTCTCCGAGGTGCGTTCATTGACTTCTTTCCCTGTTTTGAAAACGAAATAGGCACCACTCTGAGCTTGTTACTTTCATCTCTACTACCTTTGTTCTCACTGCAAAAACAGAAGGTTTGAAAATACTTACTTCAATGATTTTAAGAAAATGAACATCACCCCTAAAACTTTTTCCAAATGGTGAATTTGATTACCGTATGAAGGTTCTGAAATTAGGTGTTGTCACGTATCACTGCAACCTTGATCCTTTCAACTGTGCACTTAATTAGACTGTTAACAGTAGCCACTGAACCCAGAGATAGTTTTGCTGTTGGGGCTGAATCAACTAAGATCTGGAAGGCAACTGTGAGTAGAGAACCTCCAGATCCAACATCATGTATTGAACCTCTGTTTATTCCAGGCCCATCAGGAAGAATAGCAAAGCCTGATGGAAGCAGGGCAACATAATCTGGATCCCCTCCACCCAACACTACATTCATAGCAACAATATCCACAGGAGCATAAACTACATATGAGCCAGTAGAATCAGTGCAACTCTCTTGAAGTATCAGCATATTACTTTGGCTCGAATTTGCACTCTACAGCATATATATCAGAAAGTGTTAGATTATATCTTATGTGTCATGAGATTTAAGCCAAAAAGATTCCTGACTGGAATGTTATAGCAGCAACTTACATTGACTCTAAGTAGGGACACACAGTTGCCAGGTTCACGGCCATTTGCTATGTGTGCCAATTCTTGAACTAGACCCCCATTGGAAAGAATGTCCCACTGTGAATGTATTCAATTGAATGTATCAGCTTCAAGATGAATATATATAATTATATACGTTGGAAATCCCAGATATGTTACCAATTAAGCGAGTAATTCATACATGTAAGTTACTTTATGAACATGGATTTAAAAGATGTAAGTACTGAAAAAAACATTATGCATACCTCATTTCTTGAGTTTTCAGCACGTAGGAAATCAAAAACCTTCTTTGGAGGAACTGGGAGCCAGAAAGAAGTGGCAGCACTTAGCACTATACCGGGTGGTCTGCCAGGTTCGTCAGTGCTCTTTCTAGTCATGACCCTTACGTCATCAGATCCAGTTGCGGAGAGTGTTGTCCAAGCATGTGCAGTAGAAGCACCTACACCAGTGCAGTAGCTAATCACCATTCTCTCTGCCAGCTTCAGCATACTTTTCCTTCCCTCAGCACTCGTTATCACTGCATATATTTAAGGATATTGCAAACAAGTTCACACTCTATCTACTCATCTTTTTTATTACATGTACTTCTTATATTAACAAACAGACCTTATAATACAAAATTAAGTCGATAAACATACCACAGAGGTTCCCTGGTTGTATGTTGTTGGCCATTGAACTGGCAAGACGTTCGCACTGTCTGTCTAATGTAGCCACCCAGCGTTTAGCTCCAAAGGCGAGACCGGAATTGACTAAAGTTTTATATATGCTATGCACTGCTCTATCATCCACTTCTACATGTTCGATCCATGTAACCTGATACATTAGAAGAAGGCAGAAACTGAGTTTTCTTGATATTATACACCATGGAAATATAAAGCTAGAAACTTCAATTTTTGATGAAAATGTGTCACCTTTGAGTACCCATTTGGCAATTCTTGAATTAAACAGCCAGAGGGCCTTCTCCGGCTTCTTGAGATCGTGCTGGGTCGCAGATTATCCAAGGAAACATCCACCACCGCCCATATCCCATCTGGTTGCTGCTTACAGTACCTCACGAAATAGTTCTCACGAGTTGGAACAAGCGGTGAAGGGACTTGGAACTCGGCTGACATCTACAACATTAAAGAGAAACACATTGTTAACCAAATGAAGGTCTCAACAATTCTCTTAAGAGGTGCCAGAATTGAGAAGTGGAAGGAAGATAAAGATATAAAAAAAGTAGTAAGATTAGTACCACTTGCAAGGCTCCGTTGTAGTTTCCTGCTACACCAGTTGAAAGGACTTCAAGGGTCAATGCTCTCGAGACAATACCGCAAAACATAGTCGACCATTGGTTCTGAAACCGCCAACAACCAATGTCATTATCAAGGGTCTAAAATGAGTCAGAATATTACCCTTATACAAATATTCGCAAACATTACATTACAACAACACCAGCCACATTAATATACCATACCAAACACATCAATATACCATTAAAGAACACTGTTTTGTAAGGGGGTTTGTTTAATTATCACTCACCACATCCATGAGGATATCAATAAGGTTAATGTGATTCATGATGATCACCACAGATTCCCTTGAAGCTTCAGATCTCAGGCCCAAAGGTTTGGGACCCAAACTTCTACTAGGGAAAGTCCTCAAATAGTCTTCTTCATTTAGAATCTCAGAGTGGTGGTTGCCGGGGACCCATAAAGAGTCTCCAGCCTGAGCTAGTCTTGTGAGTTCCTCCATAGCTGCAACAGCAAGCTCCACGATCATGGGCTTGTCAGCATCAGCTGGAGCTGGGAGTGACCTAAAAGGGTCACTACCACCATACATTTCTCCTACCGTGTCTGACTGTGCTCCATAGTTACCGACAGGCATGCGATTGTTGTTGAGAGATGAAAGGTTGGAGTACGAAGACGTCACCGGCTTTCCAACATACTTGGCCGCAATTCCTGAAATCCTATCAATCTGAAGATTTTTTTTTCCATGCACAAGAAACTTAGTTATATAATCGAGAAGAAAAGGAACATTTAATAATCTTTTACATTATGCAGCGTACGTGACGTACCTCTTCTCTTAACCGAGCATTCTCTATCCTCAAGTGCTGCTCGTCGAAAGACATTTCGCCAAGGGCAGCTGGGCCTCCGCAGTTGGGGCATGTAGCATTGGTTAGGGCCTCCTTGTACCTGTTGTTCTCAGCACGAAGCTTTTCATTTTCGGCCTTCAGAATAGAATTTTCATGTCGTTCATGCTGAGTCTACACGCCAGCATAATTTAAGAAGAGTGTTACAAATTGAACAAATTAAGTACACTAAACAAATAATTACCGTTAAGCACTGATGGTATACATAAGAACTGCACTATGAAAGACCCAATAACCTTATCCAAACCATACAACACAATCAACGAAAACATCTGAACATAGCACTACCACCAAACCTTTAAAGACAACCAACAACTAACAGAGACTTTAAATCAACATCATACATATCAAACATGTCAACGGAGCAAGACACTGATAAGATAAGAAGTAATCCAAAACTAAGCCTTAACTTACCTTCATCTGGGTGCGCTTGTTTTGGAACCAAAACTTGACTTGCAAAGGCTCTAACCCCAAATCCCTGCTCAGCTCTTTTCTTTGCTTGTCATCTGGGTGGGGACGCTGTTTGAAGAAGCTGATGAAAGTGAAGTGGAAAAAAGAAACCAAGTAAGCAAACATATATGATGTTATCATGAGATATAAAGAGTGATATATAGTGAAGAGGAAATAGAAGGGTCCTTACGCTTCCATTTCTTCTATTTGGCGCTGTGTGTGGCGACGGTAACCCTTCTTTCTGGGTCTTGGGTTAGGGTCTTGGTCGTCACCGGAAGGAGCGTCCATGGTGTCAGTGCCAGACTTGGTCTCATATTCATCATCTCTGGGCCTTCCCAAGTCAGTCTCAGAGAAGGTAGTCTTGTGGGGTGACATATCAAGCATGTGAGGGTGAGAATCAAACATGTTGGTGTGAAACATTGACTTAAATCCCAGGTTAAGGAACCACCACCACCTTCTTCTCTAGTCTGCCACAACACAGGAATTCAAGAACATTTAACACGAGCGTGGGGAGCAAAGATGTGGGGAGGGAGAAGAAGTAGCATACAGCAAGTGCCCCTAAGAATATATTTTATAAAGAACTTCAATATACTATACGTTAAAAGCTTAATACATTAAATGTTCATAACTAGGTAAGGTAAATATTTAATATTTTTGGTATAATAAATGACCAATGCTATACATTTTAAATTATAATAATATAAAATGTATTGAAAAATAGAGACATTTAATATCTCAAATAAAAAAAAATATACAAATAACAATTTGTCAGTTGTTGTCCATACATGAACACACAAAAAAACATAATTCTGAGAAGAGTTACAATTAAAGATGTTCACTGTTTAAGATTAGGTTGTGAGAATTTTTTTAACTAAAAGAATATAAAATATAAATATTTTTATTTAATTCGCAAGTAATGGTTCACCAATCCATAATTATTAAAAATGGTTTTAATAACTTTTTTGTTCCTATTCTTATAAGGTTCTTTTCTAATTATTCTTTGTATTTGTTTTACCAAAATACCTTTAATTATTTCAGCCCCTAATTATTCTTTTTGATACATTTTATATTACTTTTTGTTCGGGATTATCTCTTTCTCTCTCTCTCTCTCATGAAGATAGAAGATTAAAATAAAATTTGACAGATATTATTCTTTCTCCATATATTAATTATTTAAATATAATTTAGAAAATACACAAACAAGTTTTTTAAATGGTTAATTTTTTAATAAGACATGTTTAATATTCTCGTGTTGACGAGCATGTATTAGAGAAATTAATACAAAAAGGGAACATGTTAAATGCTCATTAAGATTCTACCCATTTTCCTTCTGTGTGTTGTTTAGTTGTAGCACAAAAATAACTTTTTTAATATTTTTATATTTTTGGGATATTTTCTTGTTATTTTTGAAAATTATAATGATTATGAGCAAAACAATAAATTTACACTATCAATTTATAGAAAAAGCATTATTTATGATAAATATTAGCTTACTACCACACGAAGTAACCATTAAGATAAAAAACAAACTTCAGTAAAAATGGAAAAACTCAAAAAATGAAGCAATTGTAAATAATTTCTGATTAATCAAAACGAAACAAAATAAAAAGTAGTCAAGATATGTGGTCTAAAAATAATAATAATAATAATAATAATAAAAGGGATAAATAAGTATTTTCTTTTGTAATAAAGGACACGATTGTTAAGATTTACTATTTTACATGTTAAAAACTATTAAATTTATTACATTTATTTTTTTAGGTGACTGAAACCATTTAAGTAAATGTTCATTTAATGTTGGTTAACTTGTACACCAACAAAAAAATTGTTTTAATAAAATATATACGACGTATAAATAACCACTCCAACAACTCATTACGATTATTGTAACATGGGATAATTTGAATATAAGATCTAATGTTTATCGAATCAAAATACAAGGAATAATTTTCAATTTTCTTACAATACCTTCTTATTAATCTTCATAGTTGATAAAATGAAAATGTACGAACCACTTTTACATTTTAAAATGTGAAATGTATTGAATTTTCTATTTAATGCTTTCTACTTGTATATCTATTTGTTTTGAAGAGGGGATATGTACAATTGTACAAAGGCAGGACAATAGTATAAAAGTGTTTCTTAATATATTCCATTTTAATTATTCTTTTATGATAAAAAAAATTAAGTATATCAGACCATCACAATGCCTAAGTGCTTCTTGTTTTAATTTTCTGTATCTCAAGACCTAAGCACCTTACACTATCATTTAAACCAATACTAAACTTATTTTTTATTTAAAATATTTTTTTAGTTTGATAATATTGTTTAACTTTAAACAGCTTTTAACTGAGATAGTCTGAAGCTTTTGGACACGTTAAACTAAAATTCTAGCATAATTTATTCAAAAAAACACTTGTCCTTTGTGTTTGAATTGTGAAATTAAAGTGTAGAACTATAATTTTTATTTTAAGTTGAATTGAAATTCATTTTTACTCATGTAATTAAGTAAGGGTTGGGCTATATCATATTCAAATGGTAATTCTTGTAATATAATATTATTATTAATAATTATTATCATAGAAGTAGAAGTGATACAATGAAAAAAAAAAGATTTGGAATGAAGATACAATTATGTTGTTTACCAAAGTACGAGGTTTAGATGTGTGAGAAGAAAGTAAATTTATAGCTTATCATTTGGCTATTCGTGTATCATTACAAGAAAATCATGAAATAGAAACCAATTTTTAAAAACTAAAATTATTAGTTGTAATAGTAACTAAATTAGATACCATTTTAGAAACTAAAAAGAAATTGGTTTCTAAATTAGTTTCTATTATTATTAAATAGTTTCTAAATTGGTATCTAATTAGCAATCAAGGTTTTAACTACCAATTATTTAGTTTCTAATTATCTAAATATGGACATGGAGAAATATGAAAGATAGAAGCAATGCTAAATATGAGTCATGGTGGTGAAGAGATTTGCTATGTGGGGAGGTGAAGCAGGGAAATGAGTTAATGAATACACTGATTGGAAATTGGATGAAGGAACAAATATAAACTTTTGGGAAGATAGATGGATTAAGAATCATTATTCTTAAATAAATTCTAGAACATATGCAAATGCAAAAAATGATAGGGAGCAACAATAGAGGAGTCAAGAACATGGATTGACAATAGATGAGAATGAAATCTACTAACTAGTGAGAGAATGTTTTTTTAATGTGAAAAATAATAATTATGAACCAATTGTTTTTTTTATAAGGGTTGAGACACTTCTGAAATGTCCCTCTTAATTTAATTTTATTCTTTGGTGATAAAAAAAATTATGCAAGAGGTAACGAGGAACATTCCAAATATAAATAAGGAGGATAAGAGATAGATTCATGTTTTGTAAAATTTGCATATAAGAAACTACAAAATACTCATAGAATGAAACTTTGAATTGTATTACATGTTTTGGAAAATAAAATTGAAAGGTCATACTTAGTGACAATACTTAGTGGCAACGAGAGAAAACCTAAGTTGTCGGGAAATTAATGTTGAAACATAAGTGTTATTTGTGGCGTACGTAAAGAATTTGTAATCATTTATTTTTTTACGTATAAGATTGTGGATTGAATTTGGAATATGTGTGATAGCTTGATTGGGGTAAGTACATTATCTCACTCATCAGTAATATTTATTTTTAATAATTTAACTTATGACGAGTTGATAACAAAGAAAATAGGATTTGAAGGAGTATGTGGATATTTGTGACACATATAAGCTAGATAAATATAAATTCCTAAAAGTGACTTTCACTTATTTTTACTATTACCTATTCCCCAAAGTATGCATAATATCCTTAGTACAAAAGTCTATCAAGGGCTATGTATCAAACATAGGGGAAGGGGTTAAAGCAATTTCATAAAAGGGTCTAGAGTGAGTAATTGTTTTGGGAGTTGATTGGTGACTAAGTTGGGATGTTATTTATAGGTAAGTTGAATTTTGTGGGAAGTATGATTTCCTTTGTTTAAAACTATACATAAAAGTGGCAAAATGTGGTTGTGATGACCACTTTATTGAAGCTGGAATAAAATAGGTTAATTGTCTATGGGAAGGGATAAAGGGTTCAATTTGTGATTCAAAGATTAGATAGATACTTAGACAAAACTGAATACATTGACAACAACCATGTTTTGTAATCAAATAAGGTCGCAATAGTCTTGGAAACAATACAACTAGTGTTGGAAAGCCTAACATGTTATAAGACACCCTTATAGTCTCACATTATTTATAAAATTCTTTTTTGATAATAATAAATCTAAATGGTGAGCTTCTAAGAGTGAAATGTTTTGTTAAATCCAAAATTTGAGGAAATATTAGATAAATTTAGAAATGTTGGTTTTGGCCTAAGCAATAAAAAATGTATTGTTAATTCTTCTCTTTCTTTATCCATATATCTTCTCTTCTAAATGAGTTACAACATCCAAAATGTTCTAGTTATATAATTATTTTTGCTGATAAAAAATTTACACTATTTAAATATTTTAAAAATTAAATTATGAATTTTGTAACATCTTACTTCTTTTATAATTTTATGAAATTTTTTATTAAAATTTAATTATTAGTTGAGTATGTTAATATATATATATATATATATATATATATATATATATATATATTGTTAACATAAAAAGGTGAAGGAGCAGCATAAAGAGGTAGTAATTATGCAATGTATAAATAACGTACAAAGTTTTGATTTTAGTTGTATGAAGATTATGATTTATTTCTAAAATGACTTCATTAAAATTCCAAATTAAGTGTTAGTTCAAAGTTTTAATTGCGGTGCGAATTTCATAGGTCAGCAAACGTTTTAAAAGATTAATGTGGGAAAATTGAGTTTGGAGGAGATGAGTTTTTTCTTCTTCTTTCTGACCCACAGAAGAAACTTTCTTTCCTATTATTTCTCTCTCAAATAAATACTAAAATTTGATTTTTTTTTATTCTATCTTCATCCTCTTCTACTTAAGTTCATATTAAAACAAACAATGAGTAATAGAATTCCAATCCTTAAAGAATAATAATAATAATACAACATATTCATAGTTTTAACATTACTAACTACTTTTTACAATTCTTACAAAGTATTAAAAGGGTTCTATTGAACAAAGATAACACAAACTTAAGCTGAAAATATTCAATAACAACAGCAACGAATAATCGAGTTATGCAAAATTTCAGAAAATGTTTAAGTTTTTTCCATTTATTCAAATTGCAGTTAAAGTAAAAACATGCAAAAACAATCTAAGATGGAAGTAATTTTCTACACCACAAAGAATAAGAGAATGTTTAAGTTTTGGCATTTGTTCTGTGTGTGTTTAATCAGGAGAAATTAAGTGATCACCTGTTGGATTAACCTTGAAGATGATTGCAATGAAAATGAACCGATCCCTTCTCTGAATGGGGATTTATGGATTTTTTCCGACCACTCCTTAGTAAACCCGAAACTGATAAAAGCATTCCTCGTCGTTTAACACATGTAGCTGTCTCTGCATCACTTTTTGTCTGTCATTTGAGATTAACATGCACGTTTAACACAGAAGGAGATGGTTTTGTGATTCTGAAGTTAAGGTTGCAATAGGATGATGAATCTTAACACTCTTATCCCAAAAAGAAATGCAAATGAATCAGAAAACACAATGGTAAAGGTAGAGTATGAAAATATGATACGATGAATAGTATAAGACTACAATAACCTCTCTCAGATATAACATTACAGAGTCTCTCAGATATAACATTACAGTGTTAAATAGTAATGTCTAACATGAAAACTTTTATAAAAAAAATACAGGGAAGAGGGAAGTGAACCTTAGTTGTTGTTATGTGTTGATGAGTAATGAAAGTGCTGTGGATGTGGGTATGAGAGAAACAAAAGTGTGAGTGGGAATATAGGAAGTGAAGGAGTGGTAATGGCGTTGAAGAGGAATGGTTGTGTGGGCCAAAGGGATAGAGAGGGAAGAAGAAAGCAGGAAGAGAAAGAGGAGATGAAGTGAATAAATAGAAGGTTAGGAGTTGTGAAGTGAAAAGAACAAGTGGAGAGGTTTGGTAGCATGGAGTTATTGCAGAGCAGAGGATGTAAAAGCATTTATGAAGTAGATAGATAGTTAGATAACCACAATCCATACAGAAGGAATACAGACAAAGTTATAGTATCATATAACCCTAGCCCACTACAAACCCTTCACCTTTGCCCTTGCAAATTTGACTTTCGAAAAAACTATATATAAATGATGATGCATCCTATGCAAATGTAAGAATTTCTTATAAGATTTTGTTTTATTTTAAATGAATCTTAATGTAGGTTATTTTTAAGATTTTTTTTATTTTAAGATTTTTTAAGTGTTTTTTAATGTAAATGTCTTGTCAGATTTATATTCTTATAATTTTTTTTTTCAATTTTTTTACAAGTTAATTTAATTATTATATCAAAATTTTAAAAAATACTCTTAATATAACATCTCAATACTTAAAAATAGAGGTGACAATTCGGACCGATCCTCAACTCAAAATGAAAAACATGAGACAAACTTGTTATTTTGGTATGTTGATCTGCTTAAGTCTATCTCACATAACTTGCAATCCACGCAGATTAAAGATGGACAGGGCAGGCCAACACACAAGCTCGCTTAATAATAAAAAGAGGGCAATTGCCCTTAAAAAAATGGGATACATATAAAATTACATTTCGGACCCCCTTTTTCAGAACACAATAATCTCTTCCGGATAAATTTTTTCAGAATGCATTATTTTCAGTTCTAGATTTTTTTATCCGGAATGGGATTTTGATTTTTTTTTCCGAATTTTTATATCCAAAACACAAAAATCTCTTCTGGATTTATTTTTCCGAAATGCATTATTTTCAATTTCGAATTTTTATTTCCAGAATAAAGTGTATTTTCGGAATTTTTGAAATTATGTTGGGTGCAGGTTCAAAAGTGTTGGGTGCAGGGAGCATTTGCCTAAAAAGAGTGTTTCTTCATGCAACCCATCAATTCCAAAATTCAAATTCCAAAAGTCCAAATAATTGTTATAAATTCCGGAAGATAAAATAGCTCAGAAGATTATTTTGATTTTTTTTTTCACTTTTAAATTTTCATTCAACAATTGACTTTTATGTTATAAAAAAATAAATTTCGAAATTGATGAAGTTTAGGAATAAATTGTTGAAGTGCAGAGAAAAGAAACACTCTAATAAAAAAAATAAAAAATTATGATAAAACATAAATTTAAAACTTAATATCTTTACTAATAAAGTGAAACAAATTCCAATGCAAAAAATGGAGAATGAACATTTCCTTGTTAAGTAACAACATTTAATTTGATTGGTTAAGAAACAGAAAGAAGTGCATACTCTTTGCACCAACTAAGCCAATATAATAAAGTACATATTCACCTTATAGAATTATTTAATCTGGGGTTCTCATATCATTCACCTAGAATATATGTGCATTAATTCACTACACACAAAAGAAATAATGGAGATGATACCTAAATTTCTCTATCAATTTTATTCTGTATAATTTAATCAGTTCGAATTTGGACTTTGTAAGATATCATTTGTGTTAAAGTTTAAATACATTTCTTTATAAATACTTATAAAAAAATGTTTTATCAGAAACTACCAAGTTAATTTATAAAATTAATATATATATATATATATATATTAATTTAAAAAAATACTTTTAATTTACGCATAAACCAATTTCACTATATAAATACTTTTATCAATATCATTGTTTCTGTATTGGGAAGTTGGGGTGTGTTAAGAGGTTGATAGGTTTTGAATTTAAAATTCCCAACAGGTAAGTTAATTCAAAAATTATACTTTTTGACAACAACCAACAATCCAGGAGTTGTATGCAGGTGATAATTTTAATAAAAAATAATATCCTAAAAAGTAAATCTATAATTAAATTGTGTGAAAAAATGATTAAAATAGTAATATTAGGAGTTGTAGAAAAAATATTTTTAAATTTTTTATGTATTTGTGTAATTTTCTTATTAAATTATACCATTTAAAAAAAAATTAAATTATACCATTTGTGAATTAGTTGTTTATCAAACATTACAAGCTCTATGCACTTCTTCTCTTTTGTTTCTATCATGGAGCATTTTGGATATGCTGTTATGTGTATACGTTTAGTGCATGAACACCAATCATTCTACCTGGGTACCACTTCTCATGTGTGTTGCTACCGACGGCATGCCCAACTCCGGTGATCACTACAAGAAAATCATGAAATAAAAATCAATTTTTAGAAACCAAAATAATTAGTTGCAATAGTAACTAAATTAGAGATTATTTTAAAAATTAAATAAAATTTTGGTTTTTAAATTAGTTTTTATTATTGTTAAATACTTTCTAAATTAGTATCTAATTAACAACCAAACTTTTAGATACCAAATTTAGAAATTAAATATTGGTAGTTAAAACATCGGTCGCTAATTAGATACCAATTTAAAAACTATTTAACAATAATAAAAACTAATATAAAAAACAATTTTTTTATTTAATTTCTAAAATGGTCTCTAATTTAATTATTATTACAACTACTTATTTTGGTTTCTACAAATTAGTTTCTATTTCATGATTTTCTTGTAGTGTCAGGACTCTGGTGAACCAAAGAAAATGTTGGGAAGATGAGTGATGCAGATGAAAAACAAGTGCAGAACTTTCTTCATCTATGCAAGAACTCTTCCACCAACAATCATCACCGTCAAGTTTAAGCACTGCTAATCTCAAGAAACTGGATGGAAAACGATGGTTATGGAAGCCAAATGACAAAATTCTCTGTTACAGAGCTTTGTTTACGTACATGTGTTCTTCAGCATTGTTTTTCAAGCATCCTCAAATATTACAATTTATTTAGTTTATTAATTGCTGATAAAAGAAATATGTGTGTATATAGTTCACTATCCATATAGTAAGCGATTAGAAACATTTTTTGAAAAACTTTTGTTTGTGTTGTCATTAAATTTTGTGACTAATAGCTAATAAATATTATAAGAGTGATGGTTTTGATGGTTTCAGTTGAGTATTAGGGACCATTTTATACTGTGTTTTGTAAGAGAGATAGAGAGCTTAAAACCTGTGTAATGGAACTGTTCTTAGCATTAGCTAGCATCTTATTACAGCAGTTGAGTGAATGTAAAAGCTAAAGCCAAAAGCAATAGTTGGTATGCTAAATCTACACTAGTTTGGTTTCCACTTCTGACAGGGAATCGAGTAGGAAGAGAACACTCTTCACCGTTGAAAATGACCTTTGAAGGGAACCCATCTCCTTTTGCAATTCGGATATTCGGTGAATACTTCTTGGTGAAGGAGATAACAGATTGCTGTTTTCCGGGCACATTCGGTTTGGTTGAATTGTCTAAAGCTATGAGGTAGTTTGATCCTAGAATTCCTTGCAAGAAAACAGTATGGTTGAGGGTTGGAATGGTTGTTCCATTGAAAGAATATGCTTTATCGTAGCCGCGAGGAGTCTTCTTGAATTGCAGTGCAGTGAACCAATCCTCAAAGTTGGTGCTCAACCAGTTGAAGAGAGTGAGTCGAGCACTCCACCCACCTTTGAAATCGGAAACCACATGCCAGTTTATGCTCACTCCACAGTGATCAGCACATGGTAGTTTTTTGGGGATTGTGAAATGCTTCAGTTTGGCCCAAGCAACGGCCTTTTGTGATCTGTTCTTGAAGGGTACAAGAAGAGCTTCTGGGGGGAGAAGCATTGCTGGTGAATTGGGGTTGCATTTTCTGGTGTTTTCATTCTCACAGCCGCAGGCACATGTGTTGCATGGGATCACAGACTCATTGTAATAAGCTGAGAAAGAAACACAGCAGCGACTTCGCCCTTTGGCTGGCTTGGTGATGTTGCAGACTATTTGCCAACTTGAAATGGCTATAACCGTTGCTTCAAGTCCTCTTGAATCTGGAAATCTTGCAGGCTCCACTCTTCTGGGTAATCCACATTTGTAGTTGGGGTTCAGAATGCCCGTTATTTTCCATTTCTCTGGAGGGAAAATTGAAGTTTTGTTTAGATCAGGTGGAATTTTGAAGACTTGCATGGTGAAAACGGATTTGGATTTGCTGGGGTCCATGATCACAGGTAAAAGAGTTCCGTTTTTGCAACAGTTAGGTATCTTTCCAAGTTCAGTGTCGTTGTATTTCTCTGGAGGCAAGTCACTGAGAATGGGGTTTATCTGACAGTTAATCATAGAGAAATCCATGTCTTTGTAGTACTTTCCTGCTTCACCACTGATGCAACTTCCAGAGTCTATCTCACGTGTGAAAGCACCTTTCAGAGAGTATATAAACTCCCCTCTTGTCCACTCCCACGTCAAGTTCCAATGATCCAACCGTCCCAAGTAGTGTTCATTCTCCATCTTCACCTGAACCATGTAATTATTCTCAAACACTTGAGTCACGTCATAGGATATCAGAAGATCCCCTTTCTGCCTTGCCAAGAATTTTGTCTTCTTAAGTGTAACCTTGAATTTAGGGTCCTTTTTGCAGCACGCGTACATGGAACTCTCTGTGGAATATGATTTAACCAGTTAGATCACATCTCAAACAAGAAATGTCGTCTGCTATTATTGTTGGAAACTTGTTTCAGAACAAACTTGATAAAAGCTTATCATAAATCATTAAAATTGGAGAATCATGAGCACATAACATACAATGATATGTGATGTTTGTGAAATATAAAGTGTAAGGTGATAAACTGAGTCCGATCATTGAAACGGTTTTAATGTGAATCTATGTAAATAATTATGAATTTATTAGTTTTGTTGGCTTACGTTTGAGGCTAGAGGTACGAGGTTATGGACTCAACCCAATCAAATGGTGAAAAGGTCTTAATGGAGATCTCTGAAACTAAGAAAAAAGATCTTATTTATTTCTCATAAAGAGGGGAGAGGACATTAAATGTGGAGATTAATTGTATATGTAGTATTGTAGTTAATTTGGAAATATGACTCAAGATAAAACCAGATATAAGAAGAAGGGGAGAACATTATCCTATGTAAGAGAAAGAAGATGACATGGTAAAAGAACATACAAGATATTACTAGAATTGAGACAAGGTAACAACAACTGGAGAGAGTATTTTCAACTCATATTTTACATTATATTCATTATATTTTATATTTTATGTTTTTAATAACTTGAGTGTCGGAGTATATTTTGCTAGTGGAGCCATCTCGGAGTTTAAGAGACCTCAACTTCATGTTCTGGTTGAGAGATATCCGTCTCCGCTAGAACATAAAACATGGAAAAGGTAATTATGTAGATGAAGAGTAGTACTCACTACGGGTAGTTGGTTTGGGGCACTTGTAACCATCATTTACCAACTTGATGGTTTTTGGCATAGGAATCGTAGGAGGCTTTACTCCAAACTGGGTTCCAATAAGCTGGATGATGGCTTGGATTTGGCTTAAATCTTGAGCTGTGTTGATTGCGGTATCCAAGTCTGGCACAGAGCCTCCAACAAAGGTAGTGCCATTTCCAACAGAAGCAGGGAACTCTGTTGCTTCTTCTATGTTACCTCCACCGACGGAGACTAGAATCTCGTCATGTTGAAACTCTATGAACAACTTCCACGCTTTCACCACTTCCTTGCCTGTGTTGAGAACTGTTGCGGTGGAATTGAAGGCCCAAGATTGCGCCGTTACATTCTTGACGTGAGGGTATTCTTTTTTTCGAGTGAGAAAGTCATAGGAAATGAAAATCCCGCTACAAGTTTCCCCTGCTGGAGGCAAAGCCTTGGCTTGTTGGCCCTCACACTCATGAACTAGTATTGCACATGAAAGAAAGAAAACTGCTATCACTGCTACCAGTGATGGTGAAGGTGATAGATATGGCAATAGTGTAGTTGCCATGCCCTCTTGTTTGCAATGAGCTTAGGATGGTGAAAGGTGAGAAAAAGGATGCATGGTAGTTGGTGGAGAGAAAAAAACTGAATAGTTGGAAGGTTGAAGAATGGAAGAAAGATATAGAGAGTGAGATGTGGTGTGGGAGTAGAGTTATGTTATGGATAGGAAGGAAGTGAAGTGCATGGAAAATCGAAATATGGGTGAAGAATAAGTCACAGCCTTATGTGTGCGATGGATTTGGCGGAGACAACGACTAAGGCACATTTTCAAATCTCTATTTTTGCACTCACACTATGGTATAAAAAATATTGTTTATTGGAAGATCATAGTTTCAAATTTATCATTCTTTCATACTTCCATTTTACAATGAATATATGTTACTACTTTATCTTAAAATTTTGTTTAGAAACATGATAGTTTCACACTTTTAAAAATTACTTTTATTACAATTTTTATTTAATAATTTAATTTATATTTTAGTTAAATAATTTAATTAATTTATTATTATTATATATTGTTGGAAATCTCACGTCGACTAGAGATTAAGACATTTCATTGTATAAAAGTGGATGCAAACCTCATCCCATGACCCGGTTTTATGGGGTTGAGTTAGACTTAAAGTTCACTTTGTTATATGGTATCAGTATCATTTCGAGTCTATCCTAACGACTGTTTGTTGGGCTTCTCAGGCCATCCGCTATCGGATCATTATCAGATTACCCAAAATATGTTATTCCACGTACGAGCTGTCACTATCGGAGCGAGAGGGTGTGTTGGAGATCTCACATCGACTAGAGATTAAGACATTTCATTGTATATAAGTAAGTGCAAACCTCACCCCACGGTTTTATAGGATTGAGTTAGGCTTAAAGTTCACTTCGTAATATATATAGTTGTTAAATAAATGTAAGAAAAAACATGAGTGCCAAAATAGTTTTTTAGGTATGAAAGTATTATTTTGTGTTACATGGTGGTTGAAAATGCGTAAACAGAAATTCCAAAACCTTGGCCATGCAGCAAATATCCTCTGTTTTATTTGATATCTGCATTAGATAGAAGGAGATAGGCAAATATTTATAGACCTTCAATGAAGTTGACACCACTGTTCTTCAACCAAACATCACCTTGGATCAGGTTTTTTACAGTGAAGTGGTTGGCCTCAGCCTCAGTTTTGATGATGTGGTAACCACTCCAATTCACTCTTTCACTGGTACCAGCTCCTGGTCCTTTGTTCATGTACTCTCCATAATATAGGGTCTCCAAATAGCTTTTATGTTCCGCATCCCATTCGGCCCATCCCTCAGGGTCAATGTGCTTGTCCAAAAACGATTGCATCACAACAGTTCTTGAGAAGTTCTTCCACGGGCGGCCCAAATAAGTTTTGAAAGAGTCTATAACGGGCCTGAGATCCGCGCAGGGGGAGAGCTCACACTGTTGAATTGAAGTTCCTGTGTTCTGGTTTGGGTCTGTTCGTCCTTGGGCCGTCACCATGTTTTTCTGACTACTCATGGGCTTCCGGGCCTCTAGCTTACAGTTCTGGAACACAGCAGCAGCGTTTCCGAAGATGAAGTCAATGGTGCCCGCAATGAAGGAGTCGCGGTAGAACTGTCTGTTGGAATGGGCGTAGAGAGTGTCTTGATATGCGTCCACGCGGCAACGATTTATCACCGATTCGTCAGAGCCCACGCGAAGAGCCACTGCCTGGTGCTTTTCTGGGCCTGCTGTATTCTGAAACCAAATGTCTTGGGCTATAAACCCATCCCCAACCGCCGCTGCTTACACCAATTATTAACAGTTAATTTTGAACAGGCCCAAAATGTATTATTTAAAAAAAAAAAGGAAGGTCCGTACCAACAGTAGCAGTTCTGAAGGTGCCCGTTCCGTCGATGAAGTTCAAGCTTCCGGTGATTATAGTGGTATTCATGCCGTCACCCACCAGCATCACGTTCTTCTTTCTCTTTCCGATTTCAACGTTCTCTTTATATGTTCCGCTCTTCACATGAATAACATACCTCTTCTTGCTTTTCTCCGGCGCTGATGCCACCGCTTCAGCAACCGTCTTGAAGTCACCACTCCCGTCCTTAGCCACCACAACGTTCGCCGTAATCTCTCCCGCCCAAGACTCCAACAGCTTCCGATCCCTGCTTCTCACCCATGATGGAAACTTCCCATTTTCCGACACCTCTTCCACCTTCGGATTTGGAGGCAGAACAGCAACAAGCATGGCTAAAGAGGTTCTTGCGCGCGAGATCAATTCCTGAACCTCTTCCTCCATAACCCTTCCACCTCGCTCCTCCAATCCATCCAAGCATGTTACATGATTGGTGAGCACGCTGCTGAGCCAAGTGTGTGCATCTTCAACAGAATCAGCGGTGTCTTTGGCTAGGCTCGCCTTTGAGTCCCGAACTCTTTCCATGGATAACTCCATGAGCTCCACGCAATCCCGCAAGGCAGCTTCTTCTCTTGGATTGTTCATCCTCACCCTTGTGGCGTTCGCTGCCTCCATCGCTTTCTCAATGTGTGAAGCGGATCTCGCTAAAAAAGACTGGAGCAAGCCGAATTTGTGGTTTTGCGAGATCGGATCTTGTACCAGTTCTAAGACATGTGCTAAGCATGCTGGAGTATCAATTGCGTGATCGCAAACATGGTGAGAGATGGTGTGGCTGAATAAGATGGTGGGTTTTGTGAGATAAGAAGCGATGAGAGCTGATGAAGTTAGCACAACAGCTACAGAGAGGATTAAGCATATGGTTTTGGAAACGGGTTTTCTAGGGTTTTCTAACAGAGATTGGTGTGTTGCCATGCTTCTCGGTGTGGATGTTCTTGCTTATCTGTGTTTGGTTCAGTGTTCTTATATAGACGGATGAATTGAGTCACTCTTTTAGAGTGCTGATAACATGTGACTTTTGCTTTATGAAATATCTGTTTTGCTTTTAGTTTTGCACTGAGGTTTTTCTTTTTCACTGCAGAGGACATTCACGTGCCTCGTACAAATAATTTCATGTTTTTTTTACTTCACTTAACTAATACTTGTGTCGGATTGAAGACCTAATAGTAATGCAGCAAATATCAGTTGGAGGCTGCAACAGTTTGCAAATGTCACAATCTCTTTCTCTTTTTCTTTAGTTTTTGTTCCGGACAGATATGGATATAGACCCTGTACAACTAAGGCCTGTAAAACTAGAGTCTCTTTTATAAGTACCATTTGATTTGAGTTTGAATTTTGATCGAATAGTGAGAGAAGAAGATTTGCTTAAAAATTATTATTTTTTAAAATAATTTTAATTATTAAAATTTTTTATAAAATAATTTTTAAATTAGTATTCAACCATTAATTAGAAAAATTTAACTACTTAGTATTTTATATTATAAATTAGTCTATATTTAGATAAAATTTATATAACTAATTTAGATATAAATTTAAAAATCATTTTATACATTTTTATTAATAATAAAATTCATTTTAGATAATTTTTTAATCTCTAAATTAATATCTAATTTAATTAATATATTTATTAATTATTTTATTTTTAAATTTAATTATTATTTATTAATTTTTTTTTTGAAATCTTATAACACACTTCATTCAGCTTTTGTTTTGGACTTTTTCCAACTTTCATCTCAATGATGAATTCTCTTATAAACAAAAATATGTTAAATAAAATATATATGCATTAACATTGTTGAAAAAAATAACTAAATTTTTGCTTATGAGAAAAATTGCATTAATTATTATTAAGCTTTTAAAAAATATTAAACAACATCGTGTAAAAACAAAGTTAAAGAAATGTCCTTCACATAATCCCACCTCAATGTATTGTATTGTATCCATCGTACATTACGTCCTTTCTGATTCTTCTCGTTTTTCAATCATCGTACTATGTTAAATCAAATCGTAAAGATATTTTTGTTTATTTGTTTTAAAAACATTATTTTATATAGTAGTCTTGAAAACATGATTTGATACATAATTTAAAAATATTATTTTAAATAGAATATTGGAATTTCTTATATTTATCACATCACTTATAATATTTAATAAAAAAATTCACAGATCCACCATAAATGTTTTAATTCAAACAACTTAACTTTTTCTTACATCTCCTTTCAAGTTACTCTAAATTTACTTTTTCAACTACTCACACAATTTTTTTTTCTAATCCAATCATGTTATTCTTTTAAAAAATAATAAAATTTATGAATAAATAGTAATAATTGCAGCAAGAAAGCTTACTTTAATAATTACTCGGAGACAAAAAGCAAATGATTTTAATACTGACATGTGACAGTGGAGTTAATTGTCTTTACCCACTTATACATGTCTAAAGTTCAGCTTTCTCAATCAACTACTTTTTTTTTATGAATGTAAAAGTTATATTCTACAAACATAGTTTTTATTTTTTTTATATTTTATAACGTAAGATTGTGTTCGATATATTTTTTTATTTCGAATTTAAAGTGTTATGTGATATCCAAATGTTAAGTTGAAGACTTTATCATCTTACACCAACCTATTCTAATTAAAATTTGTCATAAAGTGTAGATATTAAATTTAAAAACTAACCCAACCAACCATGTTCTAATAAAGGGACCAATTACTACAACTTTCATTTGACAGTACCAGTAGTTCCAAACTTAGTAAGAAATAAGCTAATGAATGAATGTATAACTGAATACTAATGAATAGCACTTACTACCAAAGACAAAACTCCACATTTCTCAATTTCTCACATCATCTAACATTTAAGACACTTCTCAATAATATTTTCTTTTTCTTGTTCTGTTTTCACATGTGAAGTATAAAAGTACTATATTGTTTTCAACTTTTTAAAAATAGAAGTAGAAAATAAAATAAAAAATGTTTTTGTTTTCCTATATATATATATATAATTAATTACAGCTTTAATTAATTACAGCTTCATGGAAACATTCATTTTTATATTTATTTAATCTTTTTTTATAAAATATTTATTGAATTTAGCATGCGTGTTAATATTAAAAATAGAGTATATAATATTAAAAGTAATAGCTAAAATATTACAGATATCTGTGTCATCCTATCTCAGTAAGTTGTTTTAACAAGTAATATATATATATATATATATATATATATATATATATATATATAACACAGACACACATCTAAACATAACTGGTGCGTGCTCCAAGAAAAACATCCATAAGAATATTCAGGGTTTAGGGTCCTGGCACATAAGTTTATTTAAGGTTAAACATTATATAGTACCGGTACAAACCAAACCTTGGTCGCGCCCCACATAGCAAAGATTACATTTTAGAGGCCTTCTATATAGTTCACCCCTGTGTTCTTCAACCAAACATTTCCTTGGATAAACTGTTTTACTGTGAACTTGTTGGCTTCTGCTGTAGTTATGGTCTTATGGTAACCAGGCCAGTTCACTCTTTTGCTGGTTCCAGCACCTGCTCCACTGTTCATGTACTCTGCATAATACAAAGTTTGCAAAAAGTCCTTACTCTTGTCATCCCACTCTGCCCATCCTGCTGGGTCAATATGGTTCTCTATTGTCGACTGCATCACAACAGTTCTGGAGTACTTCTTCCATGGTCGACCCAGATAAGTTTTGATGGAACCCGCAACAGGCTTGAGATCTGAGCTGGGTGTTATGTTACATTGTTGAATTGAAGTTCCTGTGTTTTGGTTTGGATCTTCTCTTCCTTGAGCCGTCACCATGTTTTTTTGGTTACTCATGGGCTTTCGGGCCACCAAGTAGCACTTTTGGAAGACGACGGCGGCGTTTCCGAAAATGAAGTCAACGGTGCCGGTGATAAAAGAGTCTCTGTAGAACTGCCTGTTGGTGTGTGCGTAGAGAGTGTCTTGATAGGCATCTACGCGACAACGGTTTATGACGGATTGGTCGGCACCTACTCGAAGAGCCACTGCTTGGTGCTTCTGTGGGCCTGCAGTGTTCTGGAACCATATGTCTTGACCTATAAATCCATCCCCCACAGCAGCTGCAAACCCATGTTCCTAGTTAGTTTCAGTTTTTCAAAATTTATCACTACTCTCACAACTCACAACCAATTCCACATAGGAAAATAGTAGCTTAATGCAAAAAAGAACAAAGTTTGGTAAAAACATTGTAGTAAGCAGAAGAATGATATTTGGAGTATTATTCTACTAAACTATTATCCACGTTTGATTTTAAATCTCGTCAAAGTACCATAATTCATTTTGGGTTGATTTTTTAATATCGGGTTAGTTTTTGAATTTGAAGTCGTTTTTTAACTATAGTGTTAGTTGTGACAGGGTATGGTTATCTATGTCTCTTTTGTTTTTCTTTTGTTTTGTAACAAGTTTGTATCATCCTAAACTTTACCACATGTATTATATCTTTTATTTGGTGATAAAAAAAGCAGAAGAATGAGAAAAAGAGAGAGAGGGAGAGATCCATACCCACAGTTGCAGTCTGAAATGTGCCCGTTCCGTCAATATAATTCAAGCTGCCGGTAATTACAGTTAGATCCTTACCATCTCCAACGAGCATCACGTTCTTCTTCTTCTTACCAATTTCAACATTCTCTTTATATGTTCCTTTTTTCACGTAAATAACATACCTTGTCTTACTGTTATCAGGTGCAGATGCCACAGCCTCAGCCACAGTCTTGAATTTCCCACTTCCATCCTTTGCCACCACAACGTTGGCATTGATGTCCCCAACACTGGACTCCAAAAGCCTCCTATCCTTGCTGCTCAACCAAGAGGGAAACTCCCCATTCAGTGGCTCATCGATTGGTTCAACCCTCGGGGGCAAAACAGTCACAAACATGGCCAGAGCGGTTCTTGCTCTGGATATCAAGTCCTCAAGTTCAGCCTCCATAAGGGCTCGAGCTGTCCCCTCTAACCCATCCAAACAAGTTGCATGGTTAGTGAGCACGCTACTTAGCCATGTGTGTGCATCTTGCTGTGACTCAGTGGTTTGGTTTGTTAGAGTTAGCATTGAGTCCAAAACTCTGTCGATGGATAAATCCATCAGCTCCACACAGTCGTTCAAAGCTGCTTCCTCCTTGGGACTGTTAACCCTAAGTTTGATGGAACTAGCTGTGTTCATGGCTCTCTGAATGTGTGAGGTGGATTTCAATAAGAAAGAGTGGAACAAATTGAAGCTGTGGTCTTTTGTTGTGGTGAAGATGGGACCTTGAACCACTTCTGAGAGGTGTGCTAAGCATGATGGGTTATCAAGTGCATGATGACAGAGATGTTGAGGAGAGGATTGGTTAAGGAAGGAACTGGGTTTGATGAAATAAGAAGCAGCAAAGACTGAGGAGCATATGAGAGCAGCCAAAGAGAAGATTAAACAGATAGTTTTGGTAGCAGAATTTCTTGGCCTCTCTAGCAGAGATTCTTGGATAGCCATACTTGTAAGTGTTACTAGTGCCTTGTTTTAGCCATGCATCATTGCCCTTATATATAGGCCAAAACACTTCTGTAGATAACATATCATAAATGTTTTTTTTTATAAATAAAACACCCTAAACATAATTTTTTTAATTTTAAAAATTATTTTATCATTTTGTTTATATTTTCATGAGATTTTTTTTTTATAAATATTAATATTTTATTGGATGTAAGTGAAATTGGGTGTAAAAATATCATCACCCATAACATATACCTGCTTCTAGATTTAGAATATTTTCATCATTTCATAACAAAAAAAATTGAAATTTATTTTTTAATAATTATATTACTTTTAAAAATGAGCTATTAAATGATGGGTGAAATGTCAAAATATTATTTTTATTATTAGAGTGTAAAGATATTAATCCAAAATAAGATAATAATCTTATGACACTTTGTTAGAGTCAACACTGATTAGTAATCCTATAGACATGTAACTTCAATAATTCACCGTTTTCTTCCCCTTTGTACTTTGTACTTTGTGGATGTCACTACTCAAGAGACATGTGGCTTCAATAATTCACCATTTTCTTCTCCTTTATATGTTGTGGATCCCACCATATATTCTTTCTGTAAACCGTGTGTTGCACGTGATTTTATTTAAAAATATAATATATTTCTTATATAAATTTGATTTCACAAAATTTAAAATAATAACAAATAATATGTATAATATATATAAAAGTTTATTATTATATAACTTTGAAATTATATTTGAAATATAATTTTAAACCTAAAGTCGTACATTCTATATACTCTTTTCAAATAAAAAATCCTATACTCAAAATCTTTTTATATATACTTAAAGAATGGGTGAAAGTGTTCATACTACATTTGAGAAAACTTTTAGCTTGTGATAACATAAGATAATGTTATAAAAATGTGAGGAGAGCCTCTTTTCACATCTTATCATACGCTTCGACGTGTGGTTTGGATTAAATTTTCAAATTTAATTTTTATTATTTTACTTGTCTTTTGTCGGTAGAACGTGAAGAGCAACGACAAGTTCATGTCCCATTTGTGACATGTCCAAATGTATATAGAAACGTGGAGAGAGAAGAGAACATGTTATTTTTCACATTTTTACGACACCAATTCAATTGTGTGTAGAAGTAAGAAAAATTCCACGTACTAAATATTAGAGCATTCTCATATTATATATTCTGATATTATATATTCTCATATTATATAAGTGCGTGCAAACTTCATCCCATGAGTCGATTTTATGAGGTTGAGTTAGGCTTAAAGTCCACTTTGTAATATGGTATTAGGAGTCATTTTGAACATATCCTAACTAGTGTTTGGGTTGGATCTATCGTGTCACCCGCTATCGGACCACTATTGGACCATCCATAATATATAGTCTCACGCACGAGTTGACAAGTGCAAACCTCACCCTATGAGCCGATTTTATGGGGTTGAGTTAGACTTAAAGTTTACTTTGTAATCAAATTCTCTTCATTTTATCATTAAATTAAGTTATTATCCATATTTTTTCATGTGATTTTCATCAAAATTCTACCGATTTAAACTACAAGTATAATTAAATTTTAAGTTAACTTTAGTTTTGGATGTATTATGTTGTTTCATTCAGTTCAATTGAGCCTTAGACTAAATATCTTTGTTTAAGATACCTTAAAAATATATTAATTAATTAAAATAATAATATAAAACACATAAACGGCTAAAAGAAAATAATAAAGACAAGTGATGTAAGGAACGTATTTTATGGTTCCATTTATTTATTTTTTATTGCTGATAAAAATAAGTATTTTAGCTGAAAATAAATTAATAATTAAACTTAAAAATATCATATAAGTATTAAATTTGAGCAATGCGATTCATATAATATATTAAAATGAAAAGTCACTTTTATTAACTAATAAAATTTTATTTTTTTTGGAAATAATATATTTTAAATTTATTAACGTAGCCAGAACTAAAATATATTTAAACAAATTTCTCTAAGTAAGTCTGTTTGGGAAAAATCAAAAAATGAAATGAAATTTAAATTTTTGTATAGATAAACTAAAAATAAGAATTTAGATAAGTTATATAAAAGAGCTGTTATATATTAATTTTTAGTTATATATTATTTATATATACCTATAAAAGAGTTTATCCAAATATATTCTAAATATTCCATCATAATAATGTTAGTGCATTCGTTGTGTCCTTAGAACTAAAATAAAATAACCTTTTTTATATTATTTATTTTAAAAATAAATATCAGTATTGTGTTATTAATTTATTATTTATTATTAGTATTAATGGTTTATTTTTATGTTATTATTATAAAAAAAAATAGCAACATATTGCATTTAAGGTTTTCACCAATTCAAAATGTTGTCCGTTGTTCACAATAAATGTAATAATGTATTGAAATTTTAAAATGTACGAGATGATAAGCATAGTATATATATATATCATAATTAATTAAAAATCATAGTATTTTAATCTAAAATATTAAAAGTACATTTTAATTTTTAATAATATAATATTATAATCTCCAAATTATAATACATATGCAGATCATGTATGCCAAATCATATATCGATAACGTATCACACTTGTTACATAAACATAACTTTCAAGTCTTGGACAAACAAAGTCATATAAAGCCTAATACCATATATTTTTAATTTTTAAAATAATATTTAATTTAATTGATGTAATAATTATTTATTTTTTAATCAACCGTGACACCACAAAATAAACTCCTTAAGTTTAAACTTTTATATTTATATTTTTTCAGTTATTAAAAACATTTTGCAACCTACAAAATATGACGTTAAAAGTTATTCTTTTGTTTGAAAGCATATTTTTAAATTGCGTAAATAAAAGTAATAAAAAAGGAAAAAAGGTATAAAATATTATAATATTTACGATGTGTTTACATCAAGTCAAATACTATTAATTACGTCGAGAAAAGGAAATTTTTTTCTCTTTCACATGCAGAAATACACTAAGAAAGACACGTAAAATTCGGTGATAACAAATAAATGCTCCTCTGAAATACGAGATGACCATTTTTTTCTTTATTTTTTAAATTATTTTTAAAGATAAAAATATATTTGTAAACTTATATTTTTAATATTTTTAATATTTTAATTTTTTTTTATATTTATCACACTACTTATAAAATTCAATTATTTTTTTTTCACAAATTCAAAATACATATTTTATTCCAAATAATCTAACTATTTTTCAATTTCCTTTCAAATCATTTAAAATTTACTTCTCCCGACACTCACATATTTTTGTTTCTAATATGTATTTTTTTTTAAATAATAAAACTTATCATTATCAATAATTAATAATGGCAGCAAACAAGAAAAATTATTAAATAAAAATTAATTTTAGAGATTAATTTTTTTAAATTTTTATTATTGTTAAATAATTTTTAATTTGATATGTAATTAATTACAAATATTTTTCTATCAAATTTAAAATATAGATTATTGATAATTAAAACCTTGATAATTAGTTAGATATCAATTTAAAAACTGTTTTTTTATATTTAAAATGATTTATAATTTAATTAATATAACAATTAATTATTTTTTTCTATAAAATTAAATTTTTTTTAATACAAGAAAGCATGATGGACAGTGGAGTACCATAATTTCAATCCAAGTAAATTGTCTTTACCCACTTATACATGTCTAAAGTTCAGCATCTTTTGCACTATTGAGTGTAAAGAAATAGACTCAAGAAATTACCATAAATTGTAAAATCATTACAAGATTGAAGTGAATCAACTATTTTTTTTAATGAATGTGAAAAAAGTTATATTCTACATACAAACATGATTTTAATTTTTTATATATTTTATAACGTAAGATTGTGTTTGATATATTTTTTTATTTCACATTTAAAGTGTCATGTGATATCCAAATATTAAGTTGAAGCCTTTATCATCCTACATAAACCTATTATAATTAAAATTTGTCATAAAGTGTAGATATTAAATTTAAAAACTAACCCAACCAACCATGTTCTAATAAAGGGACCAATTACCACACCTTTCATTTGACAGTACCAGTAGTTCCAAACTTAGCAAGAAAGAAACTAATGAATAAATGTATAACTGAATACTGAATAGCACTTACTACCAAAACACAAAACTCCACATTTCTCAATTTCTCACATCGTCTAACATTTAAGACACTTCTCAATAATATTTTCTTTTTCTTTTTCTTTTTCTGTTTTCACATGTGAAGTATAAAAGTACTATTGTTTTTCAATTTTTTAAAAATAGAAGTAGAAAATAAAAAACAATTGTTTTGTTTTCCTACATATATATATATATATAATTAATTAATAGATGGAAAGGTAGTTTTAATTAATTACAGCTTCATGGAAACAATAATTTTTATATTTATTTGATTTTCTTATAAATATTTATCGAATCTTCTTTATAAGACTGAATTTATTATATTTTATTTCTTCTTCTTTCTTTTGTAAGGTGGAGTTGTATTATTTTTACCTTTTAATTATATTTTCTTATTTTTAACCCTTTTATTATATAACATATTGATAGTAACCTTTTAATAAGGGTTGTAAACTTGAAGTGTTCCCTTTAAATTAAAATATTTTTTTACATTTAATTTTAAATTTATGTTTTATTATATATATTTATTTTTAAACTGATTACATCAATAGAGTTGTATACAGCTCGGGTTATGAAATTATGATTTTCAATAATAATATCCAGGACTTAGGGTCCTGACATAAGTTTATTTTACGTTAAACATTATATAGTACCAATACAAAAGCGCAAACCTTAGTCGTGCCCCAACATAGCAAAGATTGCATTTTAGAGGCCTTCCGTGTAGTTGACCCCGGTGTTTTTCAACCAAACATTTCCTTGGATGAGCTGTGTTACTGTGAACTTTGAGGCTTCTGTTGCAGTTATGCTCTTATGGTAACCAGGCCAGTTCACTCTCTTGCTGCTTCCAGCACCTGCTCCACTGTTATTGTACTCTGCATAATACAATGTTTGCAAAAAGTCCTTACTCTTTTCATCCCACTCTGCCCATCCTGTTGGGTAAATATGGTTCTCTATTGTCGACTGCATCACCACAGTTCTGGAGTACTTCTTCCATGGTCGACCCAGATAAGTTTTGATGGAACCCACAACAGGCTTAAGATCTGAGCTGGGTGTTAGGTTACATTGTTGAATTGAAGTTCCTGTGTTTTGGTTTGGATCTTCTCTTCCTTGAGCCGTCACCATGTTTTTTTGGTTACTCATGGGCTTTCGGGCAACCAAGTTGCACTTTTGGAAGACGACGGCGGCGTTTCCAAAAATGAAGTCAACGGTGCCGGTGATGAAAGAGTCTCTGTAGAACTGCCTGTTGGAGTGTGCGTAGAGTGTGTCTTGGAAGGCATCTATGCGACAACGGTTTATGACGGATTTGTCGGCGCCTACGCGCAGAGCCACTGCTTGTTGCTTCTGTGGGCCTGCAGTGTTCTGGAACCATATGTCTTGACCTATAAATCCATCCCCCACAGCAGCTGCAAACCCATATTACTACTTAGTTTCAGTTTTTCAAAATTTATCATTACTCTCACAACTCACAACCAATTCTACATAGGACAATAATAGTTTAATGCAAAAAATAATAAAGTTTGGTAAAACATTGCAGTAGTAAGCAGAAGAATGAGAAAAAAGAGAGAAAGAAATGGAAGAGATCCATACCCACAGTTGCAGTCTGAAATGTGCCCGTTCCGTCAACATAATTCAAGCTGCCGGTAATTACAGTTAGATCCTTACCATCTCCAACGAGCATCACGTTCTTCTTTGTCTGACAAATTTCAACATTCTCTTTATATGTTCCTTTTTTCACGTAAATAACATACCTTGTCTTACTGTTTACAGGTGCAGATTTCACAGCCTCAGCCACAGTCTTAAACTTGCCGCTTCCATCCTTGGCCACCACAACGTTGGCGTTGATGTCCCCAACACTGGACTCCAAAAGCCTCCTATCCTTGCTTCTCAACCACGAGGGAAACTCCCCATTCAGTGGCTCATCAACGATTGGTTCAACCCTCGGGGGCAAAACAGTAACAAACATAGCCAGAGTTGTTCTTGCTCTGGATATCAAGTCCTCGAGTTCAGCCTCCATAAGTGCTCGAGCTGTCCCCTCTAACCCATCCAAACAAGTTGCATGGTTAGTGAGCACGCTACTTAGCCATGTGTGTGCATCTTGCTGTGACTCAGTGGTTTGGTTTGTTAGAGTTAGCATTGAGTCCAAAACTCTGTCGATGGATAAATCCATCAGCTCCACGCAGTCGTTCAAAGCTGCTTCCTCCTTGGGACTGTTAACCCTAAGTTTGATGGAACTAGCTGTGTTCATGGCTCTCTGAATGTGTGAGGTGGATTTCAATAAGAAAGAGTGGAACAAATTGAAGCTGTGGTCTTTTGTTGTGGTGAAGATGGGACCTTGAACCACTTCTGAGAGATGTGCTAAGCATGATGGGTTATCAAGTGCATGATGACAGAGATGTTGAGGAGAGGATTGGTTAAGGAAGGAACTGGGTTTGATGAAATAAGAAGCAGCAAAGAGTGATGAGCATATGACAGCAGCTACAGAGAAGATTAAACAGATAGTTTTGGTAGCAGAATTTCTTGGCCTCTCTAGCAGAGATTCTTGGATAGCCATACTTGTAAGTGTTACTAGTGCCTTGTTTTGGCCATGCATCGTTGCCCTTATATATAGGCCAAAACAACACTTCTTTAGATAACATATACGTGCTTCTAAATTGATTATGTAATTTTTATAAGAGCTTAAAATGATAGTTTTACAACTTCAGCACACAAGATTCTAAAATAAATATATATAATAAATAGTAAATTTGTAATTAATTGATATAAAAAAATATTAAACTAATAGTATTAGGAGTTGTATTACCTTCTTTCAAATATAAACATTTTAAAACTTAAAATAATAATATTTTATTTATAAATTTTTATTTTAACTTAAAACTTTAATAGCTATTATTATAATGGTTAAAACTCTTAAGTCCGTTAAAGATATATGTAGATAAGAGATTAAAGCATTTCAAAGGATTTCAAAATATATAAGGGAGTCTAAATCTTACTTCATAACTCAGTTTTATGAAATTGAGTTATGTTTCAAATTTATTTCTTAATATGGTATATTTATTAATCTGATTATATTTTGACATTCTATACATTTTTATATTTATTGTTTTATTTTCTTTATATATATATATATATATATTTAATAATTATATTAATTTTAAAAATGAGTTATTAAATGATGGGTGAAATGTCAAAATATTATTTTTATTATTAAAGTGTAAAGATATTAATTACAAATAAGATAATAATCTTATCACACTTTGTTAGAGTCAACATTGATTACTACTCCTGTGTATAGACATATATTTTGACATGTAACTTCAATAATTCGCGATTTTATTCCCCTTTGTATTTTGTGGATGTTACTCGTGACATGTGGTTATGAAGTTCGAACACTTCTCTTAAATGGTGTCTAATTCAAAAAATATTTGTTAGATTTCTGACAATTCTAGTAGGGTCTAACACAATTTTAAAAAGGAAAAATACATTAATTTTCTAAAAATTCAAATTTTATTGTATAAATTGTCATTATGATTATAAAAATAAGAATCAAATTCTTGTGAACCAGTCATGAAAAACATCTTTCTGCTCTAAAAAAAAAAATCTGAAACATATTTGTGTACATAAATCTTTATTGTCAATTTATATAATTATATAATATATAGAACCGTGTCTCCGTGTCCTACATTTTAGAGTTTACGTATCTCCGTGTCCGTGTCCGTATCGTATAAGTGTTTGTGTTACACTACAAGAAAAACAACATTTAGCTGCAAAGAAAAGTGACGGCCCACTTGTGGACACTAAATAGTGTCAGCTTAACCTTCACAATTAAAGAAAAAAATAATAATAATAAAATTGAAGGTTTGGCTGACGCTATGCCTACTTAAATTTGAAGGCTTAACCTACACTATCTCTACACTATCTTATTTTAAATTTTTGAAGGTTTAGCCCCGCTATAACTTTAAAATTAAATTTAAATTGAAAGTCAAAATACCCAACCATGGTTTCATTTTTGGGGGCTTAAACTCATTCAAAAGCTTAAGCATTTGAGCAACTTAGTAGTGGAGCATTTGAGCAACTTAGTAGTGGAGCATTTGAGCAACTTAGTAGTGGAGCATTTGGAACGTGATTGAGCAGTGGAGCATTTGAGCATTTGGTATGTGATTGAACGTGACCGTGAACGTGACCGTGAACGTGATTGAGCAGTGGATCGTGAGCATTTGAGCGAGTGCGATTGAGCGATGGAGTGAGAACGACGGAGCGAGAGCAATGGAGCGAGAGTGATTGAGCGAGCGAGAGCTATTGAGCGATTGTACTCACAGTGAGTTTCCCTTCTCCTTTCTTAATCTTTCGCAGTAACCCTAACTTCTCAATTTCAGATTGTGTTTGCTGATAATATCCGATGATTGTTGCTAGAAGTCTCGGGGCAACGCTTGTGATACCTGACATCAGAGGAAACCAACCTGGTGATAGAATTTTATTTTGTGTTTGATGTTGCATCCTGTGTTTGATGTTGCATCCTGTGTTTGAAGTTGAATAAGATTAGGCTAGGTTTCACAAATGTCCATAGCTTCCAACCCATATCCACTAGGATACTAAGGAGCCACTTGCTTCTCATTCTCATAACCCTGCTCTCCACTGTATCCTTCACCAAACCCATTTCCAACACCAAACTCAACATAGAAATCATCTTCATGGTCACTTTCCTCGGTCACTTCCAAAAAATAAAAGAACCTTGGCTTCTCCAAAAGCGTATTCTTCATGATGGAAAATAAAATAGAAGAAAGAGTAGAAAAAAAAAGGAACAGAAAGTACAACTGCATTGTTCTGTAGTTTTCATTTTGTGAGCCTTTTATCTGCTCTTTAGTGCTCAAGAACCTAAGGTATTTTGTAATAGTGACAACACTAGAGTTTTCTTTTTCAAATTTCTAATAGCATCTAACTTGTTGTTTTGGGTATTTTTTACCATTAATTTCAAAGTTATTGTTATTAATATTGTTATTAATTTCAAAGTTATTGTTATTAACTTGTTGATTACAATACAAACATCAATGGTTTACTAACTAAGCTACAATGCAGAAGCAGTGTGGAATCACATCACAGTGTTAGCAAAAAAACCAGTATGTCCACTTCAATAATGGTTATCCTTGATGAATTGGGAAAGTTGTTTGAACTTTGAAACAAATATTGTGTATATACCTACTAATATGCCCTCTGAAGTTCTATTATGCACCCTAAGACAGGTATTAGGAGATTTGTTATGTCTAATAGCTGCTTAGTTTTTCATTTCCATGCTGTTTTTTCAAGGTGACAAAACCTGTTGGAGTCGTGGAAGCTGATTTAAAATCAAAGACCGAGCAAAGCATAAAGAATGTCAACAAGTCAGAAATAGAATTATGCAAGGATAAAAACAAAATTGAGGTAAGCCAATCTATTTCTTTTGACAACGAATAATATATATATTTGTTTTTTCTTTTAAATTTTCTACAGGAAGAGTACTAGATAAGACATGACAGTTATGTTGGGACAAGTCTGGTTATATTGTTGATTTTGTTGTTATTGCTGATCTGTGATTAGTATTTAACTGCTTGGAAGAAGTTTTTCTTTGATAATTTATATTTGTTTATGCTGTGAACTATATTTACAGGACATCCGTGGAAATGATGTGAGTCTGAATGATTTCACTGGGAAGGTTATACTGATTGTGAATGTTGTCTCACAATGGTAACATACTGTGTGTGTTCAGAAAGCTTAGGACTTGTGATGTTACCTCCATTGCATATATGCCACATCTTTAGGACTTCCAACATAAACTTTTTGCTTAATCATCATTCAAATTAACAAAGTGAAGTGAATTTTCCAACAACTCCCAATCTTTGCTCACTTTCCTTTCGATAAGAAAAGTTTGGTGTGCAGAAAGCTTCCTTGTCAAAGTTAAGTTTATTTAAATAAAATAGTTCATTCATATCTTCCAACTTCTTCTATTTAAGTATGTGATCACAGACTCAATCTTTAGTTCTTGAAGTCAAGAATATCAGAATCCACACAAAAAGAAAGTTCAAAAACAAAAAGCACTTTATTTTATTTATTCTTATTCTAAAAAGTGACAAACGTATTAAGAAATGTCTAGAAAAATACTAGTTACAGAATATTTAATATATTTTCTCATGATCATAAGCGCATTCAATATATTTTAATAAATTTTAATTATTTGAAGGTTATTTGTTAATGAATATTTTAAACACATTACTAAATAAGAAATATTTAATATATTAAATACTTTTAATTGTTTTAATAATTTGTGTTAAACGTTATTTCATGCAGAGATATCTACAAGAGGACAAGTAGTGTTGTTGGGAATGATCCTTCACTTGCGGAGTCTCCAAATGAGGACAAGTAGTGTTTTGATGGTATATAAACTAACCAATGGCTAATTCTTTCACTTTTTATTTATGCAAAACCATGAGTATATATAGTGGGTTTTATTTTTGCATTGATAAATACACATTATATACTTTGGGATACACATTGCTGGAAAGGTCATGTTTGAGATACAAATTGTTATTGTGTTACTCTAACCCAAAAGTATTCCAATTTCCTATGGATACGTGCATTCTACCAAATATAACAAATCAAAAGGTGCTCTTTGTTTCCACGATTAAGCCACTCAACATTTTTCTTTTTTTTTGGATTTTCTCAATACTATGCATGTAATTCAAATTATACCTTCACTAATGTTTATAGGATGTCAACTCATTTTTAGTTTTTTTCTACTTGAATAGTTCGTTTCACTTTATTGGTAGTTTTTGAAATGTTAACTTCTAATTTTTAAAATGGTTTAATAAAAAATAAATAAAAGGAATTACTGATAATTTTTTATAAAGAAAATAGTAAGCAACTAGTTTTACATTAAAAAAAATATAATAACACTTATATATTATTTAAACAATAATTAATTTTTCCTAAGAGAAAATATTATTTTTTATAAAAAACAAAATAAAAGTTAGCGTGATTAAAGTTGTCAGATGAAAAAGAATTTTATATTTTAAAATATTACTCTAAAGTCCAAAAACCTGTGTAGGCTAAGTTGTTTCAAAATTGTGTGGTTGCTACGTATACTTCAAAATTGTGTGGGTTAAGTGTAGGCTAAGCCCCGCTTTTATAATTTTTGTGTGACCATGCGAAGGCTTGTGTGTAGGCTAAGCCCGCTTTTATAATTTTTGTGTAACCAATGTGAAGGTTTGTGTGTAGGCTAAGCCCCGCTTAGAATATAAATATATTTTTTACGTGACCAATGCTAAGGCTAAGCTCACAGTTGGATAAAAATTGTGTGGCCCATGAGTAGGCTTAGCCCACGCTTTTTTTAATAAATAATATAAAATGTGGGCAAAATGTAGGCTAGGCCTATGCAAAAATGTGTCCAACCCAACCCCTACTATTTTACGTCGAACATATTAGCTGCCACATTTAAGTTGATGATAAGCCTACGCTAATTACACTTTTCGTTCGTTTACTGCACCTATTGTCCGTTTTTTGGCCTATGCTAAAAAGGATATTTCTTGTAGTGTTAGTGTTTGTGCTAAATAACAATAACAATAAGGTAATATTTATAATCCAAAATTTTTATACCAGACATTACCATTCTCAATATTATTATTTTAATATTTTTTTATATTATTTAATTATAATTTCACTTTTTATTATATATATTTATATTTAAATAAATCATATTAAAAATTTGTATATAATTTTCATGATTTGTCAAATATCATTTCTCCTTCAATAATTCACCATTTTCTTCCCCTTTGTAGGTTGTGGATCCGACAGTATACTTTTTATGTACCATTACTTGAAACCGTGTGTGGCATGTGATTTTATTTAAAAATATAATATATTTATTATATAAATTTGATTTCTCAAAATTTAAAATAATAACAAATAGTATAGTATGTATAATATATATAAAAGTTTATTATTATATAACTTATTTTTCACATTTTTACAACACCAATTCAATTGTGTGGAGATGATCTTTCTTCATTTTTTCACTAAACTAATTAATATCCAGATTTTTTTTTCATTTCATTATGTACAATTACTGGCCATCAAAATTCTAGCAATTTAAACTAAAAATATAATTAAATTTTAAGTCAACTTTAGTTTTGTATGTATTATGTCTTTTCGTTTAGTTCAATTGAGCCTTAAACTAAATATCTTTGTTTAAGACACCTTAAAAATATATTAATCAATTAAAATAATAATATAAAACACATAAACAGCTAAAAGAAAATAATAAAGACAAGTAGTGTAAGGGGAACCAGACTAGTATTTTAGCTGAAAATAAATTAATAATTAAACTTAAAAATATCATATAAGTATTAAATTTGAGCAATGGGATTCATATAATATATTAAAATGAAAAGTCACTTTTATTAACTAATGATGATTTTATTTTTAATTATGCCGTTTTCAAAAACAATTTTATTCTTTTGGAAATAATATATTTTAAATTTATTAACATAGCCAGTTTGAACTAAAATATATTTAAACAAATTTCTCTAAGTAAGTCTGTTTGGGAAAAATAAAAAAATGAAATGAATTTTAAATTTTTGTGTAGATAAACTAAAAATAAGAATTTAGATAAGTTATATAAAAGAGCTGTTATATATTAATTTTTAGTTATATATTATTTATATATACCTATAAAAGAGTTTATCCAAATATATTATAAATATTCCATCATAATTATGCTAGTGCATTCGTTGTGTCCTTAGAAATAAAATAAAATAAATTGTTTATATTATCACTAGAAGAAATCAATTTTTAGATAATTAGTTACAATAGGAACTAAAATAGAGACCATTTTAGAAACTAAAAAAAATTGGTTTCTAAATTAGTTTCTATTATTTTCTATTATTGTTAAATAGTTTCTAAATTGGTATTTAATTAGTAACTAAAGTTTTAACTACCAATAATTTAGTTTCTAAATTTGGTAGCAAAAACGTTGGTTGCTAATTAGATACCAATTTAGAAACTATTTAACAATAATATAAAATAATAGAAACTAATTTAGAAATCAAATTTTTTTTGTTACTAATTTAGAAATCAAATTGGTTTCTACCAAGGTTTCTATTTTATGATTTTCTTATAGTGTATTTATTTTAAAAATAAATCATTATTTGTGTTATTAATTTCTTATTTATTATTAGTATTAATGGTTTATTGTTATGTTATTATTATAAAAAATAGCAACATATTCCTGTTAAGGTTTTCACCAATTCAACACATTGTCCGTTGTTCAAAATAAATGAAATAATGTATTGAAACCACTTAAAATGTACGAAATTATATATATCAGAATTATTGATCATAATATATAAACAAGTCAAGTGATATAACATAATACAATTTTAAATATTAATAATGTATAAAAATTATTGATCATAGTATTCTTATAAACAAGTCTATGAAGTAATTGTATACTTAAAACATTATTTTCCGATTTATCAATCTGATTATATTTTGACATTCAATACATTTATTTATTTATTTATCATTTTTATTTTCTTTATTTTTCTTTTTTATTAATATAAAAATTTATTTTTTAATAACTATATTATTTTTAAAAATAATTTATCAAATGATGGGTGGAATGTCAAATATAATTTTTATTATTAGAATGTAAAGATATTAATCCCAAAAAATATAAGAAAAACTATGTTCTACAATGTGATGATTTTAGTAAAAAATATATACAGTAAAAATTAAATTTATAATTAAATAATATAATATTTTTTTTATTAAAATGACATTATTATTAATTGTTAAGAGATTTAGGGAAAAGTTTCAACATAAAAAAATCTTCATAATTAATTAAATATTAATTTAAAAAATATTTATAAATAATAAATATTAATTTAAATATATATATATATATATTTATTTTTTATAAATAATATTTAATATAATTAATGTAATAACTAATTATTTTTAATCAACCGACACTCCTACTCTATATTCCTGTCATTTTATTAATTCACCCGTCCCTTTTAGTACTTTGTGAATCTTACTACTCCAATAGACATATAGCTTCAATAATCTAATATTTTCTTATTCTTTGTACTTTGTGGACCCCACAAATATTCCTGACAAATGATATCTCTTATTACAAATGTTGTTTAATAAAATATTATACCAATAATTTTTTTTTAAAAATAATATATAATTTAATTAATATAGTAATTAATTATCTTTTATTTTTATAATTTTTTTAAATATTTTTTTTAGTATACAACATTAGTTTTCTTTTTTAAATGAGAAATAACTTTTTATATTAAACGGAAATAGATAAGAAAATAAATTATTTTAAGTTGAGAATATTATCTTTGTTTAAATAAAAATAAGATAAAAGAGGTAGGTACGAAATTGTGTACGATTGATGTATTAGGTAGGATGATTGTGTACAAATAAACATTTAATTGGGTACCTTGCAAAATTAATTGAGGAACAAAAACTTCAAGACTATTGTACATATAGGAAATTAGAATTCATTTATTAATAATTATAAATTGAATATTTTATTTTATTTTACATAAGTATTTTTAAGTTAAAAAATATTTTTTTATTATTGTTAGATGTTAAGACTTTCTTAGAAAGACATTTCAATTGTGATTTGCCTCTTTTGGTGAACACTAGTTACTTTTACTGAAGTGTAACTTTTATTGATTTGTCTTTATTAATTTTATAATATGATTAAATTTAAATTTATTTTGTTTCGAGAAGTGAGATTATTTTGAACATTAATAAAAGGATTTCATGCCATGAATACGGAATTAAAGTTTTAAAAATAAAACTTAAGAAATCATCATATTTTTAAAAATAACATACATTTTTTTATGAAAATATATAATCAATTTTGAATGGTTTTTATTAAAATAGGAATATTTTGTCCAATTATATATATATTTTTTACAATTGAAGTTCTAATTAAACTCACGATTTAAAAATTTAATATATAATTTCATATTTTTCATATTTTTATTTGAAATTGTGAGTTGGGATAGAATTTAGTTGTGAGTCCAAATTCACATTAAATTCAATACCATCATTACAAGTGTTATCATATATGAGTGCATTAATTTAACAGTCTTTCATTTTGTAATATTGAGATTACTATACGAGGTAAATATATGTTGATTACTATACGGGATAAAACAGTAATAGTGAAAAGTAAAAACTGTTCTAGTCTCTATATTTTTTATTTTTTTATTAATATTTTTCATGTGATAATAAATTAATCAAAAAATGTATTAAATAAAAAGTAAAAAGTGTGCGTGTTCATGTGTTAGTGGTGAAGACTGAAAAGTGAAAAGTGTTGAATGTTTTGTATTGATTAGTAGAAGAGGTAAATGGTTTTTAATTTAATTCATTTTTAAGAGTGAAAATTGAAAAGTGTAAATGAAATACACAGACACATGGTACCAGTTTGAGGTCGAGGATGTCTTTGACTTCTGTGCAGAAGACAAATTGTCTCTAACAACCACTGTTTTTCAGTTTCTTTTTATCAGAAAAATTTAAATAAAAATAAAAAACAAGAAATTGTGAACGAATTCCAAATTTTTTGTAAATAAATTATATAAAATTTTGCAAATACATTAATTAATTTTTAAAAATTCAAATTTATATTATATGAATTTTTATTACGATTATAAAAATAAGTAATAAATATTTTGAAGTAGTTATGAAAAATATTTTTTTTAAAAATATTAAAACATATTTATACATGTAAATTTTTATTATTAATTTATATAATTTATAATTTATAATTATATAATATATGTATTTTTGTGTTTTTTGTATTTTATATTTTAAATATTTTTCGTATTTTTGTACTGTATCAATGTCATGCTACATATATCATAACAGAAATTAATACTGTCATAAATTTGAGACGACTTCAATTAAAAGGTAAAATTATTTAAAATTAAATAAACATAAAATCATGCTAAAAAGTATAATTTTTATATTTCAAAGTCATACTTTCAATTACAACTTATCTATTTTCATAAAAAATAATAATTTTAATAAAAATCATTCAAAATTATACTATTTCCACAAAAATAGATAATATACACATTTATGTCATAATTCTGTGTCTACTAGTGTGTTTAGTTCAAAACTTACATATTTTCAAAAGTTTTTGGTACTTTCAATAAAAAAAACTCTTGAAATGATTATATTAATTTATTATGGAGACAAATGCAAATGCAGTTCCACTTTCCGCCTTACAATTATTATTATTCTTAGAGAAAAGTATGACAATGAAGTGTGGCAATTATTATTTTTCAAAGAAAAGCATAAGTCAAGTATATGTATTTCGTTTTCCATTATTTGCACGAGTCATAATTAGAATTGCACCTAGTTTATCCACTTATTCATTGCACCTCACCTTTGTCTTTACTTTTTTTTTATTATTATTATTATTTAAATATAAAGAATTAGAAGCTAATAAAGTAGGATGTAGTGTTATACACTTCAACCAATCTCATTTTACTTATAAACTCTTTAGAGTTACATTACACATTATTATTATTTTTATAGAATTTTAAATTACTTAAAAAGTTATAGAGAATAATCACAACACTTTTTTTAGATTTTTTCTTTTTATAACATATTTTTTTAAATAATATATTTTAATAAATCTTTTTATCACACTCTTCATTTTACAATTTCTAATAATGAAAAATTATGTTCCAAACACTCTTCGAACTACATAGGTATGTTATATCCTAAAATTTTGTGAAAAATCAAAGTTATCTTTTAGCAAAATTTGTGAAATTTCGCGCTACTTCTGCAATTTTATTTTGGGTCCATATTGCATTGAAAAAAATCGAAAAAATTCACACTAGTACTTTCATATGTTGTTTGCACCTTGCTAAGGAGACACATCCATAAACAAATCACAAAAAGGGAGATATAGGGAAGAAAAGCCAGGACATTTCATTTTCGAAAAACCGGTTTTGTTCACTCTCGGTTTGGGTCTTACTATGCCCAATTACTTGGGTCTATTGGTTTGAAAATTTTACAAGACATTCGTCATTGTGTGTATTGAGTTTCGACTGAGATTTGAGCCCCAGATTCGTCCCACATGATTTTTTATTCATCACTACCATGGTTGAAAGGAAAGTTCGTTTGTGTATGAAATTGTTTGATTTTTTTCCTAGGAGAATACTAATCCGTTTGACGTGAAATTTGTCACGTTTTGTCCCAAATTCAGTCCATATTCTTACGTGCAATTTCAGGAAAAAATTATTTCAGGACAATTTTTCTGAAATTTGTGAAAATCCAAATTTGTGAAATTTTGTCATACTTTCTGCAATTTTATTTTGGGTCCATAATTGCATTGAAAAATTTCAAAAAATTTCACACAAGTACTTTCCTATGTTGTTCGCACCCTGCTAAGGACGCCCGTCCATAAACAAATCACAAAATGGGAGATATAGGGTAGAAAAGCCAGGACATTTTTTTTTCTGGGTCTTACTATGCCCTATTCCTTGGGCCTTTTGGTCTAAATATTTTACCAGACATTCGTCATTGTGTGTATTGAGTTTTGGCTGAGATTTGAGCCCCAAATTAGTCCCACAAGATTTTCAATAAATTTTTTATTCATCACTGTCATGGTTGAAAGGAAGGTTCGTTTGTGTGTGAAACTGTTTGATTTTTTTTCCTAGGTGAATATTAATCTGTTTGACGTGAAATTTGTCGCATTTTGTTCCAAATTAAGTCTAGATTCTTATGTGGAATTTCAAAATAAAATTATTTCGGAACAATTTTTCTGAAATTTTGTGAAAAACCAAGGCTATCCTCTAGCAAAATTTGTAAAATTTCGCCCTACAATCTGCAATTTTATTCAGGATCCATATTGCATTGAAAAATTCAGAAAAAATTAACACTAGTACTTTCATATGTTGTTTGCACCTTGCTAAGGAGACACATCCATAAACAAATCACAAAAAGGGAGATATAGGGAAGAAAAGTCAGGACATTTCATTTTCGGAAAACCGGTTTTGTTCACTCTCGGTTTGGGTCTTACTACGCCCAATTCCTTGGGTCTTTTGGTCTGAAAATTTTACCAGACATTCGTCATTGTGTGTATTGAGTTTTCGTTGAGATTTGAACCCCACATACATCCCACAAGATTTTCAATAATTTTTTTATTCATCGCTGCCAGGGTTGAAAGGAAGGTTCGTTTGTGTGGGAAACTGTTTGATTTTTTTTCCTAGGTGAATATTAATCTGTTTGACGTGAAATTTGTCGCATTTTGTTCCAAATTAAGTCTAGATTCTTATGTGGAATTTCAAAATAAAATTATTTCGGAACAATTTTTCTGAAATTTTGTGAAAAACCAAGGCTATCCTCTAGCAAAATTTGTAAAATTTCGCCCTACAATCTGCAATTTTATTCAGGATCCATATTGCATTGAAAAATTCCGAAAAAATTAACACTAGTACTTTCATATGTTGTTTGCACCTTGCTAAGGAGACACATCCATAAACAAATCACAAAAAGGGAGATATAGGGAAGAAAAGTCAGGACATTTCATTTTCGGAAAACCGGTTTTGTTCACTCTCGGTTTGGGTCTTACTACGCCCAATTCCTTGGGTCTTTTGGTCTGAAAATTTTACAAGACATTCGTCATTGTGTGTATTGAGTTTCGACTGAGATTTGAGCCCCAGATTCGTCCCACGTGATTGTTTATTCATCACTACCATGGTTGAAGGAAAGTTCGTTTGTGTATGAAATTGTTTGATTTTTTTCCTAGGAGAATACTAATTCGTTTGACGTGAAATTTGTCACTTTTTGTCCCAAATTCAGTCCATATTCTTACGTGCAATTTCAGGAAAAAATTATTTCAGGACAATTTTTCTGAAATTTGTGAAAATCCAAGGCTCCTCTAGCAAAATTTGTGAAATTTTGCCATACTTTATGCAATTTTATTTTGGGTCCATAATTGCATTGAAAAATTCTGAAAAATTTCACACAAGTACTTTCCTATGTTGTTCGCACCCTGCTAAGGACGTCCGTCCATAAACAAATCACAAAATGGGAGATATAGGGTAGAAAAGTCTGGACATTTTTTTTCGATATCCGGTTTTATTCACTCTCGGTCTGGGTCTTACTATGCCCTATTCCTTGAGTCTTTTGGTATGAAAATTTTACAAGACATTCGTCATTGTGTTTATTGAGTTTTGGCTGAGATTTGAGCTCTAGATTCGTCCCACAAGATTTTCAATAAATTTTTTATTCATTACTGTCAGGGTTGAAAGGAAGGTTCGTTTGTGTGTGAAATTGTTTGAATTTTTTCGTAGGTGAATACTCATCCATTTGATGTGAAATTTGTCGCGTTTTGTCCCAAATTTGATCCAGATTCTTAAGTGGAATTTCAGGGAAAAGTTATTTTGCGACAATTTTTCTGAAATATTCTGAAAAACCAAGGCTATCCTCTAGAAAAATTTGTGAAATTTCGTCCTACTTTCTACAACTTTATTTTGGGTCCTTATTGCGTCGAAAAGTTCTGAAAAAATTCACACTAGTACTTTCATATGTTGTTTGCATCCTGTTAAGGAGGCACGTCCATAGACAAATCACAAAAAGGGAGATATAGGGAAGAAAAGCCAGAACATTTCATTTTTGGAAAACCGATTTTGTTCACTCTCGGTCTGGGTGATACTATGCCATATTCCTTGGTTCTTTTGGTCTGAAAATTTTACCAGCCATTCGTCATTGTGTGTATTGAGTTTTGGCTAAGATTTGAGTCCCAGATTTGTCCCACAAAATTTTCAATAAATTTTTTATTCACCACTGCCACGGTTGAAAGGAAGGTTCGTTTGTGTGTGAAACTATTTGATTTTTTTCCTAGGTGAATACTCATCTGTTTGACATGAAATTTTTCGCGTTTTGTCCCAAATCCAGTCCAGATTCTTATGTGGAATTTCAGGAAAAAATTTCTTTCAGGACAATTTTTCTGAAATTTGTGAAAATCCAAGGCTATCATCCTCTAGCAAAATTTGTGAAATTTAGCCCTACTTTCTTCAATTTTATTATGAGTCCTTATTGCGTTGATAAATTCCGAAAAAATTCACACAAGTAGTTTCATATGTTGTTTGCATCCTGCTAAGGACACCTGTCCATAAACAAATCACAAAATGGAAGATATAGGGTAAAAAGCCAGGACATTTTGTTTTCAGAAAATCGGTTTTGTCCACTCTCGATCTGGGTCTTACTACGCCCTATTCCTTGGGTCTTTTGGTATGGAAATATTACCACACATTCGTCATCGTGTTTATTGAGTTTTGGCTGAGATTTGAGCCCCAGATTCGTCCCACAATATTTTCAAATAAATTTTTTATTCATCACTGCCACGGTTGAAATGAAGGTTTGTTTGTGTGTTAAACTGTTTGATTTTTTTCGTAGGTGAATACTCATTCGTTTGACGTGAAATGTGTCGAGTTTTGCCCCAAATTCAGTATAGATTCTTACATAGAATTTTAGGAAAAAAATATTTTGGGACAATTTTTCTAAAATTTTGAGAAAAACCAAGGCTATCCTCTAGCAGAATTTCAGATGCTTTGCCATAGTTTCTGCAATTATATTATGGGTCCATATTGCGTTGAAAAATTCCGAAAAAATTCACACTAGTACTTTCATATGTTGTTTGCACCTTGCTAAGGAGGTACGTCCATAAACAAATCACAAAAAGAGAGATATAGGGAAGAAAAGCCAAGACATTTTGTTTTCAGAAAACCGTTTTTGTTCACTCTTGGTTTGGGTCTTACTACGCCCTATTCCTTGGAACTTTATGTCTGAAAATTTAATCAGACATTCGTCATTGTGTTTATTGAGTTTTGGCTGAGATTTGAGCCCTAGATTCATCCCACGAGATTTTAAATAAATTTTTTATTCATCACTGCCAAAGTTGAAAGGAAGGCTCGTTTGTGTGTGAAACTGTTTGATTTTTATCCAAGGTGAATACTCATCTGTTTGTCGTGAAATTTGTCGCGTTTTGTTCCAAATTCAGTCTAGATTCTTACATGGAATTTCAGGAAAAAATTATTTCGGGGAAATTTTTCTGAAATTTTGTGAAAAAACCAAGGCTTTCCTCTAGCAAAAGTTTTGAAATTTCGCCATACATTCTGCAATTTTATTCTGGGTCCTTATTGCGTTGAAAAATTCTGAAAAATCTTGGACCTTTTGGTCTGAAAATTTTCCCAAACATTCGTCATTATGTTTATTGAGTTTTGGCTTAGATTTGAGCCCCATATTCGTCCTACAAGATTTTCAATTAATTTTCTATTCATCACTGCCAGGGTTGAAAGGTTCGTTAGTGTGTGAAACTGTTTGATTTTTTCCTAGGTCAATACTCATCCGTTTGACATGAAATTTGTCGCGTTTTGTTTCAAATTCAGTCCAGATTCTTACGTGGAATATCAGGAAAAATTTATTTCGGGACAATTTTTCTGAAATTTTGTGAAAAACCAAGGGTATCTGCAAAATTTGTGAAATTTCGTCTTACTTTCTGCAAATTTATTCTAGGTCCTTATTGCGTCAAAAAATTCCGAAAAAATTCACACTAGTACTTTCTTATGTTGTTTCCTCCCTGCTAAGGAGGCACGTCTATAAGCAAATCAAAAAAAGAGAGATATAGGGAATAAAAGCTAGGACATCTGTTTTCGAAAAACAAATTTTCTTCACTCTCGGTCTGGGTCTTACTTCGCCCTATTGCTTGAGTCTTTTGGTCTGAAAATTTTACCAGACATTCGTGATTGTGTGTATTGAGTTTTGGCTGAGATTTGAGCATCAGATTCATTCCACAAGATTTTCAATAATTTTTTATTTATTACTGCCAGGTTTGAGAAGAAGGTTCGTTTGTGTGTCAAACTGTTTGATTTTTTTCCTAGGTGAATACTCATCCGTTTGACGTGAAATTTGTTGCGTTTTGTCCCAAATTCAATCCAGATTCTTACATAAAATTTCAAAAAAAAATTATTTCGGGACAATTTTTTTGAAATTTTGTGAAAAACCAAGGCTTAGGAAAATTTGTGAAATTTCGCCTTACACTCTAATATTTTATTCAATGTCCTTATTGCGTTGAAAAATTCCAAAAAAATTCACACTAGTACTTTCATATGTTGTTTGCACCTTGCTAAGGAGGCACGTCAATAAACAAATCACAAAAAAGGAGATACAGTGAAGAAAAGCCATGACATTTTGTTTTCGAAAAACCGATTTTCTTCACTCTCTGTCTGGGTCTTACTACGCCCTATTGCTTAGGTCTTTTAGTTTGAAAATTTTACCAGACATTCGTCATTGTGTGTATTGAGTTTTGGCTGAGATTTAAGCCTAGGATTTTCCCCACAAGGTTTTAAATAAATTTTTAATTCATCACTACCACAGTTGAAAGGAAGGTTCCTTTGTGTGTGAAACTATTTGATTTTTTTCTTAGGTGAATACTCTTCCGTTTGACGAGAAATTTGTTGCGTTTTATCCCAAATTTAGTCCAGATTCTTACGTGGAATTTTAGGAAAAAATTATTTCGGGACAATTTTTCTGAAAACCAAGGTTATCCTATAGCAAAATTTGTGAAATTTCGCTCTACTTTCCACAATTTTATTTTGGGTCCTTATTGCGTTGAAAAATTTCACACTAGTACTTTCATATATTGTTCGCACCCTGCTAAGGACGCCCGTCCATAAACAAATCACAAAATGGGAAATATAGGGAAGAAAAGCCAGGACTTTTTTTTCTCAGAAAACTTGTTTTGTTCACTCTCGGTCTGGGTCTTACTACGCCCTATTTCTTGGGTCTTTAGGTCTGAAATTTTATCAGACATTCGTCATTGTGTTTATTGAGTTTTGGCTGAGATTTGAGCCCCCGATTCGTCCCACAAAATTTTCAATAAATCTTTTATTCATCATCGCCAAAGTTGAAAGGAAGGCTCGTTTGTGTGTGAAATTGTTTGATTTTTTTCCTAGGTGAATACTCATCCGTTTGACGTGAAATTTGTCGTGTTGTGTTCCAAATTCAGTCTAGATTCTTACGTGGAATTTCAGGAAAAAATTATTTCGGGAAATTTTTCTGAAATTTTATGAAAAACCAATGCTATCCTCTAGCAAAATTTGTGAAATTTCGGACTACATTATGCAATTTTATTTTGGGTCCTTATTGCGTTGAAAAATTCTGAAAAAATTCACACAAGTACTTTCATATGTTGTTTGCACCCTGCTAAGGACGCCCGCCCATAAACAAATCACAAAATGGGAGATATAGGGAAGAAATTTTGTTTTCGGAAAATTGATTTTGTTCACTCTCGGTTTGGGTCTTACTACGCCGTATTCCTTGGGTTTTTTGGTCTAAATATTTTACCAGACATTTTTCATTGTGTGTATTGAGTTTTGGCTGAGATTTGAGCCCCAGATTCGTCGCACAATATTTTAAATAAATTTTTTATTCATCACTACCATGGTTGAAATGAAGATTCGTTTGTGTGAAACTGTTTGATTTTTTTCCTGGGTGAATACTCATCCGTTTGACGTCAAATTTGTCGTGTTTTGTCCTAAATTCAGTCCATATTCTTACATGGAATTTCAGGAAAAAATTATTTCGGGACAATTTTTCTGAAATTTGTGAACATCCAAGGTTATCCTTTAGCAAAATTTGTGAAATTTCGCCATACTTTCTGCAATTTTATTATGAGTCCTTATTGCGTGGTTAAATTCTGAAAAAATTCACACAAGTACTTTTATATGTTGTTTGCACCCCGCTAAGGACGTCCGTCCATAAACAAATCACAAAATAGGAGATATAGGATAGAAAAGCCAAGACATTTTGTTTTCAGAAAACCAATTTTGTTAAATCTCGGTTTGGGTCTTACTACGCTCTATTCGGTCCCAGACATTCTTTATTGTGTTTATTGAGTTTTGGCTGAGATTTGAGCCTCAGATTCTTCCTACAAGATTTTCAATAAATTTTTTATTCATCACTGCCATGTTTGAAAGGAAGATTCGGTTGTGTGTGAAACTGTTTGATTTTTTTCCTAAGTGAATACTCATCCGTTTGATGTGAAATTTATCGCGTTTTGTCCCAAATTTAATCCAGATTCTTACGTGGAATTTCAGGAAAAAATCATTTTGTGACAATTTTTCTGAAATTTTGTGAAAAACCAAGACTATCCTCTACCAAAATTTATGAAATTTCGCCCTACTTTCTGCAATTTTATTCTGGGTCCTTATTGCGTTGAAAAATTCCAAAAAAATTCACACTAGTATTTTCATATGTTGTTTGCACCCTGCTAAAGAGGCACGTCCATAAACAAATCAAAAAAAAGGGAGATTTAGGGAAGAAAAACTAGGGCATTTTGTTTTCGGAAAACCGATTTTGTTCACTCTCGGTGTGGGTCTTACTACGCCCTATTTCTTGGGTCTTTTGGTCTGAAAATTTTACCAGACAATCGTCATTGTGTGTATTGAGTTTTGGCTGAGATTTGAACACCAGCTTCGTTCTACAAAATTTTCAATAAATTTTTTATTCATCACTGCCAGTGTTTAATGAAAAGTTCGTTTGTGTGTGAAACTGTTTGATTTTTTTTACTGGTTGAATACTGATCAACTTATAGTTATCCAACCTTCTATAAAAGTTATTTTTTGCATATTATTAAATAGATTGTAACGTCAAAATATTGATAAGGAAACATATAATTGATATATTAAAATTTAGTCGCGCATATTTATATTTTATAAAAGATATTAAATAATTATGCAAATATTTATATATATATATAATGAGTCTTTGAGAAATAATTGGTTATAAGATTTTATAACTTTATAAGATTAAACTATATACGTATTTCTATATACCCACACATCAAAATGTATTTCCTGCAAAACAGTCTTAAAATATATCTCTTCAGTGATATCATACTAAATAAAATGTTTCTTAATTACTTTATGCATTTTTATAAGTACATTTGTATGTATTGAAAAATTTTCTTGTTCTGAAACAATACCAAAGTTTTTAGTAAAACAAAATGCAAGCTAGTCTGATAGAAATTACTTGAGGTGCATTAATATAGTTTATTACATATTCAAACACCGTGTTAGTGGAAACCTTGTCAAAGACGAAGGAAACTTGATGCTAACTAAAATGTCTAAACGCCATTAAAGATGTTTTTATTTAATTTCCTCTGAAAAAACACACACATGAGACAGAAAGAAGCATTTAGAGGCCTTCAATGAAGTTGACACCGGTGTTCTTCAACCAAACATTTCCTTGGATGAGCTGTGTTACAGTGAACTTGCTGGCTTCTGCTGCAGTTTTGATTACATGATAACCAGGCCAAGTCACTCTCTTGCTCGTTCCAGCACCAGCTCCACTGTTCATGTACTCTCCATAATACAACGTTTGCAAAAAGTCCTTACTCTGAGCATCCCACTCTGCCCATCCCGTTGGATCAACATGGTTATCTATTGTCGACTGCATCACCACAGTTCTGGAGTACTTCTTCCATGGTCGACCCAGAAAAGTTTTGATGGAACCCACAACAGGCTTAAGATCTGAGCTGGGTGTTAGGTTACACTGTTGAATTGAAGTTCCTGTGTTTTGGTTTGGATCTTCTCTTCCTTGAGCCGTCACCATGTTTTTTTGGTTACTCATGGGCTTTCGGGCCACCAAGTTGCACTTCTGGAAGACGACGGCGGCGTTTCCGAAAATGAAGTCAACGGTGCCGGTGATGAAAGAGTCTCTGTAGAACTGCCTGTTGGAGTGTGCGTAGAGAGTGTCTTGAAAGGCATCTATGCGACAACGGTTTATCACGGATTGGTCGGCGCCTACGCGCAGAGCCACCGCTTGGTGTTTCTCCGGTCCCGCCGTGTTCTGAAACCATATGTCTTGACCTATAAACCCATCACCCACAGCAGCTGCAAACCCGTATAACTACGTGGTTAGTGTTCAAGAATTCCAAATGTAATACATAGATGTTTAATGAGTGATTTCTATAGAAAACAACAATGATAACTCATTTGTTTAATTAATGGTATCAATTTTTTGGGGAAGTGACATACCAACTGTGGCGCTGTTAAAGGTTGTTGTTCCGTCGATGAAGTTCAAGCTTCCGGTGATTATAGTTGCATCCATACCGTCACCCACGAGCATGACGTTTTTCTTCTTCTTACCAATTTCAACATTTTCTTTATATGTTCCCTTTTTCACATAAATAACGTACCTTGTCTTACCATTGTCTGGTGCAGACGCCACAGCCTCAGTGACAGTCTTGAACTTGCCACTCCCATCCTTAGCCACCACGACATTGGCCTTGATGTCCCCAACCCCACTTTCCAAAAGCCTCCGATCCTTGCTGCTCACCCATGACGGAAACTCCCCATTTAAGGGTTCATCAATGATCTCTTCAACCTTTGGAGGCAAAACAGAGCCAACAAGAATGGCTAGAGAGGTTCTTGCCCTGGATATCAAGTCCTCAACTTCACCCTCCATAACACTCCGAGACGCACCCTCTAATCCATCCAAGCAAGTTGCATGGTTCGTTAGCACGCTACTTAGCCATGTGTGTGCATCTTGTCGCGACTCAATGCTCTGTTCTGTTACGGCTAACATCGAGCTCCAAACTCTGTCCAAGGACAAGTCCATGAGCTCCGCACAATCCCGCAAAGCTGCTTCCTCCCTTGGATTGTTGACCCTGAGTTTGATGGCACTGGTTGTGTCCATGACTTTCTCGATGTGGGAGGTGTATTTCATGAGGAATGATTTGAGAAGATTGAGTTTGTGGTGTTCTGTTGTGGTGAATGTGTGAGTTTTGGTTACTTCTGAGACATGTGTTAAGCAGGATGCAGTATCAAGTGCCTGATCACAGACATGGTGAAGGGAGGAATTGTTGAAGAGATAAGAAGCAATGAAGGCTGATGAACTTAGAACTGCAATCACAGAAAGGAATAAGCAGATAGTTTTGGAAACGGGTTTTTTGGGCTTCTCTAACAGAGATTGTTGTTGGGTAGCCATGCTTAAGAGTGTCACTGCCTCTTCTTCATCCTATGATTTGCTTCCTTGTCCTCTATATAGCCCAAAATTTCTTGCACGAGGAAAAAAACCTTTGTTGGAAAATTATTTTTTTAACCAAAAAAAATTATAAACATTTTTTTCTATTAGTCAAAAGCTATGATATGGCTTTCAAATGGTATCTTCCTTGAATGAGACACTCATACTCGTATGAAAAATATTTATGGTTGAATTTTTCATAATTCTAACATAGTTTTAATTCAACTTTAAAAAAGAAAATACTTTAATTTATATAAGTCTACTGTGATTATAAAAATAAAATTTCTATAAACGTTTATGATTATAAAAATAAAAAACAAATTTTTTTAATCTGATCAGAAATATGTTACTAAACAAAATTAAAATATATTTATACGCAAAAATATTTATTATCAATTTTTATAACTTATAATTATATATTATATAATATATAAATTTGTATTTCTATATTCTGTATTTTAGAAATTATAATTTTTTTTTCTGTGTTATAACAATCACAATTTTTATATCGGTGTCTGTGTTATATCGGTCACAGTTTTCGTATCGGTGTATGTATTAAAATACTTTAAAAAAAAAGAAGATTGAGATGAGAGATCTAACAAAGTTTTTGTCAATAATGACTCAGTGTTGTGTTGTAGAGATAATAATAAAATGTCCAATTATTTTTTTTTATCAGTAAAAAATCACCAGTTCCTTTCTCTTTTTACTCTAGCTATTTAATAATACCATTAGGTAGGGGAGACGAATCCAAGGATTTAAATGATTTGATTAATGCAAATAAGTTAGAATAATTAAGGTCCGAATTATGGCATGTGGGTTTCGCTTTCCGCCATAAAATGAATAAATTTGTAAAGGGCAACAAGTGGAGCCACTTGTATATATTTTGTTTCCACATTCGCAATAATGGTTTTGTGTGATAAAAACAAAGTAGAAGACATTATTGATGAGATGGTCATTTTTAATTGCATCTTAGTCCACTTATTCATCATTGTACCCATCTTAGCCCTTTCTTTATCACCCATATCTCACTCCTCCACTTCACATTGCAACTACTTAGTTTATAACAATTCACATTTGTTAATTAAGTTGTTAATCTTGTGCTTTATTTTTCACTAATACATTGATTAATATGCTTAAAAAACTAACGTAGCATGGTGTGTCACGTGCATAGTCTCTTAAATTAAGGAAAAGCATAGATTCCTTTGAGCATCCTATCCATTTTTATTGGGTAAAGTGTAATGGGTATGTTGGTTTCATTCATAATCTTATCTTATGCATCCCTCACAAACACAAACCCTTGTTTTTCGCTACTTCATCGTGATATTAATTAAGTTGATACATTAATTTAGTGCGTTTTTATAAAACAACTTGCATCTTTCCCTTTTTTGAGTACCATTGCTAAAGCAACTTGTTAAACAAAGTTAATTAATAAAAAAACTTGTTAAAGGATGATTGTAATCCAAAAGGGATGCATCCCTATATTGTTTATAAAGCGTTGCATATAATATATACACACTGTGGAACAGAAAAAAAAAAAAAAAACTTCAGTAAGTAAGATTTACACTTTCATTCTAATTTCTAAAATTGCAATATTTTTAATGTATAATTGAAGCATTTTTTTACCTTTTATATTTCAATACTCAATTTTTGTTTCACTTTTACGATTCATAAGCACGCTTTATAATTTATTTTTAATGACAAAAAAAATGTTTTATAAAAACTATATTTTCAAACAAAAAATTATTAAAATATTATCATTTAACTATTTTTTTTAATTATTATTATAATAAAATAAAATAAAATATCTATAACATAACCCATTATTTTCTTTCCAATAATTTTAATAGTTTAAGTCATCATATACAGGTGCATTAACATGATTTTTGTTTTTAATAATGATTTTTTGATCTGAAATGGTAAGATAATCAGTTAGAAAAACATATGTTAGTTGGAATAAAAGTGGGGATGAAAGAAATTGCGGTCCATATTTCCTGATGATATATTGTTTTTATGTGATGCAAAAATAAAAAAAATGTATAGGTAATTGAAAATATTCTACCTAATCTTTAAAATATCATATATGGTAGACAATGAAATTAGGAAGCAAATTATGAAATTTGGGAAATGAAGATAGGAAGATAACATTTATCAAATTGTAGTGTAATGTATATGCATAAAATCATCTATCGATGTTAATATTTAGCGATATTAGTATTGAATCTACATAAATAAAGAGATCTCGAATAATTAGTCTTTATCATATAATTAAGTCAATTATAAGACCAGATACAAGAAGGGAACAAAAACTTTCAATACATAACAGAGAACACACAAGAAGAGAAGACATTGACACGTCGATTAAAAATATATTTATTATTGATCACATTAAATATACTAGAACAAAAATCACCGAAACTTTTTTCTGAAACACAAATGAAAAAATATGTATAAATAAAAAGAAGAGGGTGGGTTAGGGATAAAAAATTTAAAGTTATTTAATATTGTTGTCCTACCTAAATGAAAATGAAGGTTAGGAAAAAAAGGCAAGGCTTTCGGAAGTTATTAAAGAAAAGAAGCGACACAATGTACCACTCATGTTAGTGGAGAGATATAAGGGATATTTATGGGTAAAAAGTAGTCAAGAGTATAAGCACAACCTATTATAATAAAACAAAATACTACTTTCAATAATTTAGTTTATCGGAATTTAACACCAAAAGAAACAAAACATGAAAAAAGTACTTGAATTGTGATTGCATAGAACATATAAAATTAAAGAAATAAAATTACATTTAAGAACGAACGTGTAGATGCAAATAAAGTATTTAGTTTAAAACATGTACAAGTTCGAATTTCTATTACAAATAAAATTTCAATATAGGTTGTGTTGAGCACACACATAAAGTTTAAAGTAAATGAACAAATGAATGGACCATGAGCAACACACTGATGTTTTTCTCATTACTAATGGGAATGTAACATATGTTTATGTGGTGTTTTCGTAAGTTAAGGAATGATGCTTGGAGCTTGTAGGTACCTCTTAGAGGTAATGGAGAGATATAAGGAGATAATGATTTAATTTTGATTTGGAAATCTCGTATTTTTCAAATTGGGTGATGGGAATTATAGTAATTGACATATATGGGATAAAGTTAATAAAGACAAGGAAAAAGGAAACAGAAATTTCAAATGGGACGATGGGAATTATAGTAATTGACATATATATGGGATAAAGTTGTTAATACATAATAAAGACAAGGAAAAAGGAAAAAGGAAACAGAAAAGAAGAGAAGAGGAAAATCCAATATAAAAGAAAAAGAAGACCGATCAAGAACACAAACTACTCAACTGAAAATCACTGTTTCTGATTAAATCAAATGATTTAGATTAGAGTTCATTTCTCTTTGTTAAAACAAATAGCTTATAATGTTTAACATAAATTTATATCTATTTTATACATCTCAAATTTTAGTAATGCAACTTTTTTTTCTACAAATACCAAAGTTTTAGATCAAATTCTTTGTGAAATATAAAAGCAAATTGACACCATATACATAGGAAATAAAGTGGAGGAAACAAAATACTAAAAACTTAGAAAACCAAAACCATGCTACTATAAAAATGTAACATACAGGTTTTGAAAATACCATTTTTTGAAATGTAAAATAAAATAGATTAGCTTTGTGTTGGAACTTGTTGGAATGGAAAAGTCTAATCTCTCATATTTTGCTTGCATATTGGAATTCTTTAAATACTCTATATTATTTATTTAATTATTTATTGATAAAAAAAATATTTAATTAATTTTAATGTTGAAGATCCCACATCGACTAGATATTAGAGCATTTCATTGTATATAAGTGGGTGCAAACCTCAACCCTATGAGCCGGTTTTATGGGATTGAATTAGGCTTAAAGTCCACATCGTAATATTTAATAATTTTAATTTTAAAATTATATATAAAACAAGGTTGTAAAATCTAATTTTGGAACATCAATATGGTACTAAAAAACACTAAAATTGCATCAAAATTTCGTATACTAAATATAAATTATATATATTTTTTATTTGCATTGACGTGTCAAGTATACTTTTAAATCAATATCTTTCGGCTCCATCAACTCTTAGGTAAATTAATCATGTCAAACTCATGTAAGAAAAAATAATTTTAATAATTTTTTCTCCAGAAAAAATATTAAAAGAAAACAAATTTAATATTTGCCCTATAAAAATAAAAATAAAACGGATGAGTATTCATCTACCAAAAAAATCAAACAGTTTCACACACAAATGAACCTTACTTTCAGCTCTGACAGTGATGAATAAAAAATTTATTGCAAATCTTGTGGGATGAATTTGAGGCTCAAATCCCAGCCAAAACACAACACAGACAAAAAAGAATGTGTGGTAAAAATTTCAGATCGAAAGATGCAAGGAATAAGGCGTAATAAGTCCCAAACCGCAAGAGAACAAAATTGGTTTTCCAAAAACAAAATGTCCTAGCTTTTTCTTCCCTATATCTCCTTTTGTGATTTGTTTTTAAACGTGCCTCTATAGATAGGTGCAACCAACATATGAAAGTACTTGTGTGATTTTTTTCGAAATTTTTCAACGCAATATGAAGCTATAATAAAATTGCAGAATGTATGGCGAAATTCCACAAATTTCGGTAGAGGGCCTTGGTTGTTTTTTCACAAAATTTCAGAAAAATTGTACCGAAATAATTTTTTGTTGAAATTCCACGTAAGAATCTATATTTTATTTGGAACAAAACGCAACAAATTTCACGTCAATTGGATGAGTATTCACCTAGAAAAAAAATCAAACAGTTTCACACACAAACGAACCTTCCTTTCAACCATGCCGGTGATGAATAAAAAATTTAATTAAAATCTTGTGGGACGAATCCGAAGCTCAAATCTTAGCCAAAATTCAATACACACAATGACGAATGTCTGGTATAATTTTCATACCAAAAGATTCAAGGAATATGGCATAGTAAGACCCAAACCGAGAGTGAAAGGTTTTCCGAAAACAAAATCTCCTGGCATTTCTCCCCTATATCTCCTTTTTGTGATTTCTTTATGGGCGTGCCTCCTTAGATGGGTGAAAAAAACATATATAAGCACTTGAGTTCATTTTTTTGGAATTTGTCAACGGAATATGGATCCAGAATAAAATTGTTGAAAGTATGGCGAAATTTCACAATTTTTATTTATATGATAGCCTTGGTTTTTCACAAAATTTCAGAAAAATTGTCGCGAAATAATTTTTTGTTGAAATTCAGATTAAGAATCTGGATTGAATTTGGGACAAAACACAATAAATTTCACGTCAAACAGATGAGTATTCACCTAGGACAAAAATCAATTAGTTTCACACACAAACGAACATTCCTTTCAATCCTAGCAGTGACGAATAAAAAATTTATTGAAAATCTTGTGGAACGAATCTGGGGCTCAAATCTCAGCCAAAACACAATACATATAATGACGAATGTCTCGTAAAATTATCAGACCATAATACCCAATGAATAAAGCGTAATAAGACCAAGACCGAGAGTGAACAAAAACGGTTTTTCAAAAACAAAATGTCCTTGCTTTTTTTTCCTATATCTCTTTTTCGTAATTTTTTTATGGACGTTCCTCCTTAGCAAGGTGCAAACAACATATGAAAGTACTTGTGTGAATTTTTTCATAATTTTTCAACACAATATAGATCCAGAAAAAAATTGCATAATGTAGGGCGAAATTTCACAAATTTTGGTAGATGATAGCCTTGGTTTTTCACAACATTTTAGAAAAATTGTCCCGATGTAATTTTTCGCTGAAATTCCACGTAAGAATCTGGACTGAATTTGGGACAAAACGCGACAAATTTCACATCAAACGAATGACTATTCACCTAGGAAAAAACTAAAACAATTTCACACACAACTGAACCTTCCTTTCAATCCTGGCGATGATGAATAAAAAATTTAACTAAAATCTTGTGGGACGAATCTGGGGCTCAACTCTCAGCCAAAACTCAATACACACAATGACGAATGTCTGGTAAAATTTTCAGACCAAAAGACCCAAGGAATAAGGCGTAGTAAGACCCACACCGAGAGTGCACAAAACCAATTTTCCAAAAGCAAAATGTCCTCTCTTTTCTTCCCTATATCTCTTTTTCGTGATTTTTTTTTTATGGATGTGCCCCCTTAGCAAGGTGCAAACAACATATGAAAGTACTTGTGTGAATTTTTTTCAGAAATTTTCAACGCAATATGGTTGCATAATAATATTGCAGAATGTATGGCGAAATTTCACAAATTTTGGTAGAGGATAGCTTTCGTTTTTCACAAAATTTCAGAAAAATTGTCCCGAAATAATTTTTAGTTGAAATTCCAATTAAGAATTTATACTGAATTTGGGACAAAACGCGATAAATTTCATGTCAAACGGATGAGTATTCACCTAGGAAAAAATCAAACAATTTCACTCGCAATCGAATCTTCTTTTCAACACTGGCACTGATGAATAAAAAACTTATTGAAAATCTTGTGGGACGAATATGGGGCTCAAATCTTAGCCAAAACTCAATATACACATTGTGAAATGTCTGGTAAAATTTTCATACCAAAATACTTAAGGAATAGGGCGTAGTAAGACCCAGACCGAGATGAACAAAACCGATTTTTCGAAAACAAAATGTCCTGGCTTTTCTTCCCTATATCTCCTTTTTGTGATTTGTTGATGGACGTGCCTCATTAGCAGGGTGCAAACAATATATGAAAGTACTTGTGTGAATTTTTTCGAAATTTTTAAATGCAATATGGACCCATAATAAAAGTGCAGATAATAGGGCGACATTTCACAAATTTTGGTAGAGCTCGCCTTGGTTTTTCACAAAGTTTCAGAAAAATTGTCCCGAAATAATTTGATTTTGAAATTCCACGTAAGAATCTAAACTCAATTTGGGACAAAACACGACAAATTTCACATCAAACGTATGAGTATTCACCTAGGAAAAAAATCAAACAGTTTCACATACAAACGAACATTCCTTTTAAACCTGGCAATGATGAATAAAATATTTGTTAAAAATCTTGTGGGACGAATCTGGGGCTCAAATCTCATCCAAAACTCAATACACACAATGAAGAATTTTTGGTAAAGATTTCAGACCAAAAGACCGAAGGAATAGGGCTTAGTAAGACCCACATTGAGAGTGAACAAAACCGATTTTCTAAAAAGAAAATGTCCTAGCTTTTTTTTCTATTTTTTCTTTTTTGTGATTTGTTTATGGATGTGTCTCCTTAGCTGGTTCCAAACAATAAATGAAAGTACTTGTGTGATTATTTTCGTAATTTTTCAACACATTATGGACCCAGAGCAAAATTACAGAAAGTAGTGCAAAATTTCACAAATTTCGGTGATAGTCTTAATTTGCAAAAAAAATTTAAAAATAATTCCCAAATTAGTTTTTTTTTTTTGGAACTCCATTTAAGAATCTCGATTGTATTTGGGACAAAACGCGATAAATTTCAGTTCAAACGGATGAGTGTTCACCTTTGAAAAAATCAAACAGTTCCAGACACAAACGAACCTTCCTTTCAGCCCTAACAGTGATGAATAAATGATTTTTTCCAAATCTTGTGGAACGAGTTTGAATCTGAAATATCAGCCAAAACTCAACACACGCAATAGCGAATGTCTGGTAAATTTTTCAGACCAAAAGACCCAAGGAATAAGGCGTAATAAGTCCCGGACCGAGAGTGAGCAAAACTGGTTTTCCGAAAATAAAACATCATGATTTTTCTTTCCTATATAACTCTTGGTGATTTTTTTATGGACGTATCTTCTTAGTTGGGTGCAAACAACATATGAACGTACTTGTCTAAGTTTTTTCAAAAATTTTCAACGCAATATGGACCCAGAATAAAATTACAGAAAATAAGGCGAAATTCTACAAATTCTGAAATCTAAATTATGTTTTTATTTATCTAAAACTCAAATTTTAAACCTTATTAATTATAACTCAATCCTCTACTTAACATAATGCTCTGAAATAAGATTACTAACGTTCAATGAGGCATGGAATTTGTCTATTGCCATTGTAAAAACAACGGAGACAAAGAGTGAGATTATATATATAACTATAATTTGTTTAGCCCACCATATACGTTAAAGGGACAATAAAAATAATATATTTTAAAAAATATTACAAAATTACCAATGAATACTCCATTTGATTATATGTTTAAATTACTTCATAACTCTTCACTATTTGGCAATTTAATTCTATTCTAAACAACTTGCATGATATCCATCATATACTTTGCTAAAGCAACTTGTTAAAACAAAGTTAATTAATAAAAAAACTTGTTAAAAGATGGTTGTGTATCCAAAAGGGATGCATCCCTATATTGTTTATAAAGCGTTGCATATAATATATACACACTGTGGAACAGAAAAAAAATAAAAAATCTTCAGTAAGTAAGATTTACACTTTCATTCTAATTTCTAAAATTGCAATATTTTTAATGTATAGTTGATGCAATTTTTTACCTTTTATATTTCAATACTCATCTTTTTCCCTTTTACGATTCATCAACACGCTTTATAAATTATTTTTAATGACAAAAAAATTAATGTTTTATAAAAGATATATTTTCAAACAAAAAGTTATTAAAATATTATCATTAACTATTTTTTTAATTATTATTATAATAAAATAAAATATATCTATAACATAATGTCTTTTCAATATTTTTAATAGTTTAAGTCGTCATATACAGGTGCATTAACATGATTTTTTTTATCAGAAATGGTAAGATAATCAGTTAGAAAAACATATGTTAGGTGGAATAAAAGTAGGGATGAAAGAACTTCCGGTCCATATTTCCTTATGATAATAAAAAATTGTTTTCATGTGATGCAAAAATACAAAAATGTACCTAATAGAAAACATACTATGAGTTTGCTTCAAGGTTCATGGTGAACTTTAAAAAAAAACATATTATAGAAAGTGTTATTGTACTAGTTTCATGTTGATTAGGAGTTGAAATTAATGACAGTTTAAATACATTTTTCTTTCTTAACTTATCGTCTTTTAAAAATAAAATTATAGTCTTTTAAAAATAAAATTATAATGAAGCACCGAACTCTAAAGAAGTCATCCCTCTACGAATGAAATGATAATAATGGAAGCAACATTTAAAGTGGAGGAGGTTTGAAAATACCATTTAAAATAAATGTAAAAAGTTATTGCAATCTAAATAATCGAATAATTTTTCAGAGATTTTAAAAATGAAAACTAATTTTTATTTCCTTCCATTTTCATTTCATCTAAAGAAAACATAGTAATAATGTATTGGTTGAAAAGAAAAGAATAGTGAAGAAGTGTCTTGGTATATTGCATTGCCTCCGTGACCGGACCGCCAATGCAACCAATGGATCATTCATTCTAGAAGCTGCCTGGTTCCGCTCTTCCTTCCACGTGTCGCAATGTGATAGGCAAAGAGGTAACGCCCTCTTTGTCATCGTACCTAACTCGATCATGTTTATCCTTATATAAGACACCCCCAACCCCTTTCCCTTCCATCCCCAATTCTATCTCATTTTCATTCATTCAAACCCTTCAAGGTATCCTTCTCTTCAATCTTTCAATTTCCAAACTTTTTCTCTTCTATCTCTTCTTCAATCTGTTAGCTTTTATGCATCTGAAAAATCTGTTAGGTTGTGGACATTCATGACATTCCAGGCTTCCAATTTCAATTTTCAAATGTTTTGATTAAGATTCTCAGTTTTGGTGCTTCTGTGATGTTTTCTTTTGATTTTTTATCTGGAGTTTAGCCCTAAATTTGGTCGATTATTGTAATTAGGATTCTTATGTGTATTGGTTTGATTTCGGTTTTGATTCATGTGTTGGGTTGTTTATGGCGGTGCAGATGCAAATCTTCGTTAAGACCTTGACTGGTAAGACCATAACTCTTGAGGTGGAGAGTTCCGACACCATCGACAACGTGAAGGCCAAAATTCAGGACAAGGAAGGGATCCCACCGGACCAGCAGCGTCTGATCTTCGCCGGGAAGCAGCTGGAGGATGGTCGCACCCTGGCTGACTACAACATCCAGAAGGAGTCCACCCTCCATCTGGTCCTCCGTCTCCGTGGAGGAATGCAGATATTCGTGAAGACCCTCACCGGAAAGACAATCACCCTTGAGGTGGAGAGCTCAGACACCATTGACAACGTGAAGGCTAAGATTCAGGACAAGGAAGGCATTCCCCCAGACCAGCAGAGGCTGATTTTTGCTGGGAAGCAGCTTGAGGATGGCCGCACCCTTGCAGACTACAACATCCAGAAGGAGTCCACCCTTCACCTTGTCCTCAGACTCAGAGGTGGCATGCAGATTTTTGTCAAGACCTTGACTGGGAAGACCATCACTCTGGAGGTTGAGAGTTCTGACACCATTGACAATGTCAAGGCCAAAATTCAGGACAAGGAGGGAATTCCCCCGGACCAGCAGAGGCTGATCTTCGCCGGGAAGCAGTTGGAGGATGGGAGGACCCTTGCTGACTACAATATCCAGAAGGAGTCCACCCTTCACCTTGTCCTGCGTCTTCGTGGTGGTTTTTAAGATCCTTCTATGGTCTTGTCTTCAAAATTCAGAACTTGCTGTGTATGGGTCTCTGTTGGCCCGATAAATAAATTTGTTTTATTTTTATTGTTGTCAATAACTTTGTAATCCATTAATATCAACTTCATCACCTTTTAGTAAGCACTTCAATGTTCTTTCTGTACCATGTTGTGTTACAAATGTTTTTATGTTTTGAAATTAAATACCTGCAATTTGGTTTCATGCATTGTTGCATAATTTGGTGTGAAGATGAATGTGAGGTTTTCAATTCATCTATAAGAGGTGCGCTCGTGTAGAAATTACAAATATTTATTCAATGTTTGTCGAGAAGAATATAACTATACCAATGTAAAAACTGCAGGAGAGTCCCTTGGTATTTGAATCCTTCTTTAAATCACCTTGTGAAAAAAAATAGGTAAAAATTACAAGATAAATCTTGTAATAACTCAAAGAGAGGAAGTACAAACACACAAGAACAATGAAATTATTGTATATTTAATTTTAAGTAATAAAAATATAGAATAATATCCATCTAGAATATAACAAAGGATTTAAAGGAACTACGATCTAAGCTTTAATGCATAATCTACTAAAGGGGGTTTCAATACACCCTTGAATGAAAAGTAATTGAAACAAAAATAAATAAATCTCTTGAATCGAAATAAGCATTCAATATTTGATATATTTCTGACAAGAAAACAAAACATATGGAATGAAAATGAAACACCTTTGTCGAAAGTTTGACAAACTATATGCACAAGGATATGTACCGTTCAATCATCCACAACACCATGGAGAGGAGTTCAAATGATATGTACAGTGTGAATGACATCAATGTTGATATGCTCACATCCGCGGCCAAACTTGACCGTAGACATCTTTATTTTTATATTGTCGGTCCCAAGACCAGGGAACATCTGCAGAGGGAATTGATATTAATTAGAAGACAAGTTACACGTGACAACAGACAAAACAACTTAAACATGCGAGAGAGAAGCAGATGTGATTGACCTTGGGAAGAATAAGGCAGGGGAGGGAGCTCGTAAGGCAAAGGTAAAGGGATAATAACATCAGATGGTGAATGCAAACTCTCTTTTTTCTGCCCAGCTAGGGTTACTAGTTTTGTTTTCTTCACTTCAGAAGATTCTTGGGATGGGCCTTTACCCTGCAATTCTTAGTTTGCAAACATGAGTTTCCCTCTCCACTTGAAGTTAAATCATGTCAAGCATAAAGAACATCAAAGAGCAAAGATTCGCTACCTCAGATAGTAAAACATTACAGGTACAGGAAAATGCAGATCCTCGTCGTTTGAATGATGATGGTAAAAATAGCACTCCCAGCTAAAAGGAAATGAATATAAATATTTTTTAGTGCAACCTGTGGAGAACAAGATAAAATGTACTTTGACTGCAAATGCCAAAGACGCTCTTCTTAGCATCTTCAGAGTCCTGTATAAGGTTTGGTTTGGCTGACATACCTCATAGGAACGAATCATGAACTGAGTGTTATTCTTCTGGAGAGCTCCCCAGGCAGCTTTGCTAAGATTTGCCGAAGTTAACAAGAACCAACTATTTGGGAAGAGGGTGTTTCCACAGTTAACTATCTATAACATGATTTTAGCAGTGCAGTGCGTGACTAAAAAATTCAACAAACATAAAATGCTGAAGTGCATATAATATAATAGGTCTGACGGAGCTCTTACGCAAGACTCTGATTATTATAACGAGCGAAAGTCTTTATATGCGGCATAGCACGGCTGAAACATTGCATACATAGACATAATTGGTGAGACAAACTAGCATTTATGGCCAATAAAAATTTGAGGAAAAATTGCATATATTTCCAATCAAAATTTGTGACGCATATTCAAAATAGCAAAGGCGAGTGCCAAGTTTTCTCCCACGGGCCTTTAAGATAAATCAAACTCCAATGAGGCTAGAAGACAATTATGACCTGTAGATAATCCTTTCCAGCGACTAGTTAGGAAATATTTTTCGTAATATTTTTCGTAAGAGATTATACCACAAACAGCAAAAAAAAATTCCTCATAGAGACAATAAAATTTCTTTATTCAAATTCAATCAATGGGTTGCAAAAAATATTGTATGACTGGTATAATTCCAAGAAAATATGAACACATTAAATGCTAAAATTTTAAAATAATTGTTAAGCTAAAGGGCTAGCTTTCATTGTACAACGAGATACACTTACCAGCGACCAGTAAGGTCTGCTTTCCATTTTGCCCAATACTTCTTTAAAAATGCTTTCTCCACATTCTTCAGAGGACTTGGAATTGCACTTCCAGCTGCATAACCCTACAGAACAAATAGAAGGCAAAACTTGTCTACAAAGTTGCACTAAGAAATTCAATTACGAAACAGACCAACGTGAAAAAAGAAATAAGATGAAACAAAAAGCTGACACTAACAAGCATAAGAGAAGATAAGAACTAAAGAGAGTACTCATATTTTAAACTTAAATAATCATTCTTGCCAATGAACTACTTTGAAAGCCCAGAGACACTTGAAATATTTAAATCAGTTATAAGTGTTGAATTCTCTTTGACCTAGTGACGAGTGTTCGATTCAGCAATAACCACTAATCAAAGTAGAATAGAAAAAACATTGGTCTAAGAACCAACAACTCAAGTACATCAGTAAGATATCAACAAGGGGGTATGGGCTTTATGCTATTCACCCTGTTCATACTCGTGTCATTACTAAGTGAAACAAAGATAGAAATGATCCAGACTTATTTTCAACAGTATAAGAGAGAATTATTAAGCATGTATGGCAAAATTAAAAATGGTCGTTAACCTGATAAAAAAAGACCAGACACGTGCCATATCAACTGATATTTGATTATGATAACCTTTAAGTTGCTCATGAAATGCTAATCAAAGGCCGTTTTCCTTTTTTATCTCATAAAGTAAAAAATACATGCTCAACATCTAAATGCTTTACCTCTAATGAGCACCTGACATCCTCTACAGTAGGCCATATGATTTGGGGCTCCCCCATACCAAGAGGTGTTTTGTCTTCAGAGAGGCCTGCTGACATTGATGATGCTAGCTCAGTCATCCATTTCTCATCCAAAGAGCCAAGGGAGGAGAACTGCAGTAGATATAAGCCAAGATCATCAACAAAATAGTAAATGATAGATTTTGCAATTACCTAAAATCTGTCTTGAAGTGATACATTCTAGTCAAAACTTAAGTTGAAACGAGAGAAAATATAACAATAGTGAAATAAACATTAACTTTTTCATTTAATACTGGAGTTATAAGATTAACATGAACCAACTGCGCCAAAACAAGAGTATAATGCAACCTAGCCAGCCAAAACTGCACCTGATAAACAAGTGGAGATTTCTTAAACTCTTCATCAAAAGTACACTCCTGGAGAAGAGAACGCAGCTTCATATGTCCCCACTTTTTCAAACTAGTACCAGAATGATATCCAGGTACTGATGCGATTAGTCTAACCTGAATATAATGCAAACAGCATTATGTATCCTGATGTACAGTGTATCTGACAATGTGACAAATTTTACATTTCAATAAAAAAAGGATATCATTTAACAAGAATAAGTGGAAAAATACCCTTGCATCACTATAATCAAACTTCCTGAAGAAAGATGGACATATACTGACGCTTCCAAGTGATGGAAGTTTAACTGAGAACTCCGGCCACTGAACCACCAAATAAATAATGTTATGCATAATATGTATAGTGCCTATAAAAAATGCCTGATATGGACAGTTATGTAGCAACACTAATAATAATATCAAGTCAATCAATAACATCAACATCTGTTGGAAACTATTTAGCTTTCATGGGCCGTATAAGTACTTTGACTAGCAACAAATTTTTATAATAACTTGTTAAAAGCTTTTAAGAAGTGAATTTTCTACAATAATCCAATGGTCTAGTAATTTGGGACCGGTTACTTCAACTAGGTTTTCCAAGAACTATTCAGCATTGGTTTTATCTTATCAACTTGAGATTCTTTATTCGTGTCTCTCTATATAAATGAAAAGTGTCTATCGTTACCTTTAGCATACTGAGATATTCAACCAGGTCACTTTCAAATCCAGATCCCTTGCTTGGACTATTTTGATCTTTCCATGGAAAATCTTGCATCCACAAACCTTGGCTTTTATTGTTCCAATCCACATAAATTAAGTTCGCTGTATGCACAATAACTCTCACTCCTTGAGGATATATAAGCAGCATGGCCTTTGAATGGTGTGTCCCAAATGAAATTGGCAATGATGGTTTGTGCAGAATCCACTTTGCAGGTTTGATTCTCTAACAATCAGAGAAGTAGTATAGCAAGTCAATATCTTTCAACCAGTTTTCCGTAATCAATCTTGCAAACAACTAACCAAATATATTGATCTGAGACAAACCTTTATGCAATCCACCCTGCCATCATTTTCTCCGTGAATGACTAGCACATGGGGCACTTTTGAAAGTGCTGGACATGCTACCTCAGGAAAATATTGAAAGGGAGAAAATAGAATGAGATCAACAATTTGAGAAACTCAATCAAAATTGTTCACGTGAGTTTCTCAAATTGTTCACGTAAGCACAAATTTCAGAACACAAGACATGCCAGCAGCCTATGGTTGTGCATAATTGAGAAATAGATGGTTGGGTTGCACCTTTCGGATATGTAAATATGTTAATTAATGTAATGTAATGCTCTATAAGAAAGATAAAGTGTGCACTATTTCAGTGGGAGTAAGAGGAGCTGAAAAAACAAAAGAATTAAGATCGCAAAATAACAAATTTTCCTTCCAGCAATTTGAAAATATGATAAGAATGATTAATGTCAGAATATTTTTAATTTGTAAGGACAAAGATGATTGTCAGGCTACAAACAGGTAAAAATTCGGGGGAGTAGAGAGGAAAAAGCAAGGAGGAATTGAGAAAAAAAAAAAAAACTCACCGGGAATCAACCAGTCAATGTCTACCATGTAGTTTGACAGAATAGCAACTAGAATATCCCCCTATCAGTGATAAGCATTAAAATAAAATCAATGAGGAGTTCCATTATTTTCGAGTTGTGTTTTGTGTAAAATTATCAAATTTATCCAATTATGGAAGCAGAAAATATTTCTTTTCAACTTTGTCACATTGCACATTTATTCTCAACCATAGTTGAAAAATGAAAACATTCAATCAATTGCTACCATGAAGGACAAAAACAGTTGCTTTATAGTTCAAAAAGCATCACTCAAGAGGGCAATGCAAGAACAAGTAAAAATCTGGAATACAATTATTCCTACTCACCTGAATGACATCACCTATAGAAACACATGAAGTATTTGCCCACTGTGGTAACCCTTGCACACGCAAAAGTCGAAAAGTCGAAGGTATTTGGTCATTAGGGACATGAAAATTACGAATGGCCTCCACACCCGACTGTGAATGCACAGACTTCCTTGCGTCTGCATTCCTACCTTGTTTCTGGCTGCATGTTTCAACATTATCCTGCAGAGTTCACACCCAACACAACAATTCATTTTACAAACAAAAAAAAAACAGCAGAATCACCTCAATGCATGCACATTCAGATGATTATGACACGAACACAAATGTAAAAATGTAGGAGCATGAAGGAAGCAGTTGAATACCCGTGAAGCCCTGCCTGAAGCTTTATTTCTGAACGATGATTGAGCTCCATTGTTTCTACCACTGGAAGATTTTCCGTCACCCCCCAACACCTGATATTTAAAAAGATGGTGACCGGGAATGAGCTCGATTACATCACCATTGCAAATGATAGCTTCTTCTTTAGGATTCAGCTTCCTTCTCTTATTCCCGGAATTAAGAACGATTGGGTTCGTCCCCTCCTAAAATTAACACAGAGAGAAAAAATCACAAATTGAAAAAAGAAAAAAAAAAGGTATGAATGTGAAGAAGGAGAGAGTCATAAAGGTTAATACGACGATCAAATTAGCGGAGCCATCGCGAAAAGCAGTTAAAGTGAGGTGCTTGCGGCTGAGCCTCTTGTCCGGAACAGGAATGTTGTTCCGACCAATAACGTTTGTGCCATCTGATATAGCTAGCTTCGGAACTGAACCTTCTTCCTCGGAACTTTGATTCACCGGAATCAGGTATCCCACCTCAGACGCAGACATTAACCTAATCAAATCAAATGCCTGTGACGTCACACACTCACGATCTTTCCCAGCCCTCAAACGCTTCCTTCTTCCTGCTTTTCAGACTCCAAACACCCAAACACAGCGGAACAACGTCTGCTGGACCTTACTCCTAAAGCCCAAAACCTTCCTTCAAAAGCCCAAATCCTTTTAGGACGGTCCATGGCCCATACTATTCTTAAATGGATTGGGCAAACCCACTCATGGTGAACACTACTCTCTATTAGTGTGCTATTTCTTCCTGCACCCCATAACTTCTTATGTCAATCTATACTTCATAAAATATTAAAAATACATTTTCATCTATTTTTCTATTGATGTTTTTTATTTTGAAACGATGATCCCGAAAAATTCTGGATCATAAAATTCAGAAGTTACTTTTGAATTGGAAAAACTTTCTAGATTCTTCTATAATCCAGAATATAATTTTTTTTTAAAAATACATTCTAAATTATAGAATCCAAAATATATATTTCAAATTCTAAATAAAAAAGTGTTAATAGAAAATAAAGAAAACTTATAAAATTTAAAATTTACTTTTATAAGAACAAAATATTTTCTCATTGAGCACTCAAAAATTATAGAAGTTGTGGAAGTACAGGAAGAACCAACGCTATGAGTGTGTTTTCAATGCATTATATGAACAACTATATTACAAACCTTTTATTTTATTTAAACTTTTACCTCTGTAAACTTTATCGATGAAATATAATCATAAAAAGGTTAAAAAAAAGTTAGGTGAGTAATTTATTTTTTACTATAATGTTCTAATTCAATATTTGTTTTCTCTTTTCTTTAGGTGTCTTGTAAAATGAAGATATTGTATGAGATTTGATACCTGAGATTTATCATAAGTTTTTCTGTATTTCTCAAAGTATATAAAAAAAAGATTTTAGATTAGACATAATATCTCTAAGGGAAGTTAATATTAGTACCTACTAGAAATTGAAATGAGATATGTGAGATGAATGATTGTACTTATGATAAATATGAATATTCAGGGTTACATGGTTTATGGAAGTTCAAGTACATTTTGTAAATAATTACATTATGTGTGTTAAAGACAATGATTAAATATTAAATGTAAGAATAAAGGGATCATATTTGTGATATGTTTTTGTGTGTTAAAGACAAATGATTAAATATTAAATGTAAGAATAAAGGAACAAGATGTATTATTTTATATTTGTGATATGTTTTTGTGTGTGGAAAATTTGTTATCCATATCGTTATTAAGTGGTGAATTAAGCTTAAAGCAATCAAAATTGTGATTAAATGTATTACTTATTACGCTCAAGCGACAATTAAAACACTAAAATAATAGTGTATATTTATAGACTCCATGAGTTTATAAATAATGCTTATACACTCTAATTAGTATTTTATATAGTAGTAGGAAAAAAAACATATGTTTTCAAAACAGAAATATATTATTTATTTTTTATAATTCAATGTTTATTCTAATAAAAATATCTTATAAGACTCATGTTTTAAATTTATTTAATTACTTCATGTGTTTTCACATGGACATAGATCTCACCTATACATCATTAGTAATAAAAATAAGTAACCCAACTAACAAAGTTTGATTTAAATTTTTGTAGAGACAAATTATAAAACAAAAATTATTCTTTTACTCATTTGTTCGTAAAAAATATGGATCTCAGTTTCTTTTTATACATCATCAACATTATTTCTTCTCTTAATGAAATCTGAAACTCAGCTAATCAAGTTTAAAAATTTCACCCACCTCATTAAATAATCATAGATATTTCCAAATTTTGATAGGGAGAAACCATAAAACCAAATTTACTCACTCCTTTACTCATTTGCTTTGCTGAGTCTGGCATATAAAAGTCATAAAATCAATTTGTGAAGTCATGGGTTTATCTTATAATTAGGAGAAATGGTTTAATTCTAATTTAAAATGTTAATGGAAAAGCTCATCTTTATTCTTGAAAATGTTGAAAATTATGGTGGTTGATAGATATGCGAGATAACGTTGTTAATACGTAATAAATACTAGAAAACAAAAACAAAGAAAGTCCAATATAAAAGTGAGAAGAGACCTATCATCTAACTAAACTTAATATCTAGCTAACTCTTTTCTCTTTAAACTATAGTTTCTAACTAAACTAAATATTATAGTTAAGTGTTTTCTCTTTGCTAAAACACAATTTTTTGTAATCATTAAATTTTTTATTTAATCTCTTAGTAATCATTAAAAAATTATTGTACTTGTATATTTTTGTGCATACTCAAGTACATTGTGATGTTGTTGAGTTTATTCTGATTTCTCATTAAATAATCACCAATAATATTTCTCATTTAAAAATGTAATTTTCTTTGTCTGTTCTCAATAATTGATTTGATATTTTAGAAGATTAAATTAAAAGATTGAATAATAAAAAGGTAGGGTTAGAATGAATTTTCTAGAGGAAAGATTTTATTGTAATAGGATGTTTGATTTAAGCTAGAAATGGATGCAAAATGGACTACACCAGAAATGAGAAATGAGAAATGAGAAGTGATAAGGAAAGAGAAAAGGGAATCTCCTCACTAATCATTGGGGACAATCATTGCCAACTTGTATACATGCAAACAGATCAATTAATCAATCTACCACATCACTTTCTTTCACTTTCTTTCATTTTCTCAAAATTATGCTGCTATGCTACATCACTAAAAATGGAAAATAAATACTCATAATACTAATTATTGAAAGGAAGTAATCATTCTATTTGTATGAAACCAACAAATTCAAAATTGGATTGAAATAGAAAATATTATATTTTTTTTTAATAAAATAAAATTTTAACTAATTTTATATCAATAATATAAATATTAAGAAATGAACTTTAAACAATGTTATAAAATCAACTTATAAATTAAGGTTTGCACTCAGTTGTATATTTTTTTTAGATTCCAATACATCATTTTTACGTTGAAACTATATATTATATATGATATCTTGTCCACTCAAAGTTTATTTTTTAATATTACGAAACATAAAGTTTAAATATTGTTAATGTTTTTCAAATTGTATATAAATATATTTTTTTCTTTATTGGTTTAAATAAATGAAAAAAAACTTACTATCTTTATCTCTTATACGTATAAATAATATATGTTTAGGATGCGTTTTTAAAAAATAACAAAATTGGAAAAATCTGAAGAAATATGAAGTACGAGTGAATCGTATTTTTCGAATTGATTTTTCATTGAGAAGTTGTGTTTTAAACTCTAGATTTTTGTTTTGATATTATAAATTGATTAAAAATAATATTCTACATTAATTATTTAATTTTTTGTAGATTTGGATTTTATATTCCATAATAATGAAAAGAGAATCGATATGATATTGTTGTCTTAATAATAAGACAAGCCTTTTTTTCTTCTTCTTATTTCTCTCTCGATGATCCAATACCACTCAAACAAATTTAAATAGAAATTAAATTCAATCAAGAAACAATTACCCTCACATCATTTACTAAAGTAGTTGAACTTCAACTTCGTATATTAAATAAATAAATTTTAAGTTTAGTTTAACTTTATAAAATTAGTTTATAATGTGAAATTTGCATTTATTTATATACTATAAAATGTTCTATAGGATCTCCAACACATCTCTCTCACATCAAAATTTTCAATTTGCACGTGATATTCTATATTTATGATTAATCTGATAACAGATGATACGATAAATCCAACGAACTGTAATTAATATAAAATCTAAAATCCTAAATTGTTACTAAGAGTTTTTTTAACATGGAAGTCATATGATAAATATATTCGTAACATTGCGACCCACGAGAAGTGCATTGTTAATGTTTTAGTAAAGAAAGAGATTTCCAAAAGAAATTGGAAGAAGAAGAAAGAGTTTTTACGACCCTCTTTGTATTATGTTTACTCTTCCTATATGTTAACCTTAAATGAAATTCCTAATTTGTTGTGTATGATCAGAGTTCTTGACTTTTTTTAGATTTTAATAAAAAAGTTGTGAAAATTGCTATAATTTTTTTTTTGATATTTCTGATCAAAGAATAAATAACAAATGGTTTTTGTACCATTTAACATTATTGTTTTTAAAACAAAAAATTGGTATACTTCTGAGATGCCATCATTCTAATTTGAAAAAATAAATTAAAGTAATCCTTTAACTTAACCCAAACATCATGTTTGTTTTTAATACTGGTAAGCATAATAAATTGTTTTTTTTTGTTCATACAATCGTACTTTTATTTATTTTTATCTCATTCTTTTAACTAGTAGCTAAGATCAAGATATTAATTTGTTTTATAGATATGATTATATATATATATATATATATATATATATATTACAAGAAAATCATGAAATAGAAACTAATTTTTAAAGATCAAAATAATTAGTTGCAATAGTAATTAAATTAGAGACATTTTTACGTACCCCAACTGGGTCCTCTGACGTGGTTTCCATTTATTTATTTTTTATTGCTGATAATAAAAATTAGAGACCATTTTAAAAACTAAAACAAAATTGATTTCTAAATTAGTTTCTATTATTGCTAAATAGTTTTTAAATTGATATCTAATTAGCAACCAAGGTTTTAACTACTAATTATTTAGTTTCTAATTTAGTTACTATTGCAACTAATTATTTTGGTCTCTAAAAATTGGTTTTTATTTCATAATTTTCTTGTAGTGATTTAACTTAATATTCGTATTTAACTTAATTTATTTATAAGTTTTTGATTGAGTTTTTTAATCAAACATTTATTTTATTGAGACATATTATTTGAATGGGTCTATTGTGTCTTCCATCAAAAAAATGAAATTGAGAGTAAGGGGAGAAGCACCAACAATGCACATGAAGGAATTGGAAAAAGTGTGTGTTGCTCAACTCAACATTGCTGAATTATGAGTGGTGGGTATAACAAAAGGACCACATTGATTGATATTAAATCTGGAAAATTAAATCATTGTTTTTTAGGGCCTCATAATCATTGAGGTGTTGCAAGAGGCCCAATACTTACGTCACCCCAAACTCTCCAACTTTCTTATTCAACTTAAATTACAAAATTAAATTGAATAAAATTAGGTTACTGTTAATGTCATGAAAGATTAGAGTCCCTTTGTTAGAAGAAGAAAAAGGGGTGAGAAAAGAAAAATGGTTAGATGATGGTTTGACAGAAATTAACGAAGAAAAAATTGTGAAAACCGATAAATAGTGAATGAAAATTCTTTACTCGTAATTTTTTCTTTAAAATACACAAATACAACAAGACAAAATAATCAGTTATCTTGAACCAGTGAAAAAATCTCTTTATGATCGAATAAGAGAGGTCATGATGTTGTTAAAATAGAGAAGGTTGAAGAACTTTTCTATGATTATAATAGATTATGGTTTATAATATATAGTAAACGTATTTTTGTATTATATTAATTAATAATAGAGTAATAAATATAATTATTAATAATAATAAAATAGTGTTCTTTCTACCCATTTAATTTTAACTAAATATGTTTTTTTTTAATTTTGTTTAAAATCTTTGATATTTTTTAATAAAACTCATGTTTGGCACCATGTCACCTCTCACAAGTGGGATATCACCTTGTACAATATGAAATGTAATTTGAAAATATATTTTCGACTGTATAACCAGAAAAATAATTCTAGATTTGAGACTATCTTTTGGATTCTAGAATTCAAAACCATAAAACAAAACAGAAAAATCAGTAAATTGTAAAAATTAAATATAAAACTAAAAAAAAAATATCTTTATACTAGAAAATATTAAATACAACGAATATTTTTGTCAACACACACAAAGCAATTTTATCTAAAAAATACTATAAAGAAAAATGAAAGTGTTCGAATAAAAAGAAGGTATGCAATTAAAAAATATAAGGTGGATAATGTATGTAATATTATTTAATAAAGTTATGTTATTCTTTATTTAAGGTTATATAATTTTATAAAAAAAATTAAAACTGACTTTTTATAAATTAATACCGAGGAGGTACGGAAAAAGGTACAAAGGTGAAAAATAACAAAATTTAAAAAACATAAAAAATAACAACAAAGAACATGTAAGAAGTAAGGAGAGATTGAATATTAAATAACTAAAATCAATTTATTTAAAAGGAAAATATATTTAAATAATGATCAATCACAAAAAATAAATTTAAGACTAAAGTAGTACGGGCTATGATTTTCTCATAATTGAATTCTAATAATTCCTTTTGTTCATTATTTGTATTCTATTATTTCTTTCCTTCACAAACCTTTCATTTATTTATTATTTTAATTTTAATTTAATAAAAAGTAAAGGTTTTCTGTTTTTATTGTATTACAAGGATGAAACTTACATAAACTCTATCTCTCAACCAAAACCTTTTCTATTCTTCAAAAGGATAGAAAAATTATTCGTATTCTCATTTTCTTTTTCTTTTCAGAATGTATAAAAAGAAAGTAAGTTCCCTACATTTTGTGTATTAAATTAGTTGATTTTTTTATGATAAATACTTTAGAAATTAGATGGGTGATATTAAAAAATGTTGAAGAAGATGATGTGGTGGAGGTGGATGGGCACCACATGGTTTATATATTTAATTAACATTTTAGTTCTAAATACAAAAATACTGATGTCGGTATGTATAATCTGGAAGGGCCTTTTGTTGTGATTCACAACAGAACCACTTGCACTTTCTATCATACACACATTCATAGTTCTGTCGGTAAAATGGTTTAAATTTGTGTATTTTGATGCAAAACCCTACTTCTGTCACTTCACTTCAATATACCCGTGTCACTATATATATAGTGTAGTAGTTATCACTCATTGTATCAACCCACTCTTCATCTCTCATTAATCATTAGATATGATAAATAGGGTCTGATTTATATATGTGGCTTTGGGATCAAATTCAATACACCAAACCAAACATATATTATTCTTTGTACTCTTGATTTACTACCACCTCATAGATTCCTTGTCCCCGTTGCAAATTTCATTATTTTCTTACTAATTATTTTATTTAATCATCAATACATAAGTGGTCACTTGGTGTATCCGTGAACGCATAATAATAGGTACCAATCACTCCCTCATTATGTGAATTTAAAATCTACTACGACACTATAAAAAACTTTTACCAAAATCATAAAATAAAAACTAATTTTTATAAAACAAAATAATTAGTTACAATATTAATTAAATTAAAAATTATTTTAAAAACTAATCAAAATTAATTTTTAAATTAGTTTATATTATTGTTAAATAGCTTTTAAATTGATATCTAATTAGTTTCTAAAATGATCTTTAAATTAGTTACTATTATAACTAATTATAAAAGTTGGTTTTTATTTCATGATTTTCTTGTAGTGACACCTTCTAACATAACTAGAGGGTTTTCTACGATAATCGGAAGCTTCATGTCTAATTAACGCGACTAAATTTATTATGTTTAAAAAAATTAACAAGACTAATAAGTAATGAAACATTAAGTAATACATTTTTAATGATGATTCAAAATCTTAATTCGGCCTAATAATAAATAATTCATAATAATCATATAAATATGCACAGATTTTGAAAATAAAGTACGTTATCATTTTGTATTAACAGTACCGAATACCAAATATCGAGATTTCACTTGAACATTGAAGCGTCTTTTACATGTATCATCCGAATTTGGATTTCACGAAGACAAGAAGTAAATGAGTGAAAAAAAAGTGTAAAAATCATTTAAAAAAAAGGAAGAAGAAATAAACCAACTAACCGAAACAAAAACGCAAATAGTTTTCTTGGTTCAAACTTGTTCGAAACAGATTTTATTAAAAATTATTTCAAAAATAGTCTCTAAACCATTTTTAAATTAGTTAATAGTTTTATACTTGAATGTTTATCTTAGGGGCAGTTGATACGTAGGCTATGGAGTTTGGAGGGTGATGGAGGGTGGGTCCTGTGGGGAAATATTATTTAATTTCCCGAGGAAACGTGAAGAACAAATTGCAGGCAAAAGGTGTCTGGTTTTTCCCAAAACATACCTGGTCACTGTCGATTGAGATAAAGGGTGAGTGAGGTAGTTATAGTATATTATGGAAAGTGATTAGAAAAGAGTGAAAATAAAAAGATATTTATGAGGGTTTGGAGGAGGTGGCCACGGATTCTACACTGCGGATGAACATGAACATGAACATGAACATCCACATGCCCTTGCCTCAACCTCTGGTCTTTGTGAAGTAAAATGTTGACGTGGAAGTGACCTAGAGATGGAGACATGTTCGGGTGCCGACATGGATTTTGTGAATAGGCTTACTTGTCATCCATCTCACATCTCCCATTCTGTCAATTCATTATCTTTGCCTAACTTTTACACTCAGTAAAAACAAATCAAATATGATTTTATATAAAAAAATAAATTCTTTTGTGTTCATTAGATTTTTATAAAATAAAGTTATGTTTTTAAATTTATCTTTATTTTAATTTTTAGGGTTGTTATTTCTTGAAATGACGTGTCTCGATCTCCCTGTCTGAGATGACCAAGACACTGGCACGACTTTGTTTGTCTGGCCGACCGGTCGAGACATGACGCACCGATCGGCCGCCCGATACGTATGACCATTAACGCTCAAATCAAAGTTAGTGAAGTTAAACCATCATCAAGGATTAGATAATGCAATCCTAAATGTGATTCATTCCACTAATCATATCCAATGAGGTAAGCCCATTAAAATAATATAAATAGCACACATCCCAAGGAACAAGGTAAGTCATTTATTACTGTGCACCTACCTGAATACCAATCACCCGTTTTACTGACTTGAGCGTTGGAGTGCCTTCCGCAGGTAACCCCATTCGGTGTTCACCCAAAATCAAAAACCAAAGGAGAAACACGAAAACGAGAATGACTCCAAGCATCCAACAACTTGCCCGACCGAAGGAATAACCGAAGGAATAAGACGAAAAATTCAATAGTTGTGATAGTAACTGTTTTTATCAGGAACATTAACTTGTAGTCATTTAATAACTGTGGTTAAAAGTGGAATATGGTAGTGCTTTATTTATTTTTTGACCCTATCTTTTTTTATCAATGCACCCAAAAGTAGGGAGAGTTCCATTTACTTTTACGTGTGAACGTGTTCTGCCTCATTTCTACAAACTAATGAAGAAACAATGACTTGGTGGGACAGGACATGCAAGTCGACCGATTTGTGACATCCAATTCTTCAATCTTTCCTTTACTGTTCTGTACTCTTCAATTGAAGGAAGTTCGCATGTTCAAAATCGGTACACTTTAAAAGGAAAACAAATCAAAACGTAAAAGAAAAAGGAAAAGAAAAAAGAGAGGCAGATAGTAGATATATTTTCTCTGATAGAACCATGCGCCGCATGGTCTTCTCTTCAGCATAGCCTTTCAATTATCTAAGTCTCCTTCATATTAATTTTCACAATAATTGATACACTTGTTGCCTATAAATTATCATCTTCTCCACCAATCTTCTCATACCACATTCTTTCTTACACACTCAACCAGAGCTTCATTTAGTTAAACGTACTATTCTTCTTCTGTAAGTAACCCTCCTTATACTTTGCCACTTTTCACTTTCTTCTCTAAATATACCATAGTTTCAACATAATTTTTCAAGGCTCGAAGCAGAGCAGGTTTATTTTCTCAGAAATAAGACGTTATATATGGTTACAAGTTTCTGTGATTCACGTGTTTAAATTCTCGCGCAACATGCTAGTGTCAATGTTTTTTCGTTTAGATGTTTAAAGTTTCTGTTAATTTTTTGTTGTATATGTAAGTTTGGTTATGTTTATATGTATATGACATCTGAAGCTCTAGACGTCATGCACGTAAAACCTATATTTTGTAGCAGCTTTTACACTAGAATTCATCGTAAGCTGCACTTTGGTATCTCATGCTCCTTAGAACTTGTGTGCAGAAGCTGTAACATTAATGCAGAAGTGGGCACATCTGACGGAACTTGAAGGTTATCCAAAACACAATAAAGTAAACATATAGGACTCAGTTCATAGCTGTTAATAAATCCTCCACCAGGTATATATCTATCTAATTTACCTACTACCGCAAGATATTTAATTTATTATTTTTGATAAAATCTTCAACATGAACCATAATTGATAAAACTTTCAAATTCAAAAGTCAACGGATGGAGCCACACCTAAGTCTGACCGATAATTCTGTTTAGATGGGACCATGTGAATCTGTCAACTCACTGACTCAGAAGTAAAATGTAATTAGTATTGTGTGTGGGTAAGTGTTATTGCGTTTACCTGTGTGAAAACAAAAGAACAAAGTTTTGTTACTTGATGTGGTAAAAGTTATGTTCTTTTTGACCAATTCACAGTTTTCATCGTCATCATCATCATTATCTTCTTCTTATAAGAAATACTCTATTTTGGGCATTAATAAATAGTAGTGAAGTAGTGGTACCATATATGGGCTATTCTGGTTTATATATATATAAACAAAGGCAAGCGGAGAGAGCGATAGTATAAAGTTGAAGGGTACAGACATTTCCAATTAGCCACAAATTTAGCATGTTATGGAAAAATCCGAATCCATTGATTATAAAAACAAAGATAGGTTTGATGTTACCGTGCCTTCTCCAAGTTTCCTTTTAACGCTTCCATGGAGACGCAACTCTTTTGTTCCTACCCTAGATACAAAATACACCCGTCTCAAATATTGCTAACCAGAAGCCACCACACATTAATTAATATTGGGGAAATGATTTTTGCAAACCTTAAAGTTTATATTATTATTGATGTAGGTAATGAGTTTAGATATAAATATATATAATAAAGAATAGATTTGTAATTAAATGATATAAAAAAATATTAAAATAATAGTATTGAAATTGTAATGTGATAGTATAAAATAAATGGATTGTCAATATTTAATTATCCGTGTATATATATATATTTATTTATCATCAGCAAAAAATAATAAAATTAAATAGGTATACTTCAGAAGTAATTCAACTTTTATAAAAAAAAAGTAAAAAAATTGAAAAAGTATTTTTTCAAATATATATCACAACCAAAAATGAAACCTCCTACTATGTAACCAAACTCTACCAACTAAAACAAAATTAAAAGGCATCCTAAACTCTCTCTCTCACTATATATATATATATATATATATATATATATATATATATATATATATATATATATATATATATATATATATATATATATATATATATATACATAGAGACACACGGATTCTACAGCTAAAAGTGGGTCTCCATGACCCTCCAAAGGAGAGTGTAGATTCTATGATGAAATCTTAGTTATAGAAATAACTGCTTTATACTAAATAATAAAATGAAATATAGCTAAAAAAATAATTAAGATACTTTTGGATGATGACGGTAGAACCTTGCAATTACTTTTTAAATGCAAGGAATCTTGTACTCTGAACATCACTTAATTGAGCATACTCATTTGAATTGAATAAATTGCAAGGTAGTTTTTTTTTCTTAGATTAAACCAGTTTCAAATACTATAATGATTTTTTTTTAAAAGTCTGGAGAAAGTGATAGAGAAAGCGACACGTGCATCAATGATTGAAAGAGTGCATATAAATGAGATGTATGAATGAAAAGGATGTGTAAAAGCATTAAAATAAGAAGAAAAATTTGTACATAAACATAGGAGTTGTTAAAAGAATATGTGTACGCAGTTAAACAAATAGTTATAGCAAGTGTTGTACTAATAAAATAAATTACCATATATAAAAAAAATAGTATGAAAGTGTATTATATTAATTAATTACGAAACAAACACAATCTAGCAATGGGTTAATCGTTGCATCATTGTCCTTGCTATGACTTTGAAGAAGTTAGTGAGAAGATTAAGTAAATCTGGAATAGATTTAAATAGTTGCGTCAGTGTTACAAACAAATGGATAATCCTAAATATGGCGTGGGGACATGAAATATGTTGTTTTTATGTGTATTGAGTTAGAATTATAAAGTTGATTTTAACTTCATATAAGTTTATTAGGAATGAAGTTTGTACTTAACTTAACATAAATATTTGTTTTTACCAAGAATATAGATATTTTTATTTGTATTGGGGGTTAGAATTTAGCTGTGTGAAAGAAAAGATATAAGAATAAAGTAAATGAATGGATCTGTCTGAAGAAAAAGACATGAAGCGAGCTTTGTCTCCAAAGTCTAAAGCGTTTCGATCGAAGGCGAAATAAACAGAAAAAAGAAAGCAACCAAAAATCAGTTGTCCTTATTATCTCTTTTTGGTGTTCATCAGAGAAAGCCTTCACTCATTTACTTCTCACCTTTTGTATCAGAATGGACTCCGTTTCGGACCCACCCTTTCACGAGGCATACAAGATCCTATTTGATAGGACCCCAGAGAATATTAATGGTTCTGATAACGATTTTCTGGTGGCCGAGGAATGCCAGCTTCCGGTGATCGATCTCAGCCGTTTAGAGGAGAGTGATGAGAGTGTGAGGGAAGAGTGCAAGTCACACATAGCTAGGGCTTCACGGGACTGGGGTTTCTTCCAGGTCGTGAACCATGGTATTTCCAGTGATATTTTCAGCAGGTTGAGATGTGAACAAGAAAAAGTTTTCAGGCAACCCTTTGAGAAGAAGATGAAAGAGGACAAGTTCTTGAACTTCTCCGCCGGAAGCTACCGTTGGGGAACCCCCACTGCCACATGCATTAGACAGTTATCTTGGTCAGAAGCCTTTCATATTCCTCTAACCGATATACTAGGATCCTCTCGATCAAACTCTCTTAGGTACGTCTCATCACTCATCACTTTTTTTTAATCAAGAAGAAAAAGGATAATAATATCTTTCTACATACATCGAAAAACTATAAAGAAATCTCTTATCTTTCTCAACATTACTAACTCATTCTTTCTATTATATTTATTCCTCCTATATCAATACAAACATGTAAATTTCACTTTTCCAGAAGCTGTTCTATACCAGTTTCATTCATAGTAATGCACAATATGTAGTCACTTTTGTTATGTGCACAATTAATTTTCAGAACATTCTTCGGTAGATGAAATTAACTTTTGAAACAAATACCAAACATTTGTTATTTATTTTGCCAAGAGTACTTTAGAGAACTATATCCCTAAATTCTTTTATGGAAGCAAAACAAAGGTGAATGTATGAATTATTTTAGGATGGTGAATAAACATGTTATTTAATGCTTAAGTTATGACATAGATCCAAATTTTATTATTTTTTCTTGCAACTCAAAAGATGGAATTGCATGTTATATGAATATCAGTGAAAACTATGGGTGCATTTAATACCGTAGAGTTCTTCCTGGCAAGAAGGTGTGAAGCACTTAAATGCCACTTTTGTTATATATAATATTCAGTAATGTTTAGTTTCCGTCTGCAAGCATTTATTTGGTGTAAATGAAATGTGGACATATGAAGACCTAGCTTCTTCTCTTTCTAGATTTTTCATAAACAAAGTTGAAATTTTCATTTGGCCCCGTTCAAACCTGAGCTCAGTTTCATTCAGCAGCAGATCTTCTTGCTTTTCACACAGAAAAGCAAAGAATAAGTGGTGTTTTGTCAACTTCTTCCGCCACTATCACAAACTGTTCAGTTGGGTGATGTGTTGACTTGCTTTATTACTGTTATTAATCAGTTCCATGCATTTTATAGTTATCTACAATCTAAACCCACATGACGCAGACATTATTATTTCTTCCTTGCCCCGAACTTGTTCACACAGTTTTGGTATATATGCACATGGTTCCTATACTTTTATGGTTCCCTTGACCTACACATTCTCTAGTTTCTCACGTGAATGTTGCCAATCAGCTGGAGCCGAAAACTCTACAGTCATGGAACACTGACAACATCATTCCATCAATATTTGACTCGATAAAACAATACTATATATAAAGATATTGTTATATATATGGTCATACTTTAAAATTCACCTTTATTGCTATAGGAAAGACAAGTGTAACAAATCAGTTAACGGTGATTGATGAATTTATTTGGATGCATGTTTTTGCAGTTCGACAATTGAACAGTTTGCTACAACAGTTTCGAGCCTTGCACAAACATTAGCCGACATACTGGCGGAGAAAATGGGTCACAAGTCAACCTTCTTTAAGGAGAATTGTTTGGCGAACACCTGCTATCTTCGACTCAACCGATATCCTCCATGCCCTACTGCTTTTGGGATTCACGGTCTCATGCCACACACTGACAGTGACTTTCTCACCATATTATATCAGGATCAGGTTGGAGGTTTGCAATTGGTCAAAGACACAAAATGGATCGCAGTTAAACCAAACCCCGATGCCCTTATAATCAACATTGGTGACTTGTTCCAGGTATTTACTTTTTCTCTTATATTCATATTTCATCTGGACAAAAACTTATCTTATAAATCGGTATTTTATAAGATTGAATTAGACTTAAATTCAATTTCTTAATCTAATATCAGAATCATTTAAAACTTATTTTATTGAGAATTTGTTGGATCTATTATATCATTTCCTATCGGACTGAACCATCTATAATATATATTTTCACGTAAGTGGTAGCTTCGGTGTAAGAAGAGTGTGTTTGGAATTCCAAGTTAACTAAAGATTATGATATTTCATTCATGCTGCAAACTTTAAGTTATAAATAGATTTTAGGTTTAAAGTTTACTTCTTTAGTGTCATTACTCGTTAATTAACGTTAGGCAACTGGTGTGTGTAGGCATGGAGCAACGGGGTGTACAAGAGCGTGGAGCATCGCGTTATGACCAACCCGAAACTAGAGAGGTTCTCTATGGCGTATTTCTTGTGTCCTTCAAATGATACTGTGATAGAGAGTTGCAGAGAGCCCTCTATTTACAGAAAATTCAGCTTTCGGGAGTATAGAAAACAGGTTCGTGATGATGTTCAGAAGTTGGGTACCAAAATAGGCTTGCCCAGGTTTCTCACACACGAAGGAAGTTCGAACATAGCAAGCGCATAATTATGATTATGATTATAAAAGATGTTGTTGTAGGTTACGTTACGTGGTATAAGAGTGAGGAAGGTGGAAGAGAGATAGATCAGTGTACGTTTGGGTTAGCAATAAAAATCTGCAGACTGTGTCAGTATGGTAAATGGTTTCAGTCTGCATGTTTGATGCTGTCTCATTATGTCTGCTGTTCAGCCACAACCTGTAATATATATATATATATATATATATATAGCAGAACTACAATTTCTATTTATTACATGCTCACTACAGAGGGAGCCATTCCCATTCATGTATGTATTCCAATTCAGAACATCATACATATTTATAAACCAAATATATATATGACCAGTGCTCATAAATTTTATTACAATAATATTATTTTTTTGCATTACCATTTTCTTTTATGACTCAAGTAAAGTCTAATCTCGTATAATTTCTATTTTTTCTTTTCTAACTGTTGTTTTTTGGTTTGAATGTATTGATTAAAAATAAGTAATATATTTAGGTTTGTGAGACTATATTTATTTTAGTAGTAGAAAGTTAATGAGAAACTATAATGAATTGTTTATTTTTTTTTTAAGTTTGACCATTTCTAAAATATTTTTATTTATTTATTTTTTATTATTGATAAAAACACAGTTTAGAACATGTCACACTCACAAGCAGGATTTGCCGACTTTGCCCTAGCTTCTGGGAACTGTTTGATGCATGAACATATATAGGTGAAGAGTTCCTATATTAAGATTATTTGTAGGTTTGTTTATTTATTTATTTTTCTTTGTAAACGATTTTTTTTATAGGAATACATATAGGTCAATAATTGGTCTGCTGGATGTTAAAGGTTTTGTTTAACACTCATAACTAGGTTAAAACTTGAAGTAGTAAATTCATTTATGTTATAAGAGACATTTAACTTACATTATTCTTTTTACTTTGAAAATTGCATTCGCATTTACTAATAAGTAAATATGTGTTATTCTTTCAGTGAGTGGGTCTGTTAACAGAACTTAGTAATTACAGACGAACTTTACGAATAACCTTTTAAGCATTATTTTTTATTCGATAAAATCTCAAGAAATGCTATAAGTTTAAATTTTATTCATTTTATTTTATTTTTGAATAAATTAATTCAAACTTTTTACATTTAAATAATAATAATAATAAAAAGTGTTATAAAAGTTGTTTTACATTGAGTGGACTTGCTCGTATTAAATTCTCAAGTAGAAAATATGCTATTTAAATGACTGGTCTCCACAACACAAATCATTATGAAATAGTTTTTGTATAACTTCTGCTATGAAAAAAAGAAAAATTTATACATATGCTAAAGAAAAAGGTTACAATGAAAAGCGTATGAAGGCAACTCTCAAACTTTTTATTTTATTTTTGAAATTGAGATTTGTATAATAATACATAACAAGTGGATTTTCACTTTGGGTTGCAGAAAAGGGTTTAGCATCATATAATAGCGGAAAAGGGTTTGTCATTGAAAGTGACGAAAATATTTTTATAAAATAACAAAAATGACCTTTTATTTAAGGAAGGTGTGAATAAATAAATACTTTTGGAACTTCTTTTTCGAAATATATTTCTGAATTTTGAATTTCTGGAATATATTTTTGAATTTCAAAAATTATTTTTCAGAATGGAGTATCAGATTTTGTGTTCTGAATTTTCTTTTTCAGAATACATTTATAGATTTGAATTTCTGGAACACATTTTTGAATTCTGTAATTTTTTTTCCAAATTGCATTATCAGATTTTGTATTCTGAATTTTCTTTTCCATAATACATTTTTAGATTTTGATTAGAAAGACACATTTTTTAATTCTATAAATTCTTTTACAAAATGTATTTTTAGATTTTGTATCCTGGATTTTCTTTTCTAAAACTAAATTTTGATTTTTGAATTTGGAATTTTCAAATCCAAAATAAAGAATAATTTTGAAAATTTTGAAAGACGTTGGATCACTACAAGAAAATCATGAAGTAGAAACCAATTTGCAGAAATCAAAATAATTAGTTGCAGTAACTAAATTAGAGACCATTTTAGAAACTAAAAAGAAATTTAATTTATTTTTAAATTAGTTTATATTATTTTCTATTATTGTTAAATAGTTTCTAAATTGGTATGTAATTAGCAACCAATGTTTTTGCTACCAAATTGAGAAACTAAATAATTGGTAGTTAAAACCTTTATTTAGTGGGTGCAGTTTATTTAGTGGGTGCAGATTGAAATTTACATGATGGTACAGGAAGAACTTGCCTAATAGCTTCTCAACATGTGAACCCAATATGTGAGCCTAATAGAATGATTTTGAAGACATCCATATGGATGGATCATGGCCCAGAAGCATGTTTGGCTACTTAATTTTACTAAGTTCACATTTAAGGAATTATTTTCTGCACTGATAAAATTTGAACTTGCACCAAATATTCGTGTGAAATGATAAAAGTATCGTTAAAAAGTGGGGGATCCAACTTCTCTTTTCTGGCACATGTTTTCAAATTCGTATTTTTGGAACACTTTTCTGATTTTCAGAATTTTTTTAATATATTTCTGGATTTTTTTTTAAATGTAATTTTTCTATTCCGGAATTATTTTTCCAAAATGAAAATTTAATATTATAATTATTCCACAATTCCATTCAGAACACAAAAATCTATTTTTTTAACTATAGCTATTTAATTTCAAAATAAAGATCAACTGTAGAAATTTTAAAATAGTTCTGATACAGGTGACAATTTATAAATAACAGTAAAATTTCACATTCCTTTGACTTTTCTCATGGTTCCGATTTAAAAATTAAATGTGCATTAAAAGAAAATCATAAAATAAAAACCAATTTTTTAGAGACTAAAATAATTAGTTATAATAGAAACTAAAATAGAGACCATTTTAAAAACAAAAAAAAAATTGGTTTCTAAATTAGTTTCTATTATTTTCTATTATTGTTAAATAGTTTCTAAATTGGTATCTAATTAGCAACTAAGGTTTTAGATACCAATTATTTAGTTTCTAAATTTGGTTTCTAAAACCTTGGTTGCTAATTAGATACTAATTTAGAAACTATTTAACAATAATAGAAAATAATAGAAACTAATTTAGAAACCAAATTTCTTTTTAGTTTCTAAAATGGTCTCTAATTTAGTTATTATTGCAACTAATTATTTTGGTTTCTAGAAATAGATTTTTATTTCATGATTTTCTTATAGTAGTGGTTTGATTAATGGTAAAATGTGGCATAAAAATGGATTAGTGAAAGAAAAACAGAAGCATGAATGCAAGCTCCACTTATGTCCAACTACAACACAACGTTGAAATCAGCATATTTTAGTTGTCATATCAATCTACATCACACGCTGAACATTGACCATTTTGAATCTCTCAGAGTGCTCATTATTCTTTCTACTTCCAAATAACACAAAAATATGAAAACTAAGAGAAAAAGAAAAACTAATTATCAAAATTCAAAATTATATTAAGCAAGAAGAAAAAGAAAAAAAATAGAGAGAAAACTATTTTTCTTCCGTAAGTATTTCTCTTGAAAGAAAATTTTGAGATACAATTGGCACTAAATATAGATGTATATATTTAATGAAGGTATGAAGTTGTTTCATCATGCTATGAGAAATTAGTGTTTTATTAGACTCAGTTTCTATTGGTAGAAACAAAGTGATAAATTGAAAGATGAGATTTGACATGCCTAGAAGAGATAAGTGGAAACGTATGTGGATTTGCAGTTATTTCCACCAAGGTGCACAAACATGTGAAATTTGTCAAATAAACTTAGATCATGTACACCTTTTTTTAAGTTGATTCATTCCAAATTATTTCATATTTTAAAATAAAAGTGTCATGATTAGTGTTGGGTGGGTGTTTAGTGAGAAATGAAGTGTTTAGCTAACTGGAACAGAAACATAGTAAAACGTGACTCTATGATTCTTCCACTAATCCCTGCAAAACACAAACTAAAGGGCCATGTCCTCCATTTACATAAAAAAAATGGAAGATTCCTTCACTCTGTCGAGTAAATTATGTGTTTGTATTTATCTCTTGTAGTTGCCAAAGAGATGACACCTAAAACCAGATTTTAACTGATTCTGACATCATGCTGGCTGAAACTATGTTAGCTTTTGATACTCTGCACTTTTTGTCTTTTTTTTAACTCCTAAGTTTTGGTTCGGAAATGAATAATTTTTTTAGTAGTGTGATAAGAGGTACTTTCTGTCACTGCTTCGAATCACCCGCATATTCATCTGCGCTTTGCTTACTGGTCATGAGAATGAAGTATATGAGCAACATTGTTCCCATGCTAGACCTGCAATTTCAAGCATCCATGAACAAAGTAGAAGCAAAGTAGAAGCGAAGGTAATGGTAATGGATTATGGGAATTGAATCATACACGGTGGCAAAGAAAAGGAGAACCCGTTTAGGATCAAGGGTCCATGAAGAAGGTCTTCTGAAACTATTTCTTCGAGTTATACTACATTTGGTTTCTGTGGGGTTACCAGCACTGATGTTGTTGGTTGTCATAGCAATCTGCTGATACACCAGTGGGTTGATGGAATGATCCATTGACCCTACTGCCATCCCCAGTGTCTTTTCGAGCGTGCAAGACCGAACAAGTGTACCTACGGACAAAAAGGAAAATGATATTTTACAACTTTATAATTCTATATAATTTTTTATCTCATGAACTCTCTAGTACATATATACTGACACGAAAATACATCAAATCTCTAAAATTAGGATATATGGATACAAATTTATGTATTATATAATTATAAATTATATAAATTGACAATAAAGATTTACATGCACAAGTATGTTTCAGATTATTTTTTGGAGCAGAAAAATGTTTTTCATGACTGATTCACGATGATTTGTTTCTTATTTTTATAATCATAATAACAATTTATATAATAAAATTTGAAATTTTAGAAAATTAATGTATTTTTCTTTTTTAAAATTGTGTTAGAACCGTATTTGTTAGTTACTAAGTTGTTCTAAGATAATGCCAATTCTTGTGGCCATAAATGTGGGGTACTCATAAACAACAAACATGCCATTGTGTTGTACTTGTATCAAATTGATTCCCCTAACCAATTTCCCTTTGAGTTGTGCTAGGGTTGACCAAGGACTCTATTTGAGAGTTAAAATGTTCCATTACAGTGACAGGTTCACGGAGTGGGTAGTCCCTTCAAATAGGCCTTCTGAAAACAGATAAAAATAAAACCATCCTAACTAATCTTCAACCACCACTACTGAATAGCAATTGCAACATCCTCATAAAACCACTCTGAGGTCTCATTTGTGTTTGAATGTGAATCCAAAACCTAGTTATGATGACAATTATAATAATAATAATTCAGCAAGGTGAGACTTAACAATCAGGGGACATCCTTGTTGTGATGACACGGGAACAGGTTGGTAATGAAATATTATATCTCATTTACGTATATAAACTAAGGTATGGAGGAGACATTTCAATATGTCACCTATTCATATTTTATACACCAAATAATGGAAACAAACAAGCGTGTAGATAATTCTATTATAATTCTCTTGGTATTTATGATGAGATTAATAAAAAAGATATGGATTTTAGTATATTTATATGTTGGAGTAAAATAAGAAGATGAATAAGAAAGTGGGTTTTGGAAGAGCAATGTGACCTTTTGGTGAGCATATGGCGGGAACTGTATCCTTTCCATAAAGTGTGGCACTGCTATTCACCTTCCTGTCACCCAAACGCAGGGATCCCTTCCTCGAAACACTCTTCTGCTATTTTTTAAGAGTTCAAACAATCAAATATTAAAATCAACTAAATTTAAAACTAAAACCATCATCATTTAAATCCAAAAGAACCATTAAGAACTGATTTTCAAGAGACATAGGTATAATTTTTTATCAAAAAATAATATAAATAAGAACCACTTTAGAAATGATCTAATCTTATATTAGAAGACGACCCAATAGCAGGTGACCTGATAAATTTAACAAATTCTTGTTAAAATGGATTCAAAAATGACTCTGATATCATGTTAAAAAATGGACTTTAAGCCTAACTTAACCTCATTAAAATCTGAAGTTTACACCCACTTATATAATGAAATGTGAAATGTGTTCATTTCTAATCGACTATGTGAAATGTGTTCATTTCTAATCATAGTCGATGTGGAATTTCCAACATTAATCATCACAAAACCTTCCAAATTAGTAGGATACCTCATTAAACTAATACTCACACAAAGAAAGCTAAATTGTTCCATGTTTATATTTCTTTTGGTTACATGGCATGCGAAAACAGAGATTTGAATGGAAGTATTTTAATTGGGACTCCCTTATTTTCCATGCCTTTGATATGGGACTGAATGAATGAGAGTGAAGGAAGTGTTTTTGGTAATTCTTGTTTAATATTTATAAGATTTGTCTTTAATACTGGTTTTGTTAAAATAATTAAGAAATGGGCCAAGGATGTTTACTTAAAAATGAAGATGTTCTCTTGAAAAAAAGTATTTATTCCATGAAAAAAGTATTTTAATGAAATACTTTTTACTTTTGGATTCTAAGAAGGTATATACTAACTCATATCTCAGATTCTAATTAAAGGTATGAATGTAAAAAAAAATATTATTGATAGACTTCTACGATAGTTTTCAATAATTTCAGCATTATTTTTCTCATAAAACATTTACTAGTCAGATCCTTAAGAATTATGCTTGGCTAAAAAAAAAATAGAAAAATAAAAAGACAAAAATAAAGAAAGTTAGAAAATAATAGACTAAGATTGTTGAGTTCCTCGATAGAGTAAAAAGTATGTAAGGAATAGAAAAAAAGTTTTTAAACTGATTAAATTTAAGAAAAATATAGTTTGACAATCCTTAAAAGTTTTGTATAGATAAATTTAGAAATAAATATATATAATAAAGAATAAATTTGTAATTAAATTTTATGAAAATGATTAAAATAATAATATTAAGATTGGTTTTGATTGGACCCTTTCCTTTATAAATGGTGATGCAAATAAACAAAGCATATAGGTCAGAAGAAAGTGGAAATGGTTAAATTAAATAGCCTACCCTAATTACAAGGAATAAATAAGTAAGGTTGAAAATTATAGCTAAAAGATAAATAATGGTGGAAAGAGACATTCATCCAATGGCCGCAAAAGTTTAATGAGTCATTGATAGCGTGTTCTTATTCTTTTTCCCTCTCTCTTCAATTGCTAATAATGCCACCATTTATTATTACGAAACCTAGTGTTCCAAAAAAATGCACAAATAATCTTTCTGGCTTTAAATTACCTATTATACATTAGAACAAGAAACAGAGTGCCCCTGTTTTGCAAGCATAAATGTTATGCTAAGGTTGAAGAAATAAAGTTGTTTTTTGAGAGAAGATAGATACCGTAATTCTCGAATTTGCATTGGTGGGATCTTTGTGGTTCGCGGAAGAAAAGGCATCAATATCAATCACAAAGCTATCGTCTTTCTCGGCACTGTACTCAAATGCGTTTACGTGATCCGAAGATAAAATCACGCTTCCTCTGTTTTTTTCTTCCGAATTCAAAGCCTCAGAACAGGATGATGACAAATCCTGGGAAACATAATGCAAAACTAGTAAAATAGAACAATTACAATTGAATAAAATTGAACAGAGAAGAAGTAAACCGTACCAACTTCGGGATTTCCGCCATCTCAATCAGTTTCCTAAGAGAAGGAAGAAAAGAAAAAGCAAAATTGAAGGAGTATGTATGTTCTTGAGCAGAGATTTGGAGATTGGTGTCAAAAGTATAATAATAAAATAACAGAGAGTGCAGAATAAACACCAATTAGAGGAAAATCAAACACCCGTGAACCATAACTCTGCACTCAGTTATCCCATTCCATTGGTTAGGAAAATCAAACACCCAATAATTAATCAACAAAGAAAAGAAAACCCACTTACAGATATTAACGTAGGGTGCTGTTCTTCTTCTGGATTTCTCTGAAAGAGTGAATCTTTTTATTTGATGGAAGTGAGATGAATAGAGGAGTGAAAAGATGATAAAAAGGGCAGAGAGAGAGAAATAAGAAAGTGAGTTATAAAAAGTGTGTGTTGTGCTTAGAAGTGTATGTTGAAATGGAGAAAGAAATGTGTGGAATGAAAGAGAAACAGAGAGAGCATGAGAGAGCTATGATAATGGGTTTGGTTTGAGGCATCTTTTGGTTCTCTGTTTTTCTTTGAAGTTTTGAACTGCCATGCCATTTAATGAATTACCAATTTCTTATTGTTTAAATTAATCCTAACTTTAAGTTGATTTTGTTTAATAACACACAATGTTAATAATCTAAAATTTATTATTTATCATTCATTACTTATAATGTAATAATTATAAAAGGTGAGTAATTATTATATACTATGAGGATGTTGATGACTTGGTTCCATAGACCTTATCCAAAGAAAATGACATATATTCAAGTTAATGAAATTCAACTTGTTTTATTCCCAAATTTGGTCAACCATCATTCATACACACACATGTATGTATAAAATAATTTATATTCTTCCTTATATATCTCATTTTTAATAAATATTTAAATAAAATTTCAATATCTTCTTAAAGAAATATAATACAATATTAAAATACTAATTTATAATATAAGAGTAAACTTTACAAGTATTCTCCTCAATGCAATGTATTTATTTTATATATTTGAATATATAATAAAATATAAATTATATATACTTAAAAAAATTATAATTAGCAATGTTTTAAATTATATAATTATATTTTAGAGTTGCGATCATTTATGTTACGATACAAGGTTTTTTTATTGATAATTTTTAAATCGTATATTTTATAATTTACATAAACTTTTATATTTTAAATCGTATTATATTCACATTATTATTTTACACAACAACTTGATAAAAATGTTTTAATTACTATAGAATAAGATCAAAAAATACATATTGAATGTTATTTGTATTGCAAGAAAAAGAGTAGAATGATAAACATAAAATGTATTAATTTTAATAATAAATAAGTGTTAGAAATTAAAAAATATATCAGTATGCATAAAATATTAACCTTAAATATGTTTTAACAATTTATGTAATATTAAGTTTATAATTTGCTAATTATAGATCACAATAATAATGATAAAATAATAATAAATAAACAAATAAATAAATTCTAAATCACAAATTGGTCCGTTTTGGGTCAGTAAAAATTTAGGTTATAAAAAAAAATAAGTTCAAGCAACTTGAAATTTTCAGAACTCAAGAGTTAATAAAATGAAATCTATTTTCACAATTCTATCACAAGTAGCATTAACTTATTTTAGTACAAACATATATTTCAAAACTATTTGTTTATAATATAAATATATGAGGTAAATTATTTAATTTTCTCACTCTTTTTAAATTTATATTTAACAAGCAAATACTCGTCAATATCCGGAGAAACAATTTATGTGAATACAAATAACTAAGCTCGTACCTAATTACCATTCTCATTATAAATTACTAGCGGGCACACAGGCGTAAGAGCCCTGTGTATCCACATTTTTTTTAATTTTTTTATATAATTAAATATAAAATTTAATCAAATTAAATAATATATTATTATTTATATTAATTTTTTATTATTTATATTTATATTTATTTTTAATTAAATATGTTTAAAATAAGATAAATAAAAGAGATAAAATATGAAAAAAATTAGCAATACACAATTTCAGAATCTCAACATTAGGATAATATTGAGGAGACAGAAGAACAACAATACAGTTTCAGAATCTCAAAATTAGGATTTTGGAGACATTAACATGTTTTTATATTATTTCTCTCTCACAGTTCTCTTATATATCACTCTTTCAGAATCTCAAAATTAAGATTTTGGAGGATTTTGGAGACATATGTTTTTATATTATTTCTCTTTCACAGTTTTTTTATATATCACTCTTTTTGCCTAAAAAAAGAGTAACCGTCCATAAATCCACATTTCACCCCTTTCTCTCCACTTTTTCCTAATGAAAGGCACCAATCTCTCAACTCTCTACACTCTCATGCTAGGTGATAACAAAAAATAAAATTACCGTATCAATCTCTCCATTAAGTGAGAACAAATAAAATATTTTACTTCCAAATGATACATCAAAATATATTAATTTTTTCAAAATAATATTAATTATTTATTTTAAAACATTAATAATCAACACCCTTTTTAACACTACTTTAATAATCAGCACCCTTTTTCTATAAAATCTCAAACTAACAGGGAATAAAAAAAATTAAAAAAACAAATAATAAACTTGTATCTATTGATTTTATTTTATTTTGTTAATTTTTTTTTGTTTTAAAAAAATTAAAATCTACTAACGTTTCTGTTATTACACAACAATTAAATATACACATTTTTATATTACAGAAATATTGAACAAAAACAATTTAAAAAATGAATGATCCCATTAGAACTCAGATCAACTCAAAGATAATGGTATTTTAAAAAAAGGTTGATATAGTTACGGAAAAGGAGAGAGACGTAAATAATAAATTATTATAAAAGAACAAACAAAAAAAGATAAAAATGGAAGAGGAGAGAGAGACTAAATAATAAATTATTATAGAAGAAACAAAAGAAAAAAAGATAGAAAAGGAAAAGAAGAGAGAAAAGGAAAAGAAGAGAGAGACGTAAATAATAAATTATTATAGAAGAACATTATTATAGAAGAACGAACCAAAAAAAAAGGATAGAAAGGGAAGGGGAGACAAAGATGTAAATAATAAATTATTATAAAAGAACATTATTATAGAAGAATGAACCGAAAAAAAGAAGATATAAAGGTAAGAGGAGACAAAGAGGTAAATAATAAATTATTATAAAAGAACGAATCGAAACAAAAAAAAATAGAAAGGGGAGTTGTTATGGCATTAGTAAGCGGCAGTAGCGTGCCCCGATTGGAGAGGAGTAGCGTGCACCAATGATCGAGCCATAGAGTTGCGTCTGTCTCCCTTTCATTTAGGTGTCTGACTCAGTGATGGTACCTCTAAATTACATATGTTAAGCCTTCTTTCCAATAATTCCATCGGAACCATTCTTCGTCTTCGTCACTCTCCGTTAAGAGGAAACATACTAACAAAAAGAAGGAACATATAGAAGAACACTTCTCTTTCTTTCACCTTCTTCTTATTCTCCAAAAGTAAAAGTAATAATTTCTTCTGAGAAGGTTGGGTGTTAGTGACTTAAAATAAGGAGTTAAAGGGGGAGCACTATTAAAGTACTTAAAATAAGGAGTTAATAGTTAAAGGGGAATCATGGAGGTTAATCTAAGAAGTGGAGAGTTAAAATATTTATGAAAGAAGTTAAAAAGAAGATGTTACATTTCAAAATTGTTGTCACTACTTTGGCCATTACTCACGTTTCCTAATATTTGTTTCTCTCTCATAATTTCAAAATAAATCATATCTTTCAATTCAAAACCGATAATCTATTTCAAATATTTTTAAAAATAGAAATGACTCAATAACCAAAATAGTGAAATAAAATCAAATATTAATCTAAGGATAAAATAGGAAAAAATTTGAGAGCAGTTAAAGAGGGAATCCCTTTATATATAGGTATAAATATATAGATACAAGAATGACATTACCTTAACAATTCATTTGATAAAACATAAATAACTTAGAAATAGAAGTGAAAATAATAAATAATAAATAAAAATACAACTTTTTATGCACAATATAAATCATTTATCATATAAAATCACGATTAACACTGTTCAACATCTTAAGAGCATCAAGATGAATATTTTTCTTGTAAAATAGGAATTGTGTAGTTTCGTAAAAGTAAGTGAGAAGAAAATTCCTATTAATACGTGAAAAATGTGCTAATTGTGAATAAAATATAAATATCATTACTATTATTATGTTATTACATGTTAAAAAGTTATTTTTCATAATTGATTACCTATATTTTATCTTTTACTATTACACATGATTCAATATTGTAGTAGTATGAGTAATGATATATTCACAATTCAAATTTTTATACAACCAACTTTTAATATTATTATTTTAATATTTTTTTTATATTATTTAATTACAAATTTACTTTTTATTATATATATTTATATATAAACACGTCACATCAAAAGTCATAAAAAAAAAGTTGTATACAAGGGTTCTCAGAACATTCATTTTCCAAGTATTATATCATACTTTGCGTGTCGATAACAGTAATTGGAACTAGTGAAAAAACTATAATCCACACAGAACACACAAAACTATATTCCTCTCTTTTGATTCGGACACATTCAGTAGATAAAGGGTGTTCAGAACAACATAATATTCTTTCTATATGAAGGTTGGAGCATCTGAAGCTTGCAATTTCTCCCTGGGACGTATTGCTCATGCTTAAGAAATGCATATATTCTTCCCTCATTCATACTTCAGCAGAACATGCCAACCCTTTGACATTCTTTAACGACAAGAACCTGCTGCACCATTCACCACTCTCTGATGAAAATTAACATGCAGACATTTTTCTCAAGGAAGTGTAAATACCAGAGTTTCTACATATGGCTTTTAAAAGTGATGGGCCTGTTAGGCCTTGTTGTTCTGTGCCTGTGGCTGGCCTTACGACCCAAGAGTCCCTCCTACTCCATTGTGTCCATCTCGGTGGAGCAGCCCTCCAATTCAAATGGAAATGGTACCATCTCTTACAGTCTTGAAGTCGAAAACTCCAACAAGGACTCGAGCATTTACTATGATGACACAGTATTAAGTTTCTTATATGGGGAGCAAGAGGATGAGGTGGGGCAGACAACTATAGGTGCTTTCCATCAAGAAGGTAGCAACACAAAGGATGTATCTAACACTGTTAATGCCAAACCTCGACCAATGAAGCCTCTCATGAATGCTATCTCAAATGCAACCACAGAGTTAAAAGTGGCTTTGATGACAAGATATCGATACAAGACATGGGGAATAAAGAGCCAGTTCCACGGGTTACACCTCAAAGGTATTCTACCAATTGAATCAAACGGAAAGCTCTCAGGTAAGAATAAAAAGTACCCACTTCACCGCAATTCCAACAAATTAGGAAGGTCCAAAATTTGGCATTGATTCTACAACACCTACAAGATTCTTGCTTCCACTGCGGGTGTAAGCAGAAACAAGAACAAGTTTAGTATCTGATGATGGGTTTGGGATTGATGTGGTTCAGTAGAAGTAAGGTTTTCTCTAGATCATAGTATCTGTAGTATACTGGGCAGAAAACAAAGAATTAGGTACCTGTACATTTTTAAATCTCTTGTAATATGTATTCATGTAATGGTGTGTTGAATGAAACTACATATTGGTTTCAGTATTTATTTTAAGTAATCTTTCAGTTCTCCAAGTGAACAATAATCTATCAGAAATCACAGCACCAAAAGTTCTTCCTGAGGAGAGTATTCAAACTCCACCAACTACATATCAAAATATCATTTTCTGACTTTAAGGACTCCTCACCCGAGTTTGACATCTACTGGCAACTTGTCTACGCCATTGGTGAATTGAGACCTGTAAGGTAGCAAAAGAGGTAATTTGTATATATACCGAACAAGAAATATGCATACCATATTGTAAACTTCAGTAATGCGTATTAAATCATTACAGCTGGAAAGCCACCGTAGTCCCCAGGCTCTTTGATGTCCTTGGTGACAAAACTTGCTGCAGCAAGCCGAACCTGCAAATGCTGTGTAATCAGATATTTCTACTAAACCCTGAGCTCCCAATTTCCCAAAAGTAAAAACAGTACAACAGCAACTGAGTTTATATTTATTGCAGTCAAATAGTTGATTAATATATATTTATCATCCCTTTGTATGGAAGAAAAAAATAGAAGGAATGAAAAAGAGAGAGATAGAAACGAAACGAGTAGAACAAAACATTATTTGGTTGAAAATAAATGAGTGGAAAGAAAAATAATTTTATCTACGATTAATTTTATGGATTATTTATTATGTATTACTTATACTATTATTTTTAATTATTTCTTCTTCTTATTATTCTTATAATAACAAAAACAAAAGAATTAAAAAAATAATCGATTATGTTAGTCTGGGTGGCCAACTTTCATTCATGGGAAAGGTGGCAATGGGAACCATCCCCTTCTTTGTCCTCTTTCTTTCAAACATCACTCCAACCCAACCACCCGATTTCCACTCCTTTCCTTTCCCCTTCTCACATCAGCGCTACCAAATGGAGGCTTAGGAAAGCAAAGAATCAAAGAATTACAGGTTGCACTGAGCAGTGAGTACCATGAAGTTGCAAATTATGCTCCTCATAGAATACTCAGATGAAAGAACAGGATATAAAAGTTCAGATAACCAACTTGAATTGTATCTATTCCCATTGTCTTTGAAGACTTTTACTCTACCACTTTCCTAAACCTATCTAGTTGATGTCCATGTATTCATTCACTAATAACTAATCACTAGCCATCCTCAATGCACCGAGGCTGAGAGGTTAGCCTAGTAAGATCAGGAAACAAATACATACCTTTGATACGATGGATACATGATCTCGCACTGCTACCCTTCCTCCCATAGTCACATAATCTCCTATGCTGAACACACCAGAGTACCAGATTTGCAACTCAGAATAAATTCAAAAGCCTCATCTAGAAATGTAATTCCAATAGAAAATTAATTTAACCACAAATGAATGAAGATAACATACGTTGCTGAACCTGCAATCCCAACTTGTCCACAAAGCAAACAATTCGTCCCAATTACTACATTATGGCCAATCTGCAGAACCAATCAAAACAAAAGAGAAATTCTAGTTCGTTCAGTTAATAATTATGAAAAACCTAAATGCTAACCTGAACTAAATTATCTATCTTTGAATTGTCTCCAATAACTGTATCTCTCCAGCTGCATAAACAAAGAGTGGGTAAAATTTGAAATAAAGCAAGTAAAAAAACCAGAACACATTTACACATGATTAAGCAAAAAATAAAATCGTTAAATCACTAACCTGCCTCTGTCAATGCATGTATTTGAACCAATTTCGACATTGTTCCCTATTATTACATTCAATGTCTGACAGATTTAGCAACAAAAAATCAAATTAATTAATACGTCTAGGTCAAACTAAGCAAGGTAAATGCTAAATATGGAAGAATATAGTTTTAGAAAACACTAGTCAGCATACAGAATTTAAAATCAATTTGCAATAAGATAGACATGCAACCAACCTGAGGCTTTTTTATCATATTACCCTCATCATCCACATAAAATCCAAATCCTACATGTCAAATACATCAATATCATCACATATAAACTGATCTTACGAAAGAAATGTCCCACATTAAATTAGTTTACTTAAAATATGCATGTATCAGCTATTCAAAACTAAGCATCATCCGGGGAAAAAGGTAAAATATCTCTGAACTACACATATTATAATTGTTTCTCGCAATGCGGCATGGTTCGTACTAGGACTGTTATTCTTTCTTCAAGTGCACAGACAAGGAGACTAAGAATCCAGCTTTACCATCTTGACCAATGCTGACGCCATTGTGGATTACACATGAATCACCAATACAGCAATTACTAAGTGCGACATTATACCTGGAAAAGTATAGAAGGATCAAAACCACATCAACATTACAAATACAAATTATTTTGCATCAGATATGACTAACATAAGTGCGATTTAAAAATCCATATAAACAAGTGATAACACGTAAGCACGCACATAAGCCTCGATGAAGGAAGAGAACATCCTCCAATTTAAGTTATAAGCATATAACCTTAACCAATTATTTCAAATCATGATATTACAAGTCAGAAAACAATGAAAGCAGTTTATACTTTATACCTCAAACCTATATAGTAGCATCATATTGGTACTTTTCACACTCAGCTTCTACCTTCTATAACACCATACAAACATATGCTTCCAGTGCAGAGTGCAAACCTACCAAGTAATAGCTAAACAAGCATCCAAGTCTATTACAAATTAAAGGCTAAAAGCAATACTTAAGAGAAGCAACCAAGCTAATAAAGAGTTTAAAGCGAAAACGACACGATTATCAAACAATGATACTGTTGGGACAAAGTTGCATAAGTTTGTGACACAGAGAAAGGAACGCATACCCTATCTTTGTTGAATGAGCAACGGTAACAGAAGGCCCAACAATAGTTCCAGAACCTATACGAACATTTGGACCAACAACAGATTCTGAATGAACTACAGCGCCAACCTCTACAAGTGCTGTGGAGTCAATACAAGCTGACTCGTGGAAAGTGCCACCACCATTATTCCACTTATGAAATTTATCACTAAAAGTAGCATCCTCTGATCTTGAAACACAAGACAAGGTAAAATAGAATCAATTATCGAAAAGATGAAACAGAAGATATATTAAGAAATATACGGAATGATCATTCACCTGGAGAAGCAGAAAAAGCGGAGAAATGACGAGGAGGAGAGAAAATACAGTGGAAGTTTAGATTTTGATTGAGTTTGAGAAAAGGGGGTTGAAGAGGAACAAGCAAAGGCGAGTAATCTCCTTCCAGCCATAGTCATCGCACGAATCACTTGGTCTGGTACGAAACAACAACCAGAACAAGTGTTCGTTACAAAGTGGATCGGAGCTCCGACCAATTTGGGGCTTCAAATATACGAGTGATCCAATTTGGGATTCAGTGGGCCACTATACCTCTATAGCTTCTTCACACCTCCGACTGTTCCTTCCTGCACCTTCATACTTTCTTCTCTCACCTCCATAAATTTTCGAAATTCCAAAAATACTCCTTTATAATATTCCGGATTACATAATTCGGAAGTCATTTTTCAAACTTATAATTAGCTTCCGGATTACATAATTCGGAAGTCATTTTTCAAACTTATAATTAGCTTCCAGATTACATAATCCAGAAGTCTATTTTCAGATGCATGATCACTTTCCGGATTACATAATCCGGAAGTCTTATTTAGTTTCTGGATTATGTAATCTGGAAGTCTTTTTTCAAATGAGTTTCTGGATTAAATAATCCGAAAACTATTATATGGAGGTGACACAAGAAGAATAAAAGTGTATTTTCATGTTGTGTATGGAGGTGGCAGAAGAAGATATGGAGGTGCAGGAAGAAATAGTCCACACCTCCGTAACGTCTTCTGCACTTCATAGGTTAGATGAAAAAACCATTTACTCCTTAAAAAATATATTTTGTAGAAAATGTTATTTTTACTATTCACACCTTTACCATCCCTAACACTCTTTATCATAATATGTATTACGAATTCTACACATATTTTTATACCTTCCAAAAGTGTATTATCTGAAATATAATTTTAAATATATTATAAATTGTACAAATTTAAAGGTATTTTTATATTTAAAAATATCTTTTAAATTGTATAATATATTGTAATAAGAAGCTATTACGAATTTTACAATTTAATAAAAAAAAACAAACGAAAAATCTTAACATATACTTAGAAAGTTATGGTATGTGTAAGAAGAATGTATAAAGGTGAAGGTGTAGGAAGAATATACAGAGGTGCGTAGAGAATTTGCCAAAAATATATTATTTTAGCAGAAGTTAGAATTGGAAGAGATAAGTTACTAAGCTTTGTATAAAGTTTGAGAAATTCTCTTTGGTAACTTAATTATCTTTATTTTTTATTATGAAATTAAATTACTTGATTGGCCTTCGCCTTTAAAAATAAGATAGAAAAAGGTTACAACAATAATAATGCAAAATATATACAAGAAGCTGCATGAGGAAAGATGTTCTTTTTTTTCTCGTAATTTATGTATATAATATACTGACAGGGAAGAAACAAAGGAAATACGTATTATTTAATTTTGTATTAGCGTCATTATCTGACAAATTGATTGAATCTTATACATAGGTCAAAACAAAAGTTGTTGAGGTTTCATTTCGTCAACTCTGAATATCTTAATTTTCTTGCTGACGTAGAACAATATTCAAACACAAATACTGCAATCCAACGTACAAGCAGAAGCGTTTTCCGGAATTGTAAATTATAATTTGTTTGAATTCCAAACTTGTGAGTATAATACGGAATAAAAAGAATATGAAGATAGGTATAATTGATATAATGTAGAATAAAAACACAAATCTATATATTATATAAATTAAATTTAAATTATATTAAAATTATGTTAAATTTATTATAAATTTAATAAATATTTTTTAAATTAAATACGTATTATACATGTATTACAAGTGTAGTCGATACGTGTATTAATGTCTGAACCTCAGGTTTCTCATAGGTTTGTGACATCGTTCGTTAGTTATTTTGACTTGAATGAGTTTGAATAAATCACCTTCTTGGGAGCTTCTGAGAAATTGTAACCTCTTTAACTGCACAGAAGAACTTCTAAATTATCATCGGCAATGAGAAGGGAAGAACTCATTCGATCTCCAATGCATTCCAAATCCATTCAATTGCTGCTTCTTTGCACTTTTGCTTTATTTTCGGATGTTGTATTTGGCGATCCTCCGTATAAAATTTGTTCTTCAAGCGGCAGCTATGGAAACGGCACTTCCTTTGAAAACAATTTGAACAACCTGCTTTCATCTTTATCCTCCAATGCTTCAGACTCCAAATTCTATAATACTTCTTATGGGGTTTTCCCTGACAGAGTTTATGGCCTCTTCATGTGCCTTGATTATATTTCGAATGAATCTTGTCAGAAATGCATCACCACAGTAACAGAGGAAATTCTCAAACTGTGTCCTCAAACAAAAGAAGCAGTTGTGTGGGAAGAGTCATGTCAGTTGCGTTATTCCAACAACAATTTCCTGGGTATGTTAAATGTCACGGGGAACATTGGCTTGGACAATGTACAGAATACTTCAGAGACAGAGAAGTTTGAGTCTTCTGTGAATGAGACACTGAGGAATCTTACTAAGGTAGCATCTTTTGATGTTTCTGCTAACATGTATGCTACTGGGGATGTTCCCTTTGAAGAGGAAACAATATTTGCCTTAGTCCAGTGCACCAGAGATTTAACTGCAGATGATTGTAGTAGGTGCCTACAAAGTGCCATTGGAGATATACCAAGTTGTTGCTATGCCTCCATCGGGGGAAGAGTTCTGAGCCGTAGCTGTTATTTAAGGTATGAGCTTTATGCCTTCTATGATGGTGCAACAGGACCAACAGATTCTTCAACTGCCAAAAAAGAAAGCAAAAGTAAGCAATTCAAGTCACTCTCTAGTTTTAACATTGGTCTTAAGCATATTACGAAGGGAAATAATGTTTTACAAACCTGTTTGATGTGATGAGTTTAGATATAACAATTGTATAAAAAAATGTGAGTTGTGAATATATCATTACTCTATTATAAACTGTAGCAAATTAAATCAGCATTGGATTGATTCTTTATGCAGATAAATCAAGCAAAATATGGATGATTGCAGGAATTACAGTTGTGGTAGGCTTGATCATGGTATTTTTCATTTTCGGATTGTACCTTGTCAGGAATAAAAGACATCGACATGGTAAGTTGTAATACGAAAGTATGTTGAGCTTGTAAATTGTTTTCTTTTCTTTTATAAGCAAAAAACAACACACAAATGAGTTTTCATCTCATAACTCATTTGGTTATTGTCTTTAGGTAAGAATGAAATAGACAATCATAAGATCAGTCTTAGATCTCTTCGAGTGGCTACCAATAACTTTTCTGATTTGAATAAGCTTGGACAAGGGGGATTTGGCCCTGTTTACAAGGTAAATAGAATTCAAGGTGATACAATGTTCATTCCTTCAAGCTTGAATATTAAATCTATCATAGAAAAATTCAGACAGATCTTTTTATGTTTTTTGTTAGGGGAAACTTTGTGATGGCCAAGAAGTAGCAGTGAAGAGGTTGTCAGCTTGCTCAGAACAAGGCTCAGAGGAATTCATAAACGAGGTTCTTCTGATAATGAAACTTCAACACAAAAATCTTGTAAAGCTTCTTGGATTTTGTGTAGATGGAGAGGAGAAGCTTCTTGTGTATGAGTTTTTACCCAATGGTAGTCTTGATGTCGTACTCTTTGGTAAGTATATTTTGTTCCCTCTTTCCAAGGAGAAGCAAAGCAATTATAGTAGACTTTTTTCTTATCAGTAAAAAATAAATAAAATAAAATAAAACAATTTTACGTCTATTCTAATCCTTATACAATACTTAAAGAATGTCTTAATTCTCATACAGACTATAGTGAAAATCAACTTGTCTAACACCTGATATACAAACATACTTCAGAATGTGCAAACCACAAAATAGAAAATGATTGATTGTATTGTAGCATTCATTTTACTGCATATTTACATTTTGATTGGATGGTTGGAACATGGATAGATCCAAAGAAACGTGCACGACTAGATTGGAGCAAACGCCTGAATATCATAAATGGAATAGCAAGGGGGATACTTTATCTTCACGAAGATTCTCGACTGAAAGTGATTCATAGAGACCTAAAAGCAAGTAATGTGTTGTTGGACCATGACATGAACGCAAAGATCTCAGACTTTGGAATGGCAAGGATATTTTCAGGAAATGAAGGTGAAGCTAACACTGCTACAATAGTTGGCACATAGTAAGAAACTTTTTCCAGCATCAACGTTTCTCCTTTATGTATAATCACTTGCTTAACAACAGTTGAATTTGGAAATTGCAGTGGGTACATGGCTCCAGAGTATGCAATGGCGGGACTATATTCCATAAAATCTGATGTGTTTGGGTTTGGTGTGCTATTGCTTGAGATCATTACAGGGAAACGTAACGCGGGTTGCTATCACTCTAAAACCACTTCTAGCCTTCTATCATATGTATGTGACTATGTGTGAGATTCTGAACTTGTTACTAAGAATTAATATGAATCATTTCAGGAGTGATCCAATCCTTATATGAGTATTATTTGTTGAATTAGTTGTTGTGAATTTGCATTGCAGGCGTGGAGTGTGTGGAATGAGGGAAAGGTGATAGAACTAAGTGATCCATTGTTGTGTGATTCATGCCCTGGAGATGAGTTTCTGAGATACATGCAGATTGGACTGCTATGTGTTCAAGAGGATGCATATGATAGGCCAACCATGTCTTCTGTTGTGATGATGCTGAAGAATGAAACAGCTACACTTGCCCATCCAGAAAAACCACCTTTCTCTGTAGGAAGATTCAATTCTAATGACCCAGATTCCCAGGAATGCTCACTCAATTTCTTAACCATGTCAGATATATTGCCCCAGTAAAACCTCCTTCTTCTGTTCACTCTACTAATGGACTATGGATCAAGATCACCAATGTAAGTTCCATACTTTTAGGAGCTTTTTACATGTAATGTAACACACATATATATATATATAATATGTTAATTCCTATTTTTTATATGTGAATATAGTGAACCTAATTATTCACAAGACATACTTTTCTAATAATTATGTATAGTTTGGAGAAAAACATTAACCCTATAAAATTACTAAATAAAAACTAAAATAATTAGTTGTTATTTTACTAAATTAAAGATCATTTTATTAATTAAACTAATTATTAATATTTAAATGTAATTTTTTAATATTAATAAAAAATTATAAATAGTTTTTAAATTGATATTTAATCAGTAGTTATTAAGATTTTAGTTACCAATCACTTTAAATTTTAAATTAGTCTCTATGTTCATTTAGAATTTATAATAATACTAGTTAATTTATATGCCAATTTAGAAACTATTTTATAAATTTTTATTAATAGTAAAAATAACTTTAGATACCAATAATTTTTTAGTTTCTAAAATAATATCCAATTTAATGAATGAGAGTAATTATTTTTGTTTTTAAATTTAGTTATTATTGAATTATTTTCTTGTAGTGGAAGTTGAGGGATAAACAAACCTAAAATGTAGATAAAACAGAAACAATTAATTGAAAATATACTGATGATGAGATATAATAAAAGGAGAGATAGAAAGAAATAAAAACCAGTAAGAAGTGTTATTATTATTATTATGGTTTCTTAAAAAAATAAAAGTGTTATTATAGTGTTGTAGTCATAAAAGTTAATTATTTTTTATTTATTTTGTGCTTATCACCCCAATTTGAAATTATTAGTTCTTTGTGAAATTACAGGATAGCATGCCATAAACATTGTTTGGAATAATGCCATGTTGAGATTTTACAAACGTATTAATATCGTGCTAATTCAGAGGAGATACGTCAGAGTGTGGAGGTTTTTAAACAAAAATTCCACAATGGATAACTACAAGTTCTGCAAATTTCTCCAACTCCGATTATTAAAAAAATTTGACTTTTGCTATCCATTAACTCAAGATTCAAAACTAAAATGTTTTCTTATAAAATATAATACTTGTTAAGGAAAATCTCTTTCCTAGATGGAAAAAGTAGTATCTTTAAAAAGTCTAGTTTATATTTTTAATGATTTATTTTCGAGTTGTTGATGAAGTTTAACCGAAATTTTGTTTAGAAAAGATTCTCAAATGTTTAAATTAGTAAGAATTTATACCAAATATAATTATAAAAGTAAAAAAGATAATTGAGTAGGTATTTATCATACACTAGTTTTAGTAAAAATGTTCTAAAAATATGATTGATAATTGAATATTTGTTATTAAATTAATTATAATTATAATTATATATATATATATATATATTATACGTAGAACTGATTTGATTTGATTTTACATTATGAATGAGATGCATGTGATGAGTTTTAGTATTAAACTTTAAAAAACTAGTTTTGATGTTATATTTTCACAACCATATTTTGAGGTTGTTTCCTCGTAGGTTTGAGTTATTAGTAAATATGATATGTATTATAATACTATATTTTTTTTAATGTGCATCAATGAGATATTTTTAGTATTAATGATGAGTTTTTTACCCTTTTGAAATTTTTCATCTTTTGACTAATGTTTTTTCTATTTTTTTATCACGTTGTCCTAAAATATGATATGTGAGTCTCATTGTTTAATGTGATGTGTTTGAAATGTTTGGATTGTCTTATATTTTAGCATGACTTTTCAATTCGCAATCTTATTTAGCAAATAGGTGTTTAAATATCTATCAAATTACTTCATCACGAGTGTTTTAAAATATTCAGCATATGAGATGGTTGTTTATTTTCAAACTACTTGTAAGTCTTCTTGTACTACTTTGATCTTATGTGATAGTCATTTATTTTCAAACAACTTGAGATTATTTTGATGGTCGTTTTCGTATTATGATTCGATGTTATTTATTTTCAAACAACTTTGGATTAAATGATGATCGCTTATTTTTAAACGAGTTCATACTAATGTAATTCAATGTGATGATAACTTATTTTCAAATGACTTTGGATTACTATGATAATCACTTACTCTCAAAAGACTTATAAAAAATGATCCGAAAAGATATTTTATTAAATAATGTGTCTCATTAAAACTTAGAGAAAAAAATCAATATAAAAAAATATTTCATTACAATAATTACAATAGTATGAATCAACTATGGTATATCTTCAAGTTATACTATACTTTGCTTAGTGATCATAAAATCGAGACTAACTGATATTGCATGTTGACTATTATATATTGGAGAGTGTTATTATACTTCTCAAAAAATATTGTTTATGCTTTGAAGGTATTGAGAAATAATAAGTTTTTAACTTCTAATAAGAAACATAAAACTTTATGATTTGGAAAACGTTTTACCCAAACTTTTCAAACAATAGCCTCCCAAAATGACAAAAATGGTATTCCTACAAAGTTGAATTTATTCGTGGAAAGATATTTGTTAAAAAATATTATTACTATTCTAAATTTAAGTTAAACATGTGTAGGAACAACCATAAATTGAATTTGAAGTTCGAAATCCGTGAGAACTCGTTTTAAAGACATCATTAGTAAGATAGTAATAGTAACGTATGCTTATGCTCTAGTATGAATAAAATAAGTATAAATATTAAAAAATATATAATTGTTTTTTTAAGTAGGCTCAATTATTTTAAGTAGTGGTGCTAACTAGCAGATTCATACTGTCATTAAAATAAATAGCAATTTCAATTTTAATATATCATTAAAATGGACTTCCAGGCAAAGGTTAAGAAATGTTCTTAACGATGGATTATGCCGTCCCTTGAGTGAGACTGAAACCTAAGCATAAAATATAAATTGTTGACTATTTTATTAAATTAATTAATTAGAGAAGAAAAAAATATACAGAAAAACTAGCACAAGTAATGAAGAATAAGCATGACATCAAGAGGATGAAAAAAATAACAATTAATACCATTTACTTGTGATCCAGTTTATATTATCAACAATAAAAATTAAATAAATATAAATATTTTAGAAGTGATCAAATCCTTCTAAATTTACTAAAATAATCAGTGAATAAAATCCTAATCAAACTACTCATCCAAAATATTTTAAAATAAGAGATTCCAAAACATAATCAACAGGTTAAAATCAAAGCTAAATTGTCATCCAAAATATTTTAAAATAAGAGATTCCAAAACCAATAATCAACACGCTAAATCGAATTTAGGTAAATCATAAGTTTAAAACACAAATTTGAATAAAAAAAACAATCATATAAGAGGAAATCAATTTGAACGAAAGAGAAAGTCTCTCAATAATAATCAGATTTTTAAACATTTGAATGATCTCCCACTTCATTTCATAAAACCATCATTATTGTATTATTATCAATAGCCTTAATTGCTCATCATTACTTCCATTCATTTCCCATTTCGACAACCAAAATTCTAACCCTTTTGGGAGAGCTGAATCTTCATCAATCTTAATCAACCTGCTGTTAACATGTTTGTGTGTGTTGTCTTTTGTGCAAAAGGTGATCCATGACCATGCTCAAACACACACCTTCAGCTCTGCTTTTGTTCATCGTATTTCTACTTACCTCGTCTCCCAATCGGGTTTCTGGAGAAGACCCTCTTGATATTTACTGTCCTAGTTCCAGTGAATTCCCTCTGTACAACCTCAACAGTTCATTCCATGACAACCTCAACCTTGTTCTGGGGTTGCTTTCCTCCACCAACGCTTCAACGGCTGGTTTCTACACCACGTCTAGAGGACAAGAGCCAAACAGGGTGTATGGACAATCGCTGTGCAGAGGGGACATCACCAACTCCACAGTTTGCAGAGAATGCATTGAGAAAGCAAGCCAGGAGATAATGAACAGTTGCAGGAGTGAAAATGCAATGATATGGTTCAACCTTTGCCAAGTGCGCTACTCCTTTCAGAGCTTTGATGTGGTGGCTTATACTGGAAAGTATCCGAAGCAGAACGATGAGGAGAAGAATGTCTCTGATCCTGTTCGATTCAGGGAATACTTGACTTTTCTAATGAACAATCTCTCATCCGAGGCTGCTTTCAATCTTGTCAGGAACATGTTTGCGGCTGGTGAAATTGAGTATCCTGGGAAGAAGACAATTTATGGGTTGGTCCAATGTACGAGGGACATGTCCCTCGAAGGCTGCAGTAGTTGTTTGAGTTCTGCCTTCACAGAAATCACTACATGCTGCTCCCACAGAGAAGGTGGGATTATTCTTAGTCGTACTTGCAATATCAGGTTCCAATTGTCTCAGTTCTTCAATGCTTCTTCTGCATATCTCTTGGTTTACCCAACTTCCACAGGTATGGTTCTTGAATCTCTCAAAAAGAACTTGTGCTCACTGCACAGAAAATTGTTCAATTCTAGTATTCAGTTTCATTGCTTTGCTTACTTCTGTATGCACTTGCAAAATCATCTCGATTAATTCTTTCGTTTTTTAGCTTTGATTCTTATAAATTATAAAAAAAAAAATAGAAATGGTTATTATCAATGGTGATGTGACATTTATAGTTAAAAACTTTTTCACAAATGAGCAAAGCATCACGTTGTTTGTCACATAATGTTCTATATTCATACTTATTTCACTTTTATTTTGTGACCGTTCTTTGGAGTTCTTAGTATTCAAACAGATTTAGATATGTGATCAATAGCATATAATCGCACATGATACATCAAATAGTACTGTAAAAAAATGTCATATCAAATAGTTATTAGAATATATAATAAGATGCATCTTGTGTTATTGCTGAGTAATGACATGAATTATTCAAAAAAAAATTATGAAAGTGAAAACTAATAAGTTTTTTCAAGATTAATATTTAAGTTAATTATAATTGGTGAAGATTGTTGCATCGTGTGATTTCATCTATCCAGTGAAAAAGGCACTGACAGGGACTTTTTTTCAATTTACAAGGAAGGAAATGGAAGTCCTGGATGTTTGTGCTGATTATATTTGGGTCGATTTTTTTATTAGCACTTCTTATTGGGTTGGGCATTGCATGCTTACGAGGAAAGACAAATAGAGACAAAGGTACCTTCTAAGTGTAATTTGTTAGGACTTTCTTCGTGCACCCTACATTCTTTAAAATATCGAAATTACCTTTTCAGAGTTTTTGGTTGATTCCATAATAGATTTTTTTTTTTTTTTTTTTTTTAAAAACTTTCATGTTAGATTCCACTATGCTGTTTGACATCTCAAATTCGAATAACAACAATCAACATAAATTATTATATATGAAACGAAATTGCCCATTCCATAATAGATGTTTGGTAAATAAAAAGTGTTTTTGGAATATGAGTTTTGTAAGCAAAGAGTGTTTTCAGAACAAGAAATCAGAAAGACAAAAAGTCATTCCAAAATATCTTGTTCAGAACATATTTTTTTTATTTCATTGATAAATCCAAAATTAATAAAATGTCTTCTGGAAAATATTTTAAAAAAAAGCAATCCAAAAGTCATTTTTAAAATGATGGGTGCAGGAATACATTTGTTAGGGTGCAGGAAGAAACGGCCTTTCTTAACTATCACAAAACCATTTAAGAATCAGCTTGAACTCTGATTGCTTCGTTTTTACTTGTGAATTGTAACAGATGAAGAAATTAGTGAAAGAACGCTATTAGAAGAGCTGACTACACCTAAGCATGTAGCACTCACACGAGAAGGTGACTTGATTAGTTCTGAAGAAGTGTTGTTCATGACTTTAGCTTCCATTAAGGTTGCTACTGATGACTTTTCTGATACAAATAAGCTGGGACAAGGAGGGTTTGGTGCAGTGTACAAGGTCACATACATAAACCACTAAAACTCTATTTATATATAACTCTAAAGGTTGTAAGAGTATCATTTTTCATTTGTAGGGCATGCATGGTTGATAGTCCTCTCATTGTGTTTGGTTTTGGAATCAAAATTGCAGGGTGTTCTACCAGATGGTAAAGAAATAGCAGTTAAAAGATTGTCGAGGAAATCTTGGCAAGGCATAGAGGAATTTAAAAATGAAGTTGTGTTGATTGCCAAACTTCAACACAAGAATTTGGTGAGGCTGTTAGGTTGTGCCATGGAGGGAGAAGAAAAGTTACTCATATATGAATTCATGTCAAACAAAAGCCTTGATCAACTTATCTTTGGTTTGTTCTTTTGCTCATGTTTAGATTCATACACCTGCTACATGTGTGGCTGATTGGTTTTGTGTTACAGTAAGAAACATTTGACTGACTCATGTTCTTTACTATTAAGATCCAGAAAAACGTTCAAAACTTGATTGGAAGACGTACAATGGTATTATCAATGGCATAGCCAGAGGACTGCTTTATCTCCACGAGGAGTCACGCCTTAAGATCATTCACAGAGACTTAAAGCCCAACAATGTCTTGTTAGATCACGAACTATTGGCCAAAATATCAGATTTTGGAATGGCCAGAATATTTTCTCAGAACCAGAATGCTGCAAACACCAAAAGAGTGGTGGGAACATAGTAAGTCAATTTCATATCTATATTTGTTGTATTTGTACTAATATTTTAGAAACTTAATTGAATCACCCCCTCTTCTGCTATTTCCAAAATCATAGCATTAAAAAGAAAAAAAATGCTACAAAATCTATATTTGATTGAAGATTGTTTTCCATGAACTGAACTATGAACCCAAACGCGATGTTGATGTACAAAACAGTGGATATATGGCTCCAGAGTATGCAATGGAAGGATTGTTCAGTGTGAAATCCGATGTGTTCAGCTTTGGCGTTGTCTTGCTTGAAATCATCAGCGGAAAAAGAAGCAATGGTTTTTACCAAACTGAACTTGCCCCGACACTGCTGGCATATGTAAGTGAAACACTTTCGTGGTAACTTACATTAATGGTTGGAACAAACATGTAATTCTGTTTTGTTTGCAGGCATGGCGAGTGTGGAATGAAGGAAAAGCATTGGAGTTTGTGGATTCAGTGGTGTTGGAAACATGCCCTGCAACTGAAGTTGAAAGATGCATTCACATTGGACTTCTTTGCGTGCAGGAAAATCCAGAACATAGGCCCACCATGTCAACTGTGATGCTTCTCCTGGGAAGTGAGTCAATGGGTCTTCCCCAACCAAAACAACCCGCTTTTGCTTTGAGTAAGGTGCTTCATCTCGATCCATCTACAACAACCAATCCTTCAGATAATGAGATTGTATTTTCTGATATTTTACCTCGCTGATTTCCCACTTTTGTATTTAACCCAACAACACGGGAAATTTGGTCTACTTGTCATGTCATGTTTCATCTTCTGATGCTTAACAACAGTATTCTGTTTATCAACTTCTTGACTTGTGTATGAACAAGTGTTCCTTTCATCGCAGTCCCCACACCAACGCATCCTCGCAGAGACTTTGGGTCATCGCTCATTTATTTTCGACAACCATAATTCATATTTTCCATCAAACGTGTTGGACCTTTCTTCCTTATCTCACATTCACACTAAATCAGAAAAATAATATCTTTGCTTGACTTGCTTTATTGACTTGCCATGCTTCATGTATCATTAACATCCAAATTTCTAATTCATGGATAATATGAATTTCACTTTTACGTTTTTAATACTTGTTTGCACACGCTGTAAGAAACATGGTACAAAAGAAAGTGACAGAATATGAGCAAAATGATGTGAGTGAAATAAATGGTAAATAGGACGAGAAAGAAGATGAGTGCTGGGATGGTTAAACACGTATCCATGGCTTCCCTAAAGCTTATGCTGCTGTTGTTCATTCTCAGCTTCCTTCACTTGAACACATGCAAAGCACAAGACCAGAACTCCGACCCCGTCTACCTGTATCGTAGCTGTTCAGGCGGCAACACCACCGCCAACAGTGCCTACCAACTAAACCTCGGCACCCTCCTCACTTCCCTATCTTCCAACGCCTCCACAGAATTCTCCAACAACACTGTCGGAACATCCTCCTCCGACAGGGTGTACGGACTGTTCATGTGCAGGGGAGACGTGCCCTCTACCCTTTGTCACCAGTGCGTGTTGAACGCAACGCGACGTCTCCGCTCGGAGTGCTCTCTGGCCAAACAAGCCGTCATATGGTACGACGAGTGCACGGTTCGCTACTCCAACCTCTCTTTCTTCTCCACGGTGGCCACTCGGCCGCGTCTCGCACTATACAACACCGGCAACATATCCAACCAAGAAACCTTCATGAACCGGCTTTTCTTAACCATGAACACAACCGCGGATGAGGCTGCCAACTTTCCCATGGGTGTGAAGAAATACGCGACGAAGCAGACAACCATTTCTGGGTTTCAGTCTCTGTACTGTTTGGCTCAGTGCACACCCGATCTGTCCCCGCGAGACTGCAGAAGTTGTCTCAGTCGTGTGATTGGAGACCTTCCTTGGTGCTGTGATGGAAAGAAGGGAGGAAGGGTTCTCTATCCTAGCTGCAATGTTAGATACGAACTCTACCCTTTCTACCGCCAGGCCACACCCACGCCTTCACCTTCACCCTCACCGCCCCTACTTCCTCTTACTTCCGCTAATTCCCAAGGTATAATCTTCACACTTCAATTGCAACACTCTCTCACTATTAATACTGTTCTTCTCTGATCAAAATTTAAAGTTTATAACAAAAGCATAGAATAAATAAATAAATAAAGGGAACGTATACAAGTAACATGAAGTCCTCAATGTAGGCTAATGTTTGTAATACATTCCTTCCACGTATACACAAGACCATACCAAAATTACAGCAAGAACCAGAAGCATCTGTGATGCTTCAAAAGCAGCTGTAATGCTAGAGCAATCAGACAACATAAGCAGCACTTCCCTAACTATTGCTGCAGAACTAGAAACTGCATCATACTGCAGCTAGATAACCAGAAAACAGCAAACCAACAGCCAGAATTGGCTCAAACTTAGCACTTCAAGCAGTTATTAACCAACTAGGAACTGACCCAGCATATCTCAATTGCCAAAGAGCATATGATGCATTGAATCTGAGATGATACTGAACCGATTCTGCAATGAGTCTAGAACACCGGCAGAACCAATTATCAGAACCTTCACATGCAGAATGAACAAATCCTAAACTGCAGAATGGACGAACCAAACCTTCATCTGCCTTGTTCTATATGATGTAGATGTGAGGAACGTGCAGAAAAGTGTAAGCATCATTAGCTGTGAAGTCATCTCCCAAAAGTGCATATTCTCTGGTTGTGTTTGAATAGGAAAAGGCAACCCCAACAGGGGATTCCAGGGATAACATTGTTCTGATGTTTGGGATTGGGATGGATGCAGGAGGCGGTGGGATCTCAGCTGGGACCATTGTTGCGATTGTGGTTCCAATTTCGGTCGCCGTGCTTCTATGTGTAGTGGGAATTTGTTTCTTGAGTAGAAGAGCCAGGAAGAAGCGGGGTTCTGTAAAGGAAGGAAAAAGTAAGGATCCACGAAAAAGATACTCATTTTTTCCTCTCTTTTTTCAAATGAATGATTTCATCTTACGCGTTTGTTTTGGGTTTCTAGACGTAGATGGCATCTCTACTGTGGAATCCTTGCAATTCGGTTTCGGCACGATTGAAGCCGCCACAAACAGTTTCTCAGCGGACAACAAGCTGGGGGAGGGTGGATTTGGTGAGGTTTTCAAGGTAAGAAACTAGCCTACTTTTTTTGTTAGATCGATTCTCGGATGTGTAATTCAGTTATATTTGGAAAATTTCAGGGCACTCTTCCGAGTGGACAAGAAATAGCTGCCAAGAGACTCTCGAAAAGCTCTGGGCAAGGTGGAGAAGAATTTAAGAATGAAGTGGTGGTGGTTGCCAAGCTCCAACATAGAAACTTGGTGAGGCTTCTCCGGTTTTGCTTGCAAGGAGAAGAGAAGATACTTGTTTATGAATATGTTCCCAACAAAAGTCTCGACTACACTCTCTTTGGTAGGATCTCACAATCCTTCTGAACTATGTTATACTTTATATGCTAGCTTTTTTTTCTCTTCCAGTGTTTTCCTTTTTGGCATCTTCACTAATAGGCGACCACAATAAACTTCACTTCACATTCAAAGTGTTGCAATGTTGCTTCTAGATTACTTCACTTTTATTTGACACTCTTTGGCCAATTTGTAGACCCTGAAAAGCAAAGTGAGTTGGATTGGATGAGACGTTACAAGATTATTCAAGGGACTGCTCGAGGCATTCAATATCTTCACGAAGATTCTAGACTTAGAATTATACATAGAGATCTTAAAGCAAGTAATATATTGTTAGACAGTGATATGAATCCAAAAATCTCAGAATATTTGGAGTTGATCAAACTCAAGGAAACACCGACAGAATTGTAGGGACATAGTAAGTACAGATTTCTATCTTCCTTACTGGACCAGATTTCTGTCTTTTGTTTTCTGTGCTGACGATTGTGTTGGTTATTCAATCCATATTCTATACATATACAGTGGTTATATGGCTCCAGAATATGCAATGCAAGGAGAGTTCTCTGTTAAGTCTGATGTGTACAGTTTTGGAGTCCTCCTTATGGAGATCATAAGCGGCAAGAAGAACAGCTCTTTCTATCAAACAGATGGTGCTGAGGATCTACTGAGCTATGTAAGTAGAGCAGATATTTAGCTTCCTTGGGCTAATTCATTCAAATGGAGTATTCTAGTGAAAAACAAATACTTGATGTAACTTTTTTGCAGGCGTGGCTACTTTGGAAGGATGGAACACCCTTGGAACTGATGGACCCCATGTTAAGAGAATCCTACAATGAGATTAAAATCATCAGAAGCATCCATATTGGTCTGCTCTGTGTCCAAGAAGATCCCGAATACAGACCTACAATGGCAACAATAGTTCTTATGCTAGCTAGTAACAGTGTTACTCTACCAACTCCTAAGCGGCCTGCATTTTTCATCCACAGTGGAACAGATGCAACCATGCCAAAAGGGCAGCAATTTGATCAGTCTATGACAAAATCATTACTAATGTCTATCAACGATGTTTCCATTAGCGAAATGGATCCTAGATAAGCTTCATTGCTTGGAGATTTTAGAATGTATCATTATTCACCTACTTATTTGTCGTACGCATGACTGTACTTCGAAATCTTGGAACACTTTGAACTGTATTCTAGTCGCTTATTTTTCAGCTAGAAGTAATATATGCAGGTAGGCTATATTGTTTTCTCCCAGAAAAATGTGAAATGTACATATTTGGTGACAGGAATTTTTGAAATGTATGGGACATAGTAAAGACTCGTCGAGTTGCTATTTTGTTCCACATTTACAAGCTTAAATAACCTATTAACTAATAAGTGTCAATGTGTAGTTTTTATGATTGAAAAAATTTAACACTTTGGAACTTAATTGTTGCATAATGTAAAAAAAATACCCTAATCTGAGAATTATTGAATCTGCTTATATATTTTGAACCAAGAAACAAATGAAGAAATTTAATCTCAATTTTTATGTAAATTGTGGATGAATATGAAGCATTGAAAGAATGTATGCAAGCTGGTATTGAAAGAAAGAAAGCAAAAACTTAATTGGATCACAAGAAGATTTAGCTCAAGCTAGAGGATTTAGCTCAAGCTAAATATGTCCAGAGTTGATTAAAGGTGCAGTACTAATCTAGCCTAGGCTAGAATTGCTAGCTCAAGCTAAAAATGCACCGAAAGATCTAGCTTAAGCTAAATTGGCTCGTTTGAGCTAAAGTTCATTATATAAATTTTGAAACACAACTCAAAAGGAAGTGGTGGAAAATGATTGGATCTTTAGAGAGAAGTTAGTGAGAGAAGAAGAAGGAGACCTCTGTTCTTAGGAGAAGAACGTGCTCAGATCAGCCCCTTCTTATGCAATCCAGATCAAGAATGAAGATTGGAGGAACTGTCATGAGTGGCTAAGTTCTTTCTAACTTGGGATTGAATGTAATTTACCTTGATCAAATGTATTTTTGGTGATATATATATATATATATAATATTATCTTTTCTACTTATTCTTGGTATTTTCGTTTTATGCTTATTGCTTGATTCTGTCTGATCAATATAGTCTTAATTTTGATCCTTAAAACCTTTAAGGATCTGAAATAGACAAAAATACTTGATAACTTGTAATGATAGGAATAGATTCCAGGTTATTGATTGCATCATAATTCTGCTTCTAAAGTTGGATGATTTGTTAAATATCTGAGGAATCAGTGTTTGAGAAATTATGTTATGAATTTCATCTTTGAGGAATCAAGGTGAATGACTTTAAATTAAGCATAAAAAATAAGTAGTTTTGAGTACTATAAATTGTATTATTCCAAAATACAGATGATTGAGATAGACGCAATTCAATCCCAAGTATCTTTCTCTATATTTAATAAGTTAGTTTTGTCTTTGGTTGAATCAAACCCTAAATCTCTGAGTTACTAGTGAAATCTTTAATTTGATTATGAACATGTTCTCAAAATTATTTTCTATATTTAATGAGTTATATAATAGAACATCTTAATTAGAATTGTTCCTTGTGGGTTCGACATTCATACTTTAAAAGTATTATATTACAGTTGATTCAGTACACTTGCCGAGAAAAATCAACATTAACCAACTTATCTTGTATTTAAACAATATTAATTTGCATCCAAAATATGTGGCTGTGCATATTCAATGAGTAACCTATGTGCAATAGTAAGGATTTTGCAACTTTTATTGACAGACAACTAAGGGAGAGTTAGACACTATTGATTTATGTTTTTTTGTTCTTGAATCTTTAAGGATTTAAAATTTATGCGTAAAACTCAACCTAGAGAAACAATCATGCAGAAGTGGTTGATTGGGAAGACTTGGTCTACTTGTCATGTTTCATCTTCTGATGCTTAACAACAGTTTTCTGTTTATCAACTTCTTGACTTGTGTATGAACAAGTGTTCCTTTCATCGCAGTCCCCACACAAACGCATCCTCTCAGAGACTTTGGGTCTTCGCTCATTTATGTTAGACACCCATTACTCATATTTTCCATCAAACGTGTTGGACTTTTCTTCCTTGTCCCATATTCACACTGAATCATTCAAATAATATCTTTGCTTGACTTGCTTCATTGACTTGCCACCTGCTTCATGTATCACTAACATCCATATTTCTAATTTATGGATTATATGAATTTCACTTTTACTTTTTTAATACTTGTTTTCGCACGCTGCATTGTTTTTTTAAGAAACATGGTACAAAACAAAGTGACAAAATACGTGCAAAATGATGTAAGTGAAATAAATGAGAAATAGGACGAGAAAAGGAAAATAAAGCTTTTGAAAGGGAGAACAAATACTGAAGTTTTTTGATATATTGAGTTAATTCATCAAAATCAAAGCTATACCAATGTAAAGGAAGTAGAGGATGGTAGTTCATTCAAGAAAGACAAAAAAAGTAAAAGCATTGAGGGATAAACTGTGAAAGTATAGTAAATTTGAAAAACAGTTTCCAATCATGTTCTTGTACTATACACATGTTAGATTATCACATCTACTATATATATCTTCTCAACATGAGGCACAAGTATCTCCCAAAAGTCAAGGAGACTCAACACAAACTGCAAAACGAGTGATGAGAGGTGAGAGAGAAATGGTTACAGACGTATCCATGGCTTCCCTCAAGCTTCTGCTGCTGTTGTTCATTCTCAGCTTCCTCCACTTCAACACTTGCAAAGCACAGGAACTGAACTCCGACCCCGTCTACCTGTACCATGACTGTTCAGGCGGCAACACCACCGCCAACAGTGCCTACCAACTAAACCTCGGCACCCTCCTCACTTCCCTATCTTCCAACGCCTCCACAGAATTCTCCAACAACACTGTCGGAACATCCTCGTCCGACAGGGTGTACGGACTGTTCATGTGCAGGGGAGACGTGCCCTCTACGCTTTGTCACCAGTGCGTGTTGAACGCAACGCGACGTCTCCGCTCGGATTGCTCTCTGGCCAAACAGGCCGTCATATGGTACGACGAGTGCACGGTTCGCTACTCGAACATCTCTTTCTTCTCCACGGTGGCCACTCGGCCGCGTGTCGGACTCCTCAACACCGGCAACATATCCAACCCAGAAGCCTTCATGACCCTGCTTTTCTCAACCATTAACACAACCGCGGATGAGGCTGCCAACTTTCCCATGGGTGTGAAGAAATACGCGACGAATCAGGCCAACTTTTCTGGGTTTCAGATTCTGTACTGTTTGGCTCAGTGCACACCCGATCTGTCCCCAGGAGACTGCAGAAATTGTCTCAGTGGTGTGATTGGAGACCTTCCATGGTGCTGCCAGGGAAAGCAGGGAGGAAGGGTTCTCTATCCTAGCTGCAATGTTAGGTACGAACTCTACCCTTTCTACCGCGCCACAGCCACGCCTTCACCTTCACCTTCACCCTCACCGCCCCTACTTCCTCCTCCAACTTCCGGTAATTCCCGAGGTATAATCTTCACACTTCAATTGCAACACTCTCTCACTATTAATATTGTTCTTCTCTGATCAAGCATATTGTAGTATCATGGTTCGAGTTCATGCTGATATTGAAAGGGGTCAATTCTCGATACTTATATTGAAGAGTATTGATTCTTACGTTAGCACAAATTGATACTGAGTAATTAGTCTTTATTATTAGAATTGGCCAAGAACAATTTCAGATACAGACAAGAGGAAAAGGATTCGAGTATATGTAGAGGAAGACACGGAAAAAGAAGTATCACACACTCAGAGTACACTTATTCTTAGTAGTTCTAGGTTTAGAGTCGTTCATAGTCTTGTCTGGAAGCACATAAGTAACTGTATTAAGTTTGTGTTGAATTATATGTAATTGCTTTCGTGGAATTTGTTCTGATGTTTTTTGGATTGGGATTGATGCAGGAGGCGGTGGGATCTCAGCTGGGACCATTGTTGCGATTGTGGTTCCAATTTCTGTCGCCGTGCTTCTATTTATAGTGGGAATTTGTTTCTTGAGTAGAAGAGCCAGGAAGAAGGCTTCTGCAAAGGAAGGAAAAAGTAAGGATCCACGAAAAAGATACTCATTTTTTCCTCTCTTTTTTTTAAATGAATGATTTCATCTTACGCGTTTGTTTTGGGTTTCTAGATGTAGATGACATCACCACTTTGGAATCCTTGCAATTCGGTTTCGGCACGATTGAAGCCGCCACAAACAATTTCTCAGCGGACAACAAGCTGGGGGAGGGTGGATTTGGTGAGGTTTTCAAGGTAAGAAACTAGCCCACTTTTTTTGTTAGATCGATTCTCGGATGTGTAATTCAGTTATATTTGGAAAAATTTAGGGCACTCTTCCGAGTGGACAAGTAATAGCTGTGAAGAGACTCTCGAAAAGCTCTGGGCAAGGTGGAGAAGAATTTAAGAATGAAGTGGTGGTGGTTGCCAAGCTCCAACATAGAAATTTAGTGAGGCTTCTCGGGTTTTGCTTGCAAGGAGAAGAGAAGATACTTGTCTATGAATATGTTCCCAACAAAAGTCTCGACTACACTCTCTTTGGTAGGATTTCTGAACTATGTTATGCTTTCTATGCTAGCTTTTTTTTCTCTTCCAGTGTTTTCCTTTTTGGCATCTTCACTAATAGGCGACCACAATAAAGGAAACTGTGCATAATATATGTCAATGTGAAACTGCGACTTGAATATTTTGTCCAATTTGTAGACCCTGAAAAGCAAAGTGAGTTGGATTGGAGGAGACGTTACAAGATTATTCAAGGGACTGCTCGAGGCACTCAATATCTTCACGAAGATTCTAGACTTAGAATTATACATCGAGATCTTAAAGCAAGTAATATATTGTTAGATGGGGATATGAATCCAAAAATCTCAGATTTTGGCATGGCAAGAATATTTGGAGTTGATCAAACTCAAGGAAACACCGACAGAATTGTAGGGACTTAGTAAGTACAGATTTCTATCTTCCTTCCTTGGAGCACCTGTATTTGTGGAAGCACCTAATTCTATCATATCGATCAAAAACATTCAAATATCTTGGTAGTTTCAAACAAACATACAAATTTTAAAGCTAATTTTCAGTATTGGACCAGATTTCTGTCTTTTGTTTCCTGTGCTGACGATTGTGTTGGTTATTCAATCCATGTTCTATACAGTGGTTATATGGCTCCAGAATATGCAATGCATGGAGAGTTCTCTGTTAAGTCTGACGTGTACAGTTTTGGAGTCCTCCTTATGGAGATCATAAGCGGCAAGAAGAATAGTTCTTTCTATCAAACAGATGGTGCTGAGGATCTACTGAGCTATGTAAGTATAGCAGATATTTAGCTTCCTTGGTCTAATTCATCCAATGGAGTATTCCAGTGAAAAGGGAAAATATGTGACAAATACTTGATGTAACTTTGCAGGCGTGGCTACTTTGGAAGGATGGAACACCCTTGGAACTGATGGACCCCATATTAAGAGAATCCTACAATCAGAATGAAATCATCAGAAGCATCCATATTGGTCTGCTCTGTGTCCAAGAAGATCCCGAAGACAGACCTACAATGGCAACAATAGTTCTTATGCTAGATAGTAACACTGTCACTCTACCAACTCCTAAGCGACCTGCATTTTTCATCCACAGTGGAACAGATGCAACCATGCCAAAAGGGCAGCAATTTGATCAGTCTATAACAAAATCATTACCAATGTCTATCAACGATGTTTCCATTAGCGAAATGGATCCTAGATAAGCTTCATTGCTTGGAGATTTTAGAATGTATCATTATCCACCTACTTATTTATCGTAGTTTCCCGTGACTGTATTTCGAAATCTTGGAACACTAGTTGCTATTCAACATATACAAGTTTAAATAACCTATTAACAATGCCAACCAACTTATCTCGTGTTTAAATAATGTTAATTTGCATCCAAAATATGTGGCTGTGCAAGTTCAAGGAGTAACCTATTTGCAATAGTAAGGATTTTGCAACTTTTATTGACAGACAGTACTAAGGCAGAGTTAGACACTATTGATTTATGTTTTTTTGTCCTTGAATCTTTAAGGATTTCAAAATTATGCGTAAAACTCAACCTAGAGAAACAATCATGCAGAAGGGGTTGAATTCATGAGGTGAAAAAGAACTTTCCACAGCTAGAGAGAAATCCACCCATTTGCTGATCAAGCACTGCAACATAGAATTAGTACATACTGTGATGCCCTGGTGATGTTGACACTTTAGCCATCAAAATTGACTGAAACTTCAACCAATAAAGATATTTATTATTGGGATAAAAAGGAAGTCACAGCAGAACCAAGTGCCCGTCTTCTTTCGCCATCCTTCTTATTCATCATTTTCCACTAAACAAACAAATCGCACTCACATCTGCCTCAGGAATATTTGAACCAGCAATTATTAAGAAATTGAATGGTTGGAAGTAGCCTTAGACTTGGAATGCCTCACGCTTATATTTTGGCATAAAAACTAATGCTTTTATCATTCAATATTAAAGTTTATAGTTAATTCTAAATTTACAAGCAAAAGCAATTTGAACCCTTTTTTTATCAGATTTTCACCATGCAATACGAACCATGGCAGCACAGAGAAGAATGTTTGTGTAAGTGGGAAATGAAAAAGCATTGCATTCTCATTCCAAAGGCAAACTAGCAACACTCATATCATCAGATATTAAAAGATTCTGCAGTTGAGTGGGCCAATATGGAACTAATTGAAACTGAATCAATGAAGAGGAGCCCTCTTATAGAAATAGAAATTATTTAAATTGATAAGAAAAATGGTTCCTCACTCTGCTTTAAGTTGGGAAGAAAGCAGTTGCAGTTGCAACACTATAAAGGTTCCTTACTCTGCTTTAATTTGGGAAGAAAGCAGTTGCAGTTGAAAGCAGTTGCAGTTGAAACAGTTGCTTCCACTGACTGCATTGCTTCTCATTCAGGTGATTTCCCTTCTGATCATTTCTCTTCCTTTATGCAACAAGCTTTTAACTTTTCTCTATTCAAGCTTCGTTTTTTCTTTTTTCTCATTCATGTGTGCATTGCCTTTATCAAGATTACTTCTTTTTTTCTTTCTTTAAAATTTTCTGTTGGTTTCTGCTGTAGAAGCATCGGGCGATAATCTGGGTTTTGTTTTCTTTTGTTTAGCGTTGAGTTAGTATTGCCTGTGTTCATAATTATTCCGGAACCTTGTTTTAAAAGATTCTGATGATAGCTTTTATTGAAATTGAAATTTTCTTTTGACATTTGTTACGGGTTTTGTGTGAAATGTTTGTTCTTTAGTTCTTTATTCCTTCTCCCACCATCCTTCCCCCTCAATTTTATGCTATTTGTGCTAAGATGTTTCTGAATGGTGAATAAATGTTGTTTCCAAGTTAATGTTAAATGCTTTATCCTTCTGTTTTTCATTTCTTGGAATTCTGGAGCTTTCAATTTAAATGCAGTTTCGTTGATTTGATACAGGAATGGGATCCTTTATGCTTCGTTTTCAATTTTATTATTAATATTGGTTTGTTAGTGTATCTTGACATTGCTGATAATTGTTCACGAAGTTCTTTAATTATGCTTTTCCAATCGAAAGCAGGTTCGGAGAAGTTACTGTTAGGAGTGTCTGAGTAAGTTAAACATGACAAAGCGGTTGCCAAGTAGGAACAACAGAACCAGAGGCATCAAGGTAAAACGGATTCTGCAGATTATTCTGTTGCTGTGCTTTTGCTCCTGGTTGATCTATCAGGTTAAGCACTCGCGGGATAAGAAAAACAAATTTGTTGAAGATGATGCAAAAGGGTCAGTTGGAACTCAAACTGTGTATCCGACTCCAAAACTTGGTAGAAAAGATCTTCATGAAGAAAACCATGAACATAATGAACATGAAGAAAAAGATGACAAGCATGAGGTGAGAGTAGGAGATGAGGAAGATGAAAGCAAAAGCGATGAGGTGCAAGATGAAAGGGGTGGAGGAGATGATGAGAGTGATCAAGATCAATTACCAGCAGACATCATCCTGGACGAAGAGGACGAAAAAGAAATTGAGAGTTATGAGAAAGAAAACAGCAGTAAGGAGGAGGAAAACCACAACAGTCGTGAAGCTCAAGAGCAACAATACAAAGCGGATGATGCTTCTAGTGCTGTTGTGACTCACTATAAGGTTTCACTTTTAGTAAACCCTGATGCAAACTCAGAAATGAATACCAAGGAAACTCGCAGGAACCAAAATGGTTCAAATGTTAAGATTAAAGAAGCTGAATTGGCGAGTGTGCAGTCTTCCAACGCAGATCTTACCACAACATTTGCAGACAGTCATGCAGAAGCAGGCACTGATCTGACAATAGTGATTCATGGAGGTAGCAATAACTTGACATAATCAGTGCCAATACTTCATTTGAACTGAATAAAGCTGTAATATTTTCTGAATCAAATCAAACTCAAAAGGGTACCGTGAACACAGTAGTAACCGGGGAAGTAAAAAATGTGCCAACAGAAGGATTATTGCAGGGTGGCAGCAATAGGGTCTCTGAAGAAAACCAGCTTGGTTCTTCTAACTCAGCAGCCCCTGTTGAATTAGAAAAGGGAGATGCAGCCGCAGGTGAATCTTCTAAGCTAGAGGGTGGTGAATTGGTAAGCAGAACAAAATCTGTGGCATCAAATGAAGCAGATTATAACACAGAAATGAGTGGAACTAACAATACTCAGAATATTTCTCATGTGAAGGAGAACACTGATTCTACTAAGGATGGATTCAAAGGTGATTCATCTGATTCTCACATCCTCAAGAGTGTGGCAGATATCAGAAAGGAAGTGGATATTGGTGATGCCACTGCAACAGACTAAAACATGGTCTTTTTGTTCTGGATTAAGAGTTTTTGTACAAAAGTAGGCTTGTGGATATTGATATCAAAGTTGAATGTGTAACTAGTTTCTTTTTTCCATTATCTACTGCTATGTCTTACTTTGCTTCATTTCTTATTACTTGTGCTGCAATCTTCTTCTTTTTTCCCTTTTCTCGATTAGTCTCTTCTTGTTTCGATCTCTCCATATAATATCCAAACTATTTCTTCCTGGAAAGAAAGGTTAGGAAAATATTTTTTTAAAATTAATTGAAGAGAAAATGGAAGAAAGAAATTTTTATATTCTTTTAAGGAATGGTGGTAACATATGTTGGTATTTTTAATTGAGTTTGTATTAAAAATAATTATATAAATATTTTTAAAAAAAAATAATTTAATTTTTTTTATTAAGAGGGTGATGTGACTGATTGTTATTTTGGTCTTTATAGATAAAGAAATCTACAGTTTTAGAATTAATATAAAATGATATTAAAATTAATATACATAATAAAATGATATTGAGATTAATCTAAAGTTTTTGATATATTATTTTGTATTAAATGTAATATTATTTTATATTAATTATGAAATCTTGCATTTTTTAAAAAATAGATACAATTAAGTAAGGTTGGGACAAGATAATAATAACGTTATTTTTTACTTAAAAAATTAAATATCAGTTAAAAGGTGTAAAAATATTAAATACTTAAAAGTTAAATATAAGTTAAAAGGTATAAAAATATTGAATACTTAATATATCAAAAAGATTTAATAGAATTTTAATTGAAAATATCTAAAATTAGGAGGGAGGTGAAATTTAATTATGCTTAAAATATATTAAAAAGGAAAAACATTTTTGTAATGTAGTGTGGAGCATTTATTAGTTCTCAAAAATATTATCAATAAATTTAAATATTATTATTAGTATAAAAAGATCTGAATCGGTTATATATAAAAGAGGGTACTGAAATCATTGTTTATATTTTTCTTGGTATCTGCAGTTGAATATAATGAGTGATGACTTGCTTAACCGGTGACATGAGTTGGCTAAATTTGAAATCAGTAATTGGACGGTAGGGATGACTTTATATTCTCATTTTTCTCTCTCTATCTCTCTCTCTTTGAATAAATGTATTTTCTAAAATACGTAAATTAAATTTATAATTTCTTTTAAGAATCTATTCAAATGTAATTTCAAAATTAATAATTAAGAACATTCAAAGTTACAAAGAGTGTGGTTTGAGATGGTCGTATAAGAAACTTTTTGAGAAAATGTTGAGTCAATTTAAATTTGAAATCAAAATGAAGAAGTATGTATATTTGAAAGTAAAAATTACACTATTTTCGATTATTTGATCACTGTTTTTGGAATTAAGGAGATAAATAGATTTTTTTTAAAACATTTGTCAAACTCTAGTTTTTTTGTTCATATTATTCAACATTATTTCAACTTTGTCTCACCTTCAATTCTACATCTTGTTTTAAGAAAATTGCTGTCAAAATAACTTCATATTTATCACTGCATTGTTTAAGAATTTTCACAATAACTTAATTTCTCGTGATATTATTTTTAATTTTATAATTCTAATTTTATTATTAGTATTCTTATTTTTTTAATTATTATTATTATTAAGGTTGATGTGGATTTGGCTGTCTACAGGCTGGCATAATGCTTTGCTCATTGGATCTCATTGTTTGAAACTCAATTATTTATTTATTCTCAGAAACTGGAAAAATTGAAACATGGATGCACGCACGCATAGGATTCTCAAGCTTCATCATTCATCTTATCTTAATTCCAACACACGAGACATGAATTAAAAAAAACACTGTACAAAACAACTCTTCGTGAAAAACAAAGAAGAATCAAAGAATCCAAGAACATCTGATCCTTAAGGAAAACAAGAATTCAAAAATTGATGTCTGTGCTAAGAAAATGCTAAATAATTTCCTAACTGTACATTCTCACTCAAACTCAAAACGACAGAGGAATTCACCTCAAAACGACAAAATCCACAATCTACTGCCTTAGTTCTTTCCGGAGTTTCTGAGAAAACAACTTGCAGGCGTCCATGCTCAAATCCAAGGCCGCAGCGAGAGCAACGAAAGCCGCCGCATCCTCCGTGCAAGTCACGTGCTGCACCCCAACCTCCACTTCGGGCTTGCTACACTTCCCTTCACCGTCCACGGTCGCCGACATTACAAACCCCTTGCTAAAAAAGGGAATCGCTTCCAACCCGGAATCCAAACTGGACCCGGACCCGGACCCGAGATCCCAGCTGCCGCGCGGGGTGCTCAACGGAGTGACGCCGGAGGTGGCGTCGATGGTGAATTTCCCGCCGTGTTGGGAGCTGATGGTGGACGCGGCGAGGGTGACGGGGTCGGCGGTGGCGGGGAGGATTTGAAACCGGTACCCGACGGCGTTGGAGTTGTTGGGCTCGCGCCAGGCCTCGAGGCGGCCCCACGGCTTCCAGGTGCCGTCTCCGTCGGGGCGGATTATGAGCCAGGCCCCGGGGTTGGAGCGGCTGACCCGCTGCGAGCCCGGGGAAGGGACAAAGGGCGTGGCCATGGACGCGGCGGCGACCGGCGAGCCGGAAAGGTCGTGCACGGTGATGGACCATCCTTTTCGCTCTGCGGAACTGTTCGCGTTGTTGGGAGAAGGGAAGTGCGCAGGGTTCTTGTCCCTGAAGCTGAACTTGCAAGTGAAAACGGGTTGCTTCACGTCGCCTTTGATTTGGAACACCTGCGGGCTGCACTCCGGTTCGCCGTCGAACCGGAAGACGAAGCGCGGGTCCGGGTCGACCCGGACAGTCAAATGAAGGAATTGGGCCTGGTTGGTGGTTTTGGTAAGGGGAAGCCAACCGTTGTGAAAGGTGCAGGGACGTGATTCTGCCAAGGTGAGATCCACCGGAATTGAGATTTTCCCAATTAGTTTCGCCGAGTTGAATACGCACGACGGCGTCGCCGCCCCCTTGTACACCGATATCTTTATCTGGGCTTTCTTTGACACTTTCACGATTTTGGGCTTGGAGAAATCGAACGACGCCGCCAGTGACCGCGGCTGCGGGTCCCACTCCGTTATCACAGGCACACTGCATACGTTGCTGCACGAAACCGAATCATCCCAATCCACTCCCTTCAGCTGAATCTTGCAGAACAATGGCGAAGTGGAAGGGTGCACTTTGCCCGAGAATGAAGAAGGCTTGGACGACGCCGGCGATTTGACGGCGAGGTTTCCGACGAGGATCCGCTGGAAGGGGCAGGGATCCATGTTGAATGAATGAATGAAGCGTGAGAGTGAATTGGATTAATATGATATGAAATTGGAATTGGAAGCAGTGGTGAGTGATGTTGATATATTCTTATATTCATTGTTGACAGTAAGAGAATGAGAGAGAAGAAGGGATTATTAAGGAAACTGAATGTGACAGCCTGTTACTAGTTGGACATTCATTATTTCATTCCTTTTTCTTTCTTTCTCGCAATATCTTCTATTACTCTTTTTATTCTACATCACGTAACAAATTTTATTTTTATTTGCATTTTCTTCTGCCTTTATTCAGTTTAAATTTTCTATATTTAAATTCATAAATTCAAATTAAAGGGAAAATGATAATAAAGACTTTAGCAAAATGCAGCACATAATCATATAAACATTGATATCAAACAAACACGAAAATACATATAATTTTTATAATGTAAGAGTATGATATAATGACACAGATTTATGTGCACGGACATTAACATAAAAGGATGTATAATTTCTAAAAGGTAAGAGTAGGATAAAGGGACACAAATCTATTATATATTATGAATTATATAAAATGACAATAAAGATGTGTGTACAAATATATTTTAGTTTTTTTTAAACAGAAAAACGTTTTTCTAACGAGTTCAAAATGATTTGTTTCTTATTTTTATAATCATAATAAAAATTTATACATAAAATTTGTTTTTTTATAAAATTAATATATTTTTTCTTTTTAAAATTGTGTTTGAACCGTATTAAAATTGTTAAAAATCTTATAAATATTTTTTGAATTGAACACTTTCTAAATATATATCCTACGAATATCTTACATACTATCGACACGTAATTTAAAAAAAACGTGTGTATCCTCGTATTTAACAGCTTAATTTCTTCTATTTTTTGGCTTACCCAGCCAATAAACAACATTTTCCTATTTCTTTTCTATTGTATCAAATCCATGACTTAATTCATAAACTCAAACCAATAATTTGTGTCCCTCCACTTCTTGTAAATAGTAAATTAATAAAAGTCAAAAAATAATATTAATATTAATACCATTATCTCTTCTTACCAACTCAAAATATATTAATTTTGATTCTCATTTATCCACTCAATTTCCCAAAAAAAACATGTACTCCAATCAAATTTTAGAACATCAAAATTACCAAATACGGAAACATTAATAATGGTAATGGACATGTTACATGACTATGTGATTCACTTAATCAGAGCAAAAAAAATATCATTACTTTTTTTATAAATAATTTTATTTTACAGATAATATATGACACCAAATTTAATCAACCTGTTGGATAGTATATTATTAAAACAAAGTAAACGCCTCTATTATCTATGACATTTTTTAAAAAATATAACTCAATATTATTTTTTATTTTTTGGAATATTCTGTCATTCATATTACTCAAAAATCTCAATTAAAAGAATTTAAACATGATTTAATTAAAATTTATGTTGGCGCCAACAATTAATAAATGACATGATATTATAATATATCGCACGACAGATAATAACTATGGCATACATATTCATCAAAACAAATAAACAGAAAGGTGAAATTAATTATATAGGTAGATTTTCTAAATACGATAACAATCTTTTAAAGTTCTGTAAGAAAAACCGTATGATTTTTTATATGAATACAAAAACGGACTTAATCATCTAGATATGATTTTCTCGATACGATAATATTTTTTTAAAGTTTTGAAAGAAGAAGGATATTATATGATGTTCTATATAAATAAGATAATTTTTAGATTTATTCTCTCTTATTTAGGCGTGTTTTTAAAATGAATGTTTTTGTATTGAGTAATTAATTAAATTAAATTAAATTGTTTATAATTTACCCTGACTTTGAAGCTATGTAGCACATACACGACATAAACACGAAGATACGTATCATCTTTAAAATGTAGAACATGGGACACATATCTATATATTATATAAATGGATAATAAAGATTTATGTGTATGTTATAGATTATTTTTTATAATCTAGAACACGACCAAACATTTACCTGTACTAAGGTGAATACTTCGAGTGCATCTACCACCTCCTATCAAAGGACACACACTTCCTATGTTTTTTTATGACTGGTTCAAAAAGATTTGTTTCTTAATTTTATAATCATAATAAAAAATTATACAATAAATTTGAGTTTTTAAAAAATTAATATATTTTTCTTTTTAGAAATTGTGTTAGAATCGTACTAGAATTGTCAGAAATGTAACAAATAATTTTTGAATTGAACACTTCACATATATGTGTCTTACAAATGTCATACAAGTGTCGGTATCCAATACGAGTATCCAACACCGACGCTCGTTGAAATAGGTGAAAAATATTTATAGGAATTCTCCGGGACAAATAATTAATTGATAATATTTATTTATTTATTAATGTGGTGAATTAAAAGGATGGTGTTGTGTGACGTGGGAGGGTGGGAGAAGTATGAGACAGTTGTGTGACAGAGGTAACAGGAAAAGTGAGATGAAAGTGGTGGATGAGCTGGTGAGAGAGAGAGAAAGAGTAGGCACCAGCGAAGCGTTGTTGGGCAAAACACTGTCGTATTCACACTTCCCTACATATCTGCATCTCTCACACACCTGTTCTTAACAAATGCTTACCAGACAACAACAAAATAACAATCATACAAATATTTCATAAAACTATATTTTTTATTTTTTTTTATTCATCAAATCCACTTTTTCAAGTATTTATATACTACTTTTAAAATAGTCAATACTCATTAATTTAAAGTAAAATATTTAACTTTGCAAAAAGGTAATTTCTTACCTGTATAAGGACTAGACAATCTTAGGTTAAAAACATTCAAAGTGATCAAGATGTTATCCCGTGTGTATCAGATGTAGGGTGTTCTTTGGTATGTATAGAGAAAATCAATCATAATATTTCTGTTTATAATTCTGTTTTAATTAAGTAATTAAAGTTAATTAATCAAAATTTATTGACTTTGCTATCATATCATTAAATATATAGAACTGAAACTTCGATAAACGGCGATCGTAACTATAACGGTCATAAGATAACGAAATTTTTTATCGGATAAATTTCGATTCACACGAAAGAGACAATGATTTATTTATTATATATCATCGAACTAAATTTATAATTTTACACTTTATTTTATGATATTTTCTTGAAACATGATGAAAACAAAATTATTTGCTGAAAAATCAAACATTGAAGGGTATTTTTCAACTTCGTACTCTTGAAAACTAAATATTTAATATCTATCAAACGGAACTTGACCACATCCGATTTAACAAAATGTGATTACGATGAATGCAATAAATTTGTGCCTATTTATCAAAAGTATCTGTGATACAGAAAATTGCACATGTTATGCCTTCATAATGAATTTGTGGCAGGGTATAAAAGTCTTTGTGCCTATATATTACATATTTTCAATGGATACAGTCAATTACGTGAAACTTCACCATTGTACTATCTTCAATAGTGGTGTAATAAGTAATAAACATGTATTGTGAGAATTTTTTTTTTAATCCTTACTTTACCATAATGCAAGCATGTTGATAAATGTTTTATTATATGTATTTTATAGTTGTAAATGTGTTAAATAATAATAATAATATAGGTATTTAAGTTTTATTTTATGTAAATTATATTAGTAGTAGTGAAATAGTTTTCTAAGTATATAAAAGGCAAAATTGAAACACTTAGATAAAATGTTTGAAAATACATTTGAAAAATTGGTTAAGTAGACACAATCAATGTTATATGAAACTTAACCAACCTTGTATTACCTTCAATAATCGTGTAATGAGTGATAAACATTTACTGTGAGATTGATTTTTTTCTAATCATCACTCTAACATAATGCTTGTAATTTAATCAAAAGCATATTGATAAATGTTTTATTAGATAGGTAATTTATAGTTGTAAATGTGTTAAATAATTTATTTATTTTTACTAGCAAGAAATGTGTGTAATAATAATGATGATTGTTTTAACCAAAAGTACATCAATATGATTAATAGAATTTAGGGTTTAGGGTTTAGCTATAACATTTAGAATTGAGTGAGTTTATTCGTACTAGTACATGTGTTTTATAAAACCCTAGTTAGATCTTTTATTATTTCTATATCTTAACTAATATTATCCTTAAATTTTATATTTTTCTCAATCAATTTCAAGTACCACTATAGATATTCTTATGAGCTTAAGATTTTGTATAGTTTTATTGAATCTCTCTATTAATTATTAGCAAATTATGTAAATGGCCTCATACCAGTTGTCGATACACAAGTCTCTTATAGTGTTGAACCTAAAGATGTAGAGACCTAAATAAACTGTAAAAAATAGTTGCATTATGTTTTAATAGGATATTGGGTTAATTAATGATACACAAGTTCATTGTTGTCGAGTCTAATAGGCATATAGATTTGATATTTGAATTATGTTTTGAATGTATTTTTTAATATTTTGACTATGCATGACTTAAGGATCTTATTTGAATTAAACAAATTATGTATAAGTGTTATGTGCTATTTAGAAATTTGATGAAATTATCTATACTTACATCGTCAACATGAAACCCTCAGTGGTGATAACATTTAGTGGATCATAAGAATTATCTTATATTTGTATTTGTTAAGTAAAGTCTTATTGTTGGTAACATTAAATAGTAGATCATGACAATAAAAATGAGGTCTTATGATTGTTAACTTTCATTGATGAATCATACAAATGATCTTTATCTTTTTCAATGAGACTTTGTGATTGATAGCTTTCATTAATGAGTTGTAATAACTCTCTTTATAACTAACAACAATGTCTCTTATGATTGTTAGCGCTCACTAGTGGATCATAAAAAAAAGTCTTTATATTTATTATTGTTAAAAATAGTAAGTTCACCTGAAACTTAGAAAAATCAAGAAAAATACGTGACAATAGTTAGATATTACTTCAACAAAAATTATAAATCCACATCACATACAAAACACAAAATATATGAAGAAAATACTAAATATTATTATATATATCTATATAAAAAGTTTAATTTACATTTTAAATTTGTGTAAAAAAATTAAGCAAAGACAACAATCATAAAATTTGTTTCATGTATTATTATTATTATTTTGTTTATATTTATTAATAAATAAATATTATCTCATCACATTAAGTAAACATGTATTAAATTGACACTAATAGCATCAAATAAAAGATAAATAAGATTTGAATAATAATAGCTATATCCTTTTAAAGAATGTGAATAGATGAAACTGTCCTTAAATGTTTTTAAATTTGGTTGCATTCTTTAAACGTGAGAAATAATATATTAATATTCTTCTCATTTCCACCTAACTAAATAAAATAATATTAAACCGTTAGTCGAATGAAACCATCAATGTTAAGAATCCGATGATTTTAAAACTAAATTTTAGTAAGTGAAGACTATTTCTATAAATATTTTTAGAAATAAAAAGATAAAGAGTTCTTTTGATCAATTTTAATTTTTTATTGCATTAAATTATTTAATAAAAAACAGATTATAATACTCTTTTTTACTAAAAAATTATATTTTTATTCACGAAAGTTAGTTTTCTACTATTTTTTTTTTAAAAAAAATTGATTAAAAACGATTTTGGAAAAATTAATTATAATAATTTATACGTTATACATAACTTTCTTTCTTAATTTTAAAAAAAATAAGACATAAGAAATCATCTTTTCGTTTTCCATTTGAAAAGCACATTGATTATTATATTAAAAAATAAATAAATAACGAAAATAAGTTATGAATATTTTCTACAGAAAAATCGGAACACAATAATGCTATCATAACGCAATTTGCTTTAAAATTGTGCGGAATAATATATAGGTAGTTATAATATTACGTAATTAGTAAAATATTTTAATGTTAAAGTAAATTAAATTTAAAGATTACCTTATAATGATTGTGCAACTGAACCACCATCGACGCACTAGATATGAAGATACTGAAAATTCGTTCCGTTTTTGTCGGTTTTGTGTGAAAAGTAATAATGAGGAATGTGATTGAATTCCTCAAGTCAACGAAATGTTCAATGCGTTCCAAACGCAAATTTGGTGGAATCGAATGTTTTTGCTTTAGTGAAAGAGTTTGCAATAAATGTAATGACTAAAGATGATTTTAGATAGATAAACAAATTAACAAAGAAAAACGAGGTTTCAGCAATGTATAATCCTTATTTAAGACATCAAAATACAAATTTTTATATTATATAATTATAAACTATATAAATTTATGTCAATTAAGTATGTTTTAATTTTTGTTTGGAACAAAATATATGTTTTATGTCTCGTTTAAAATGATTTATTTTTTATTTTTATAATTACAATAAAAATTTATACAATAAATTTGAGTTTTTATAAAATTAATGTATTTATTTTTAAAACTGTGTTAGACTCGTGTTAGAATTTTCAGAAATCCAATAATTTTTTTTTTAATTAGACACTTCATTAACGTGTCTTATGTATGTCATACGAGTGTCTATATCCGATACTTGTGTTCGAGCTTTATAGGGTTTGAGATTTTTTCTACCAAAATGTATGTGCAAACTATCTTGATATGATTAATACATCTTTTAACTACCATGCTTAAAATTTAGTGAATTTATTCATGTATTTTTATCTGTTTAATTAGTTATTTTTTATTTATTTTAACTAATATTATTTAACTTTTTAAGTTTGAAGTAGCACAAATATTTATGGGATTTCACTCTAAGATTTTAGATAATTTTATTCAATTCATCTTTTAATAATTAGTAAATTATATATTTGACTCGTTAAATAATTTATATTTTCTAACTATCAATATACAAGTATTTCCATAGTCGAGATTAGAGACATATATTTATATAAATTGTAAAAAAATAATTATATTTTCTTGTAATATAAGATTAAACTAACTACCAATACAACAATAACAATATGCTTTTAAATAAATAAATAAATTATATAATAATAAGTATTTGATCTAACAATGGGTATCATAATAAATATCACTAAGTTGTTAGAATATAAACAGGAGGTTCTCTAGGAACAAATTGTACAAAATTTTGTCATTATTTTATATTACTTTTATTCGGCATTCTACATTTCAAATTGAAAAAAAAAATAATAATTACAGAGCCTAGATTTTATAAAACGTTTTTGACTTTTATGAGTTTCACAAAGTTTGCTTCATGAATTTTTTTTTGAAAAGCTTATTCCTTTTAGAAAATGGTGAATTAATATCTATGGAGGAAAATGACAATTGCATGCATGCAGTTCATGATTTTTGTTGTTTTGTTGTTACGATCTGCCCTTGATTCTCTCATATAAAATCCACCACTTGTGTGCGTTTGGAATTTAGCACAAGGTAACAGATGCAATCATAAATATTCTCCCTTCTAAACAGTAAACCTGTTCATTTATGCTTTATGCCATATCTTTCATTCCCATTATTCTTTTATTAGTTTTTCAAATAACCATCTTTTTATATTTTTCCAATATTATATTCATAACAAAGGTTTTATTTTTAGTTTTATATCAAACCTAAACCGATACTTGTTAAAAAGATAAGTTTAACTCAAATTTTTATAAAATTGATTATAAAAAATAAAGTAAGATTTGCATATACTTATATAGATTATGAAAGCGTTTTTATCTTTAATTGAGGTAAGATTTGCATTAATCATACTACGTTGAATTACTACCTATGTAACACAAATACTGACACAGACATTGATACGATACGGATAAAATGTGTGTACGACACGATGACACGTATCTATGTATTATATAATTATTAATTATATAAATTGACAATAAAGATTTATGTCCACAAGTATATTTCAATTTTTCTTTTTTAGTAGAAATATGTTTTTCATGACTGATTCAAAATGATTTATTTTTATTTTTTATTACGAAGTTTGAATTTTTATAAAATTAATATATTTCTCCTTTTTAAAATTGTGTTAGTATTAGAATTGTCAGAAATTCAATAATTTTTTTTTGAATTATATATGTCCTATAAGTATCGGTGTCGGTTACGTGTATCCGAACACATAATTTAAGAAGCGTGTTCGAGCTTCATATACTACTACTTTTTTTCTATCTAAATATATCTTATCTTCCTTTTAATCAAACTTTATTAGAAAATATTAGGAAAAGTTAAATGAATCACACAATTATTAATTATAGAAGAATATTATTAGGATGAGAAGTAAATAAGGCCAGGTAGAACAGGACTAGTGAGAAACTAGCCTTGAATTAATCTCCCAACACACAAATAAAAAATGGTAGATACTATCAATATGGAAAATTCAGATTGGGATTATTAGGGTAAATCTCGGCATGTTTGTTATCGAAGACATCATAAGGCCCAAATCCACTGGGCCTGGGCCCAGTAATCGGTGGAGCAAGAGTTGTTTGATCCATTAGCATTATTTGAGTAGCATATTTTGCAACACTGTTCTTTAGTTCCTCTAATGAAAACACTAAATGTTGCAACTCTTGCAATCCAAGTTCATTAACTGGGATCTCCCACCAGAATTGTCTCTGTCTAGTTTTCCACATTCGATCAAGCTCTTCTCCGTGCCTTTTCTCCATCTCTAGCTCATCAACAATCTGAGTAAGTTGCATGTTAAGATTACGAATATTAGCACCACGATGAGCCTCAACAAGTTGGTGACCATTACCAAGATTACTCTCCAGTGATGAATTTGGAGTTACATAAGAATCAATCACAGATTCAACTTCTGGGTGCCCAAATGAAAAGGCCTTATCAGCAGGAGAGAAAACAATGATGGCAATTTCCACTCCACAAAGTGTGCAAAGCTCACTAGCCTTTTTGAAGAGTCCCCAACGACGTTTTGAAAATGTCACCTGCAAGTGACTCTTTTTTGGTATTTTCTCAATCCTTTGGCGACCTGAACTACACTTTTTCTTCATCACGGTGAGAATGAAATGAACTTTGAGAACCAAATGAGGTATTTATAAGGTGTGCCAACTCACAAAATTAACTCTCCATCACAGTGTTTTATTACTCTTTATAATAAGTAAAGTTTAGCAAGTTACCAAATCTTGAATCTTAATGCCTTATTATATAATATCTCCAAATCTCTTAGTTCACCTTATAAGAAGATTTTCACTTTTGCAAATTTAATTATTTTAAGCCACACTGTAAATGTTATATATTTTATTTTATTTTTTATTTTATAATAACATTTACTCTATAAGTCAATATCACGCAATTAACTATTTTAAATTTTAAAATACTTTTTTTGTTCTGTAATAGGGAAAGAGGGGATTGTACACTAATAGTAATGTTTGTATAAATAAAGCAAAAGTTTAATAATTTATGAAATACTTTTATTTCAAATTTTTATATTCTTAATAATAAACAAAGATACTTGAAAAAGGAAATATGTAAAGATATATAAAATTTTGCTTTTGAGAAATTGTATATAATTATAATGTAATTATATAAAAAATATATTATTACTTAAATATATATAAATAAATATATATTTATATAAAATAATATTTTTTGTATTAAAATAACATAAACATAATATTAGAAATTAAAAAATATAATAAAATTGTTGGTGGGAGTGAACTACCCTCCACGGTGTGGTACCCGAAGGTAGTCACACAGTGCATCCCTGAGTTGAGAAGTAGGTTGTCTGAGTGGCAGGCATGGCGATGCAGCGATTCCCTCTCATGCTAAAATTTTGGCTCCTTCTCCTTCTCTCTCATTAGCACTTCTACACTCTCTCTCTCTTAATCCTAACTAACTAATTTAGGGCTCAGCTTTTACACAAATACATGGCAACCGCGTCTCAGAACCACCGTTACATAGGCCCTCCCTCCGTCGGACCGGGCCCCGGCGATGCTCTCAACCGCATCCTCGCCGACTTGTGCACTCGCGGCGTTCCCAAGGTAATCGCGTAGTGACACTGCCACTCCCTTTCTCCTTCTTTTTACTTCAATTCAATTCGATTCATATCAACCACTTCACTTCACTCACTCACTCACTCACTCACTCACTCACTCGCACTCACTTGCTCAGGAGGGTGCTTCCCATGCTCTGAAGAAGCATCTAGAAGAACAAGCTCGTGACATCAGCGGCGAGGCCTTTTCTCGATTTATGGATCAGTTGTATGATAGGATATCGAGCCTTCTGGAGAGCGGCGATGTTGCCGAGAATCTGGGAGCTCTGAGGGCTATTGACGAGTTGATAGATGTGGCGCTTGGGGAGAATGCTTCTAAGGTCTCCAGATTTTCCAGCTACATGCGAATTGTCTTCGACACCAAGCGTGATCCCGAAATTTTGGTTCTGGCTAGTAGGGTTCTCGGTCACCTCGCTAGGGCTGGCGGAGCCATGACTGCGGATGAAGTTGAACGCCAGGTTCCTGCACTGCATCCTTTTTCAGTTCTCTCCGATTTTACTTCACTCTGCTGATTTTTATTTTTCCTTTGTCCTTTCTTTTCAGGTTAAAGTTGCTCTGGATTGGCTTCGAGGGAATAGAGTGGAGTATCGTAGATTTGCTGCTGTCTTAATCTTGAAAGTAAGTGTTATTACTATTGTTCTTATTTTGGTGAGAATTGCTCGATGCTATGCTTCTTGAGTGTCATTTTCTAGTCGGAGAGTTTTTTCCTGCCTGTTTCCATTTTTTTTTTTGGAATTTATTTATTCAGAAATTCTTTCAATGAAGTTTGATCGAGTTTTCGTACTATCGCATCTTTACAGTCGCTCTGTTCCTGAGAAAATGCACCATCTTTTGATTTTGGTCATGCAGGAAATGGCAGAAAATGCTTCGACTGTGTTCAATGTCCATGTGCCAGAATTTGTCGATGCTATCTGGGTTGCTTTGAGAGATCCGGCGTTGCCAGTTCGTGAGCGGGCCGTGGAGGCATTACGAGCTTGCCTTCGTGTTATTGAAAAGCGGGAGACTCGATGGCGTGTGCAGTGGTTAGTTCTGAACTTGTTAGGATGTGTAACAGTAAAAGCTATGGTATACACGAAGCTGGTAGGGGGTAGTAATGCTCTTTAGTCACTGTTGCCTTTGGTGACGGTTTTTTTTATCAGCTTGGTGATGGTTGATGTACTTAGACTAGATGAACTTAAAATAAACTCTTTCACTGAAGAGTTTGAACCATCAAATTAAAGGTTGATTGTGTACATGTAAAAGATCATTCAACAGCTTGCCAGCTCTAGTGAGTAGAATCAATTAATGAGTAGACTCTGAAAGCTGATGCTCTTATCCTAACCACGAATAATTATGGCAGACATTTTATGATAATTTATCTCTACACGGATAATAAATTGCACAAAAATTGTCATTAATTCATCGAGCTGTTTACTTGTGTGTTCTCCATGCTGGTAACAAAAAAGTATGGGCTGGGCCAATACTTGATAACAGTTTAATAGAATTGGATTGTGAATAACTACAGAAAAGGGTATATCTTTGGTCATTTGAATCCACATTGTTATGCTGTTGATATATAGGGATCAAGCAGACCAGTGCTCTCTGTAGGGTTTTGATTAGAACAAGCACGCTGTTGTCTTTTGGAAATCTGATTTATACTGACTTTCATCTTACAGTATGCATATGTTGCTTAAATGATTTATTGCATAAATATGCCCTAGTAGAGAGTGAATCCTTTATTTTCTTTTTTATACTAGGTACTACCGAATGTTTGAAGCAACACAAGATGGGTTGGGTAAAACTGCACCTGTGCACAGCATACACGGTTCACTGCTTGCTGTTGGAGAGCTTTTGAGGTTAGTAGAGTTTTAATTATACCCTTTGTTGATATGCAGAATTTTTCATTATTTTCAATCTAGCATTCTAAACAGTGTCTGTTTTCCTTTTTGTGATCATTATTAACTTATTATATGCTTGTGTGTGTGTGTGGAGTGCATATATGAATAAATTTATGTTCACAACGTCTGCAATTTTGGAAATTGTTGCATTGTTTACTTCAGCACTGGTACTAGACATAGTTATCGATCCTGGTCATTGCTGTGTAGCAGGCAACTCTGACAATCCTATAGTTTGATGGCTGCTACAACAAAATATTTGGTATGAGATATAAAAGGTGTACTATATATATGCAGATGGTAAAACGTTTAAAAGCATCAAGATAGAAATCATAAAAAAGGGGTAGAAAAGAACCTGCTGTGGTAAAAGATGACACTTGATAGATCTGTTTCAAGAAAGTGACACCTACTGTGACAGTGGACTGAACAAAGGGTGAAAGTGAGCAGAGGGCTGCATAGATCTTAGGTTGGCTGGAGGACGGTGGAAATACTGTTGGAGATGGGTGGGTGTGTCCAGACACCAGGGAATGTCATATGGTAAGAAAATTAGGAAAGAAAGGGTTTTCCCTAAAGATCACAATCTCCACCCCCAAACGATGATGTTAGAAGAGGTCAAAATGGCTTTTTGAAACTCATTACAGTAGTACTGTTTTTTTTGCCACAATTGGACCTTCCATGGCATCTACCAAAAACAGATCTGCGGTTTGGAATTTGAATCTTGTAGTGTCAGTATTGGATGATATTTCCGACTGTTACCATTGCTAGGCAATCTGTGTGGTGCCAAATGTTCTGTCCCTCATGAATTGTGATTTAGAAAAAAAAACAAACTATGTTGTAATGTATAATAAACATGAGATGGGATTTTAATATCAATTTTACTAACCATACTGGACTATTATTGGAACTATTTGATTTTTGAGCTAATTCATAGTATTGAAATCTACTTCTTTTGTTTCAATTGCCTGTTTTCTCTTCATGAAAGCTTGAAGAACCCCTGTGAATTTTGTTACCATCCAGTCAACTGTGGTTTAGCTTACACTTGGATTTAGTATGTCCAATTATCAACCAAGTGTAATGCGTGTTCTTGAAATGGCCAATGATGGGGATTAGTATTATCAACCTTATGTTGCAAATTTATAAATAGTTAATTTGTGTAAAAATGTAGAAAAATCCAGAGTTGGTTTACTGTAATAAATTTATCCCTTTTTTTAGATACTTGGACTATTATGAAATTTGAGACAGATAGTAGTTATTAATCCTTTTCCACTATTTTGTTATAGAATTGGATAATATTTAGATGAAGTGGAATAGAAAAATAAATCATGATTTTATTGATTGTCTTATGTTTTCAAGATCTAAATCAGAGATATCACAGGTCTGAGACAGAAGAAAACCAGGAAGTATACAAAAAGGAACTTTGCACTCAAGAAATTTGAGAGTCCTTGCTCTCCTCAAGTTTTCTCTACAATTTTTCAATTAATACTCTCTTAACCACTGGACTCCCATCACATAGTCTTCAAAATCTACTCAACTACCTGACAGCTTAACCAATCATTTCTGCATGCTTTCTACTGACTGTCAAAAACATTAACTACCCTGGTTCCTGCATGCTTTCTATTCCTTATAGTAAGAAAACTCTTAATTGGGGGTTGCTATCAATTCATGTATCACTAATTATGGTTGTGCAGGAACACTGGTGAGTTCATGATGTCAAGATACCGTGAAGTTGCCGAAATCGTTCTCAGATACCTTGAGCACAGGGATCGGCTTGTTCGCCTGAGCATAACTTCATTGTTGCCTCGCATTGCACATTTTCTACGGGATCGTTTTGTCACTAACTACTTAACTGTATGTGAATGTTGCTCTGTTACTTTATTATGCTTTTCTAATCTGGTATGACTTTGAGAATGAAATTTATTTGTTTGAGTGCCTAAGGAGATGAAATTCCTTGCAGATATGCATGGATCACATTCTTTCTGTCTTGAAAGCACCACAAGACCGTGATAGTGGGTTCATTGCTCTTGGAGAGATGGCTGGGGCACTGGATGGGGAACTCATTCATTATTTGCCGACAATAACAACTCACTTACGTGAGGCGGTATTTTTCTGTAACTGTTATTGGAAGCTAATTTTGGGCCATAATTTTCTTATTGTGCATTGCATTTCTTATTTGGAAAGTGCTTGGTTAGTTTGTCTTATTAAGGATCTGAATTGACAGTTTGGTCATCTTGTTAATGTAGATTGCTCCACGTAGGATGAAACCTTCGCTTGAGGCCTTGGCTTGTGTTGGAAGCATTGCTAAAGCAATGGGCTCAGTGATGGAACCTCATGTACGAGGACTTCTGGATATAATGTTTTCTACTGGTCTTTCTACGGTACTTGTGGAAGCCCTTGAGCAAATAAGTACCAGGTACAGTGTTGTCTTGGAGCAAAGTCTATAACCTTTCTAGTGATTGATTTTGAAAGGCATCTTTGTATTTGTGTTATTTTTTATTCAGCATTCCGTCTTTGCTACCTACCATTCAAGACCGGTTACTAGACAGCATATCTATGGTTCTTTCTAAATCCCATTATCATCTGGGGAGGTCTTCTCAAAGTGTGGGTAGAGGGACAATAGTAAATGCACCTCAGCAAGTCTCAGAGCTTAATGGCTCTGCTCTTATACAACTTGCTTTGCAGACTCTTGCTCGTTTTAACTTTAAGGTTTTGTATACTTATTTTCTTTATTGACATTCATATTTAATAAAAATCTTTTTTTTCTTTTTCGTATTTATAAATTGTTGGGGAATTGCTAGAGGTTTAATTTCATTTTATTCTGTTGACATAGGGCCACGAACTTCTTGAGTTTGCTAGAGAATCAGTTGTTGTCTATTTGGATGATGAGGATGGAGCTACACGAAAAGATGCAGCTCTATGTTGTTGCAGATTAATTGCTAGTTCTTTCTCTGGTATGGTGTGCACACATTTTGGTTCTAGCAGGTTGACTCGTTCAGGGGGGAAGCGCCGGCGCCTTGTTGAGGAGGTTTGGTGATTTGACACATTTCATGCCTTTTGTTCAGTTTCGTTTTTAAGAAATATTACTACCTGTGTAATTTTTTTATTTTCTTGGAGAAGCTTCTTTAATTGGTGTTCTTTGCTTGCTTCTGCTCATTTGATTTCTAACTTTGATAGGCTTTTGGCTTGTGAAACTTTCAGATTGGGATTTTAATATTTTGTATAGTTTATGATGAAATGTGACCTGTATAAGCTAGCAGAAGTCAGAAGTTGAGACAGTTTTTCTTCATTACTTTTAAAGGTTTAGCAAGTTTGTGAAAGGAATGACCAAGAAAATGTAGGAAAGTTAAGCAAAGTAAAATCCAGAGAACAATTCCCAATAACTTGTTTATTTCATATCTGTTGAAACCAATGTTTAGTTATTAGGTCATGTAAGATATGCTGATACAGTTAGTTCTCTATTAGGATTGGTATCTTTGAAGATATTAATCTTAAAATAATCTGAGGGGTAGATTTTTTCGTTGCGATTTTATAGTACAAAACCAGTACAATTTGAAGCAACTGGTTCAAAAATTGGATGAAGAGTAGAAGAACTGTTGAACCTTAGCACTAGATTATGGTAGATTACAAAGATGGATGAATACTCTGGACATTAGAGTGATCCAGAAATTCTCCCAAGTACCCATTACAAAAATGTGACACCCCTTACTTTGCTTCTATGATGCACGAATATGATATGAGTATTGTATACGGCACGTATCCAATACGGCGATCTGTCTCATCTTATTAAATATAGGATACAGTGCATTCAGATACGTTTAAAGTTTGTATTTATGCATACATATAATTCACAAAATAAAATAAATTGTTATTATAAGTTTTTTAAGAAACCGTATCAAAATTGAAAATCATTATTAAATATTATTCTAGTCTAACTTATGAAACTCAAATGTATACATACAAATGATAGTTTTATACGAACAAGTGGTGAGAGTGAGGGAGTTGCTTCTATCAACATTTGTTATCACAAAACTTGTTTTTTTATCCCCCAGCATAGTCCTCTTTATTTTTTGGGGATGTTCAGATATGTTCCTATATTTCAAATTATTGTAATTGGATACCCAGCATAGTCCCCTTTAAAATTTGTAGTTGGGTCCTAATCATTCTAGTGTTGTAGCATCATGTTAATTTTCTAATGGTAGGCTGGATTCAGTGACCTAATCAGTTTTTCTTTCAACTATATGGATTTAAATGCTTGCCATTTGGTTTAGAGTTTCAGCAACTCCTAATTGGGTTGCTGAATTTAACAATACATAACGGTGTTCTAATGATAGGGACCTTTTTTTTGAAAACATTTAAACTAATGTAACCCAATGGATTCATTTGAACATCCAAAAAATATAGGGACATGCAGATTCATTTAAACAATATTTATTTCAAAATAGTTGCGTTCCACCAAAGTACTAATTAATTTAGCTTTCTAAGGTGGGTTGTTAAGGAAATCATGGGTTTTTTTAGAATTGGTAATTTTTTCAAAAGTCATATTCTTAATAAGTTTAATGTTGCTGACTGGGTGTTTTGTATTTTTCTCATGATTTTGTTCTTTTATTAGCATTAAATATTAAGATATGGAATGATTGGATATGAGATATTTATGTGACAACTATCATGGATGAGATGTTAGAAAATTGGTTAAGATGTAAGAATTTCATTTGAGGCACTGGTGAGGAGAGTAGATTACATGGTTTTTAACCCTGTGAAAAGGGTAAAGGGAGAACAAACATTCCTGAAAATATATATTTTCATTGAGTCCAATGACATTGTGTGATCCATTTGACTGGCCTCACCTGGTGGGATAAGATTATTGTTGTTTTGTTGTTTAGTCCTTTTATTTTTCTTGTGATGACATGATATGCCTATGTTGCTAACTGATTTTTGACTTTTTGAAGCTTGTGGAGAAGCTTCTCATTTCTGCTGTTGCAGATGCTGATGTTACTGTTCGACACTCTATCTTTACTTCTCTCCAAGGAGATAGAGGTTTTGATGAGTATTTGGCCCAGGCTGATAACCTGAGTGCAGTATTTGCTGCTTTAAATGATGAGGTATGTAGAACTAGCCTACCTGGTACTGGCATGATGCCATTTGGCCTTCAGATTTTGATTTTGTGTTGCTTAATCTTCAGTAGGCTCTATTGACTAATTTGTGTATGGGCAGTTGCGTTGAACTCTTTCTTTTCAAGGTGGTAATTGGATATTTTGGGAATTACACTTGTCTGTTCTGTACTTCAGAAAATGATGCATGATGAATATGTTGGCTGGCACACAGCTTTTAGGGGCTCCCTTGTTGTGTTTGATATGTACTTTAATCTGTTTGATGCTGAAATTTTGTTTCCTTCATTTTTAAATAATAAGTTTTTGTAATGTGTGCCTATGGGCAGATACACGGTGTGAAAGAAAATACATACTCTTAAATGGTTTAAATCACTAAAAGAATCAAGCATTGAATGTTTTTTTTTTTTAATTTTGGTATAGTAAATAACTTCTTTTAGAATAAGAACTTTCTATTTTTGTTTTCTTATCATGTGCCCACGGGCACACATTAGGACACCCCAGTTTGCAATTTCAACATACTGGTTTAGGCACAGAGTCAATATTATGCCTCTTTCCCCCCCTTGTGTAGTTGTCGTTATGATATCTTCATATGGCATGGTATACTTGAGTAGGATCTTATTTTCCAGTAATTAGTTATTGTACTCCATTCTTTTGCAATATGTTGATGTTGAAGCATCTAATTCTACAGGATTTTGATGTTAGAGAGTATGCAATTTCCGTGGCTGGTAGGTTATCAGAGAAAAATCCAGCTTATGTTCTTCCAGCTCTTCGTCGCCATCTTATACAGTTGTTAACATACTTAGAGCAGAGGTAATGTTCAAGTATTTACTTTTTTAGTAGATAAAGCACATATATGGAAATATTCATTGTTTTGGAGTTCATTGGTTGGAAGGATCAAGAGCTTTTCTATTACATGTCCGTTTTATTCTCTTGGTATGTCAGCAGTGCAGATAGCAAATGCAAAGAAGAAAGTGCAAAATTAATTGGCTGTTTGATAAGGAATTGCGAACGGCTAATACTTCCATACATTGCTCCAATTCATAAGGTTTAGTTTGATATGGTGTTAAAGATACATTCCTGTTTTATTGCATTTGATATCTTAGTGATTTTATGATTATATCAGGCACTCGTGGCCAGACTTATTGATGTGAATGCCAATACTGGAACTATTAGTGGAGTCCTTGTAACTGTGGGGGATCTTGCAAGGGTGGTCAGTAAATTTCTCTCCTTTGCCATGCTTGTCTTTTATATTTGTTGTTAGCTAACTTATTTGGATTTTGGTTTTGTTTAGGGTGGTTTTGCAATGAGGCAATACATTCCTGAACTTATGCCTTTAATCGTTGAAGCTTTATTAGATGGAGCTGCTGTGGCCAAACGTGAAGTGGCTGTTGCTACACTTGGTCAAGTTGTGCAAAGCACAGGGTATGTGCATATTTGTTTTTGTTGATATATATAAATAATCACTTGCCTTTTTGTGTATCATTTTGACTTTTTGTATGATTTTTTCAACTAATAATACGTTAAAATTGTTAAAAAAAGGTAATAACTGTGCAAATTTCTAGATTCAAGATTTCTTAATATTATATATATTATTTTGGTTTGTTTGTGTATTATTTTGAAAGTTGAGTTCATATTATGAAGAATAAAATAAAGTTTGAGTTAGAGTCTTTCTGTGTTCATGATGCTTATATTTGTTTCTATTTTGACAGGTATGTTATAACTCCATATAATGAGTATCCACAATTACTAGGGTTACTCTTAAAATTATTGAATGGTGAGCTAGTGTGGTCAACCAGACGAGAAGTATTGAAGGTGCATAAGAATAAGAATTAAAGTAGATAATTCTTTTTGATACATGTTTACATAATTAACTTGTACTTGGGTTTTGCCAGGTTCTTGGCATTATGGGTGCTCTAGATCCTCATTTGCATAAACGAAATCAAAAAGCCTTGCCAGGACCTCATGGAGATGTTACCCGCCCTGCTAGTGATTCAAGTCAACAGATTCAGTCTATGGACGAATATCCCATGGACCTTTGGCCTTCTTTTGCTTCTTCGGACGACTACTACTCCACGGTTGGTTATGAACATTCTTGTTAATAATGTTCTGATTTTTCCCACTTGTTTGGGTATTTGTAATTTCTTTTTTATGATTTCAGGTTGCAATTAATTCTCTCATGCGAATATTGAGGGATCCATCACTTGCTAGTTATCACTTAAAGGTGGTTGGATCTCTTATGTTCATATTCAAGGTATGCAGCATAAAAGATGCATGTATAGGGCTTTCTTTTTTTTCTTTCTTTCCTCTTGTTTTTTGTGTGGCATTGTTTAAGAAGTATCTAGGATCCTCCTAAATTGTATTCTCTGGTATACATCTTTTAAGAAGTGGAAAAGAGAAGAAAGGGTAGTGATATTTGTTCTGTTTAGTTTATCTCTCTGCTCCTGTACTTCATAACAATTCACGTATTTTGGTGAAGTTACTAGGGGTGGTTGTGGTCCTGAAATTTTGAGGAGCCTGAAGCTTGAGCCTTCTTTGATGAAAACTTGAACAAATGTTTGATACACTAGTGATATTATTATCTTTCTGAATTCTCATTAGTTAGTAAAAAATTTCATGATATTAATTTTTAATCTAACTGTCTGATAATGGATGGAGAGCCCATCACCCCATTTCCATTACTGCCTAAGAAGCCATCTTAGATCACAAGCAAGTAGTACTACTATATTCTCTTTTTTATGTCGACAATAGACATTTTCACTACACCACAATGCACTTTCATAGCAGTGATTACATGTTCAAGATTTTTTGTGTATCACTTTGGGCCTTTCACTGCTGAATAATATTATGTTTTCTGTTTCATTAGTTGGATATTGTTGAATTAGTTCCATGTACTGATATTCATTGCCAATTTTTTATTTATTTTGTTGAGGTCAGTCGATGGGACTTGGCTGCGTTCCGTACTTGCCAAAGGTTAGCTCTTAGCCTTCCATTTGTAATGGACCTTACGTTCCTATTCTTTAGTGTTATTTTATATCTGACTTGATGCCTTAAGTACACTGATTTATTGCATTTGAATTTGTATCCATTTTTTTTTGTTTTATGGCTTTTGCCCCTTCCTTGTAGGTTTTGCCTGATCTTTTTCATACTGTTCGCACATGTGAAGATAGTTTAAAGGACTTTATAACTTGGAAGCTTGGAACTCTGGTGTCTATTGTGCGCCAGGTAGATTTGACTGTCTTTAAAATATCCATTTTTTTTTATGATTATTATTCTACTTTGTTTACAAGCTCAAGTATGATATGTGGTTGTGCAGCACATTCGGAAATATTTGCAAGATTTGCTATCTTTAATATCTGAGTTTTGGTCAGCATTCACTCTTCCAGCACCTGCTCGTCCTGCTCTTGGCTATCCTGTTAGTGTTACTTGTCCCCGGTTTAGTTAAAATAGCCTAGGGATATGTTTTTGTGGTTTATGATTATTATTTGTTGTTTTCTTTGATGTTGCAGGTTCTTCACCTGGTGGAACAGCTTTGCCTGGCTCTCAATGATGAATTTAGAACATATCTTCCCGTTATTCTGCCAGGTTGTATTCAGGTCCTTAGTGACGCAGAACGCTGCAATGACTATACTTATGTTCTTGATATCCTTCACACTCTAGAAGTGTTTGGTGGTAAGTAACCTTTCCTGTAGAATATTGAGTGTATTTTTATTCAAGTCAAGGGGCATACTCACAAAATACTCCTCCAAACACACTCTTTACTATCTGCTAAAATATTGAAAATCTAAAATGTCACTTTATTTGACATTTAAAATTATGAGTGAGATTCATTAAATAAAAAGTGGGACCCATAATTTTGTCATTTCCATTAAATCTGAGTCAATTGTAGTGTGCTCAAGAGAGTGTGGTTCTAGTTTTCTTTTTATGCAATTGATTAACCAGAAGACTCCCTCAACTTATTTTCATCTGCAACTTACCCTTTTTCTGCTTCCGTTTAATGTAATCAACTTCCTAAACTAGTAAGGTATTTTGGTTTCAATTATTGATAGAATGGTGCGTGAACATTTATTGATCTCAGACACCAGTGCATAGCAGCCATCTCTGTCAATGCTACAGTGGGATGATTACTGTCTTAAATGCTATAGAATTAACTAAATTATTTATACTGCACATTTAAATACTCAAAACCAAAAGAACCAAAATTAAAGAAAATCATGTTGAGTAATAAGTTATAAATTTACACACAATCACGATCAATAAGAACATAGTAATGAAGTAAAAAAGGAAAGATGCTGATGAAATTAATAGTAAAAGAACATAAGATGAAAATTAGCAGAATGTGAACCGGGAAACAAAATAATCCTGCAAACTGTGACATCATAGGTCAAAACAAAGGTAGTTGTATTTTTTATGCTCAAGGAAGAGTTTTCAAATACTATTATGTTTCTGAAGCTAAACATGCATTAATAGTTGGGGAGAAGTGCACTTTTACCCGTCAAACCCTTAAACAGTCCTGTTTAAGGGGTCAAAATGGATTATGAAGTCTATATCATGATAGTGCTGCGATAGTGTGTGAAAAGCCATAATGGCCACAATTGAAAACTGCTCCACTTTTTGAATCCTGTAGCATGCTTAATAGCTCTTCCCTGCTCCTTTGTTATAGTGTACTATTGACTACTATGGGTGCATGTGATGTGACTTGCAAATGTTTGAAATAGACTTGAAAATTGTGGGTGACACTACTACTAAAAACAGATTTTATACATTTAATTTTGTGAGGTAATATCATATTAAATTACTGTGCATAATGAAAATTGTGACGAGTAATTGTCATGGCCAGGAATGGCAAACCTTGAAAATTTTGTTTTTGGTTGTGCAGGTACTTTGGATGAACATATGCATCTGCTTCTTCCTGCTCTAATAAGATTGTTTAAAGTGGATGCCTCAGTGGACATAAGACGTGCTGCAATCAAAACATTGACAAGCTTGATTCCTCGTGTGCAGGTTAGATTCTGTGCTTGCTTCTATTCACCCTCAATTTTTTAAAATAGACATTTATACTAGATAATTCAATGTTTTTATTCTCTTTGTTTGGTCTGTGATTGTTCTAGTGTTTTATTTGATCATCAGGTCACTGGTCATATATCCTCTCTTGTGCATCACTTGAAGTTAGTATTGGATGGGTGAGTGTGCAAATTCTGAAATTTCAAAATATATTTGTATGTATCAGGTTGCTGCCCCAACCACTCATTCTTTTGATGTAATTGTGAAAGTTAATTTGATTATTTGTTTGTCGAAGTGATAAATGATTATTGACAGGTTTCTTTGAGTTCTAAATTCAGGTTGCTTGTTGCTGGAGGTTTAGGGTCATTTGAGAATCCCGTATTAGTCATGCAATCTGTCTTAGGGTTGACAGCTTGTTATTGAATGCTAAATGTTGAGAATTTTGATATTATTCTCTTGTTTCTTCCTTTGATTTTATTTTTATCACCTGCTTATAATCGTGGTTGATAAAAAGCTGTCATCCCTTGATTCTCTTCTTATGTGATTGATACTTTCCATTATAACAACTAGAAGACTATTCTAGTTCTTGAATAATTTGATTTGCTCATTTCTCCTTTTAATTCATTTTATCACCTAATCTGCTGATCTCTATTTATTGAACTTACATTTTACAGGAAAAATGACGAGCTTCGAAAGGATGCTGTTGATGCACTTTGTTGTTTGGCCCATGCACTTGGCGAGGATTTCACAATTTTTATTCCATCAATTCACAAACTTCTACAGAAATATCGCCTGCGGGTCTTGAATTTTTCCATCTTTATTTTTTTCGTTTCTTTCTTGTTGGGTTTGTGTGAGATTAAGCATTTTGTCTCACAAATTTTCTAAATGTAAAATAATATTGCAGCACAAGGAATTTGAGGAAATTGAAGGACGTTTACAGAGACGGGAGCCACTTATTCTAGGGATCACAGCTTCACAAAGACTGAACAGAAGGCTTCCCGCTGAGGTCATTAGTGATCCTTTAGATGATGTGGAGATTGATCCTTATGAAGATGGATCTGATGCTCACAAACTCAGAGGCCACCAGGTACCCTCTTGTGATGTGTTTTAAAGTTTTTTGGACTTTCTAGGAACTATAACTATGGTTGGAGATCCCTCATTAATTAGAGACATGACTATATTATAATATATAAGCGGGTGCGAACTTCACTTTACATGCAAATTTTGTAAGATTAAGATAGACTTAAAGTTCACTTTTAAAAATAATATTAGAGTCTATGCAAATGGGATTTGTTAGGCATATTGTGCCACCTACTATTGGATCACCTATAAATATTTATTCCCATTTTCGAGATGTCCAATCCTCGACTTAAGAAGATGTGTTGAAAATCCCATATCAACTAAAGTTATGATCAAATTATGGTGTATAAGTCGCTACAAACCTCATTTCATAAGCTAATTTTGTGAGATAGTTAAACTTAACACTTTCTAAGAGCTATTGATTACTAATCATGCTTTAAGTGACTTATGAGATAATGTTTAAATTCACCAAAGAAAGTTTGAATGCTGAATTGCTAATCCCCTGTTGATTGTATGTTAGGATAGCATGAAGTGATCTGGTGATCATTGAGCGTAATAATTTACATATTTATTCAAATTGAAAAAAAATTCAAGAACGGAAATCAGCCACACAAGAATATCTCTTCTACTAGGTTGAGATTTTATTTGTTTAAAAAATTTGAGATAATTATGTAAGATTTTTTATAAGGAAATATTCATCAAGACGTAGTGTATTTCTAAAGGTAAAACTAGTGGCTTCTGTAAAAAGAAGGTATATATCATAAACTGATGATTTTCAAAGCTTATGTAATATATCTACAATAATTTTAATGTTCACACAAAACACATCTTCAATCCATGGAGATAATTTAGCAGTTTTTTCAAATGCAAAAAGTCCAATCGCGCGAACTCCCAAACCACCAAAGATTAATGATATGAGTGTTTGTGTTACGTATTGCCATGTTTAGTAAGACATTTACATAATCTGCAAAGCGTTTTTCTAAGTCTTTGTTGGAACAAATATTGAGGTGTGTGACATAAAATGAGAGGAAGAGATGGTATATGAAAACCCCAAAGAAGGTTAGGTGCTTAAAAAAGAACAGTAAACAGAATAAAGAAACAATTAGTTACAATGAAAATTAACTAAGTAGGTGTAACTTGTAAGACAGATAAACAAAGAAATAAAAGGAAAACTGAGTGATATAAAGATTGTGGGTAACTATAGAACAAACAAATCGAGTCATATGTTTTGTTCAGATTAACTTTCATTTGGGTCATACTTATCAGAATTGAAATTGACCAATATTGTCAATAATACTCCTGATGCTGATGAATTAACAATATATGGGTCGGATTTTGCTGAAATCAAATTTGTACCGAGCCTCAACATTATGACCATAAAGAGTTTAATAATACTTTATCTCAGCTCTCTAGTTTTCATTTTTTGTATTGCTGGCTTGAAAACTGTTGAGTGAAAGAACACTTTGTATATTATGAATTGAATGAATATTGATTGCACACCAGTACGTTTACAGAGATCTCTATTTATAGTTAGTTCAGTTACAAGTTACTTGTAACTGTCTAGCTAAAGCAGTCACCAACTAACAACGGATGCCTAACCAGAGATAACTAACTATAGCTAACTCACTGATATACAAAGTAGGAGTTACACTCACAAAAACATTCATGCAGGTGAATGATGGTCGATTACGGACAGCTGGAGAGGCTTCTCAGCGAAGTACAAAGGAAGATTGGGCAGAATGGATGAGGCATTTTAGTATTCAACTTCTGAAGGAGTCTCCTTCTCCAGCATTACGAACCTGTGCCAGGCTTGCACAATTGCAGGTTTCATTCACTATTCTTGACATTATTCGTTGTGGCATTAGTATTTTCCTATCTGATTTTCATCTGTCTCTGAATTTTACAGCCTTTTGTTGGGCGAGAGTTGTTTGCAGCTGGATTTGTCAGTTGTTGGGCACAGCTGAATGAGACTAGCCAGAAACAGCTAGTTCGGAATCTGGAGATGGCATTTTCATCTCCAAATATTCCTCCAGAAATTTTGGCAACACTTCTTAATTTGGTATGGCTTCTCATCTCAGTGTGTTTATACAATCTGTGAATGTGAACTTTTAGATCTCAATTATATATGTTTCCTAAAGATTATTGATTATTAGATTCGTGTTGTTACAAAATGCCAAAGATGAAAACGGTCTGCAGGTTTATTATAGGAAAAGGAAAGGGTTAAAATTGTAACAGGTTGTTAGTTAGTTCTGTTATCTGCTTGTAAATGTGTCCTTTTCTTTCTAATATACGGAAGTTTTTTGAATTTTCAGTTTACTGGTCATTTTCCAGTGTAAAAAGGAGAAAGCTCCTTTGGAGGTATACTCGATATACCTTGGTGCTAGGGTGATTCATACTTTCTTTCAGAAATAGAGAAGCATATTCAGAGTTTCTTTTCCTTGTCTTGGTGTCAGTTTTTCCCAATAGGAACTGTTGGAGATCCCACATCGACTAGAGATAAGGACATTTCATTATATATAAGTGGGTGCAAACCTCACCCCATGATCCGGTTTTATGCTAATATCAATATTCCGTGAAAAAGGAACCTAACAATTGGTTCAACCTGCCGGATGCAAAAAAGTGGAGAATAGGGTTGGAAATTTGGAGAAGATTATTACATAACACACATAAAGAGTCAATGAGAATGGCATGAAACTTGAGGATTTAAAAACAGACAAGAATTGTTGCCGCAGATGAAAAACAGAAAATATCACTTTGTTGAGGGAGACAATTCAGAGAACAAAATGTTGAGATTAGATGGTGTAACTTGTCTAGGACCACTAGACCATTCTTATAGGATGTGTGAAAAAATGTGTTGGCAGTAAGCGATAATTATGGAATTATTTTTCTTGATTTCAAAATGAAACAATGCATTGATATTTAAAAGAAAAACGAAATCCTAATAAAAGGAAATAAATCTACTGATATAAAGGAAATAAATCTCCAAACATAAAGAGTCTAAATTAGTAGCAAATCTACCAAACAAACCCCTAATCCCAGTCCCTTAACTTTAGGTATTTTTAACAAACAAATCTATATTTATTGTACAGTAAATGTGCAATATTTACATCCATATTTCAACAAGTTGTTTTGATGATAACAAATATTGAATGTAAATTTGTACATGCTCTGTATTATGAATCATCTAGTGTTTTGTATAAGCTATAGTTTTTGGTCTAGTGGTAAGCACTAAATCCAACAATTGATATCAAAGCCAAGGTTAATAATTTGATTCCTATGGATAATTGTTGAGGGGACAATTGTAGCAGGTTGCATCAATTATCCTGAGGCGTAGGCCAGGCAGGCCAAGTCACAAGCGAAGAGTTTCTATTTTTAGCAGGACAATTTCTACGGGGAGATTGTTGCAAGGTGATCGATTGTTCATTGGTGTAGGCCAAATAGGCCAAGTCACAATTGAATCAAGTAGAAAAAGTTGGATTGATCGTGACTTGGCCCACGCCACTAGAAAATTGATGCCCCCAGCAACACAGAAAAGATAAGTCCATAGAGGAAGATGGGAAGGATGCAGGGTCTGAATGGGATGGAAGCATGAGACTGTTGTGGGGTCAAGAAAGTTTAATTACTTGGTTTTGAATGATTCTTTACTTTCTTTCAGTAATAAAGATGCATATTCAAAATTTCTTTTCCTTGTCTGGGTGTTAACTTTTCCTAGTTATCATATTCCAGGAAAAAGGAACCTAACAGTAACTGTAATGCCTTTGGACAGCAACTAACTTAAAAAGTTCACCTGATGGCCTACTTCTATGGGTGCAGATATTTGTGGCTTTTGGCTTCAAAATTCTAATCATATCTCCCCCATTATTGATTCCCCCCTATCAAGTATATACAGATTTGTTATAGTAGGAGGCTTTTATTGAGAAAGAGAGCATTTATATGACACTTTTATACTTTTGTTGTAATAAATCCTTTCTTTCCTAATGAAAAATTATCACTTATAATTTCTTAAATTTATTCTTAAAGTGTTTGTTGTGATAAGAGCAAAGAAAATTTTGAAATTTTATATAGAGAGAAAATTGTGTGTGAAATATTTTCTATAATGTCTGGCTCCTCTGAAAACCAAGTAAAGGGTTGGAGTTAATTCATATTTTTTTATTGATTTTAAAGATGCAAGGAGATGGTTGAAATTATGACATTTTGCTACTTTTTTTATTTCCTCTCATGTTTTTGTTGACTGAAACTGCAGGCTGAGTTCATGGAGCATGATGAGAAACCTCTTCCTATTGACATACGCCTTCTTGGTGCTCTTGCTGAGAAGGTCCTTGTCTTTTTTTCTTTTAATTTTTATTCATTCTTGTCTTTGTTCATTGGATGGTGCTCTTTTAAAGAACTTCTTTACTGTTATATTGGATTATTTCTTTGACTTTGCCTTATACCTTTCATGTGTTGTTGCTTTGCTATGGTAAACAGTGTCGTGCATTTGCAAAAGCCTTGCACTATAAAGAAATGGAATTTGAAGGAGCACGTTCCAAGAAGATGGATGCTAACCCAGTTGCTGTAGTTGAAGCTCTTATTCATATAAACAACCAATTACACCAACATGAGGTTCAGTTGAATAGAAATGGATATTTTTTCACGAAGTTTATCATTTTGCTGCTGTTTTCATAGTCTTAACTTTGTTTTCTGATATCTCTGCATTTTAATAAAACATTTTCTTTCTGTAGGCTGCAGTTGGAATACTTACCTATGCCCAACAGCATCTAGATTTCCAGCTTAAGGAGTCATGGTACTGTTTTACATTTAATTTTTAAGTTCACCATCCCTTTGTTTTCTTATACAATTAGAGTTTTTATCTGTGGAAAGGTAGAGATTGAAAGTAGATTTCCATTAGGTATGAGAAACTGCAGCGATGGGATGACGCTCTCAAGGCTTATACTGCAAAGGCTTCTCAAGCAACAAGTCCACATCTTGTCTTGGATGCCACTTTAGGTCTGTACTGATGACTTTACCTTCATTTTAACTTGGATGCCATCTTGTCTTGCATTCTATTGTTCTCTTTCCATTATATTTATATTACAGTAACGGTAGCTACTTAATTGAAGAATATTTCTGTTCTTTGAAGTTTGAAACTTCCTACTACTTATTGCCAGTTTGGAGTTTAACCTTTTTAGGATTTTTTCTGTCTTAAGATATGATTGATCTTGGAACTTGCTTTTCAGGTAAAATGAGATGCCTTGCTGCATTGGCCCAATGGGATGAGTTGAATATCCTATGTAAAGAATTTTGGACCCCAGCTGAGCCAGCTGCTCGTCTTGAAATGGCATCAATGGTTGGTTTTATACTCATGTCACATGTGATGGATATTTTTCCTCCACAGGCTTAGTGTTAATGTTTTTTTAGGCTGCAAGTGCTGCTTGGAACATGGGAGAATGGGATCAAATGGCAGAATATGTGTCTCGGTTAGATGACGGTGATGAAACAAAACTTCGAGGTTTGGGGAATACTGCTTCCAGTAGTGATGGGAGTAGTAGTGGTACTTTCTTCAGGGCTGTTCTATTAGTTCGAAGAGGAAAGGTATTTATTGCTTGAAATATCAACCAGGTTTTAATGTTTTCTATTTTAATTGTTGTGATTGCAATCTGTTGGCAGTATGATGATGCACGTGAGTATGTAGAAAGAGCTAGAAAATGTCTGGCAACTGAGCTTGCTGCTCTGGTGAGTTTGCTTTATAAATTTTTCTTACTGATTTTATTCTTGGGCATTGTTATTTTTTTAGTTTTTATTGTATCTGGCATCATCTCTGTCAAATACCACTCTAGATGACCTACGCCTTTGAGGCAAGCCCGCAAAACAAAAGAAGAGGATGAGAAAAATCTCCAAGAGTTTCTGTGTTTTGGTTTCTAATCACTTGTTTTGGAAACAAATTCCAAAACTTATTTGTTTTTTATGAGAAATTGATTCTTGAGTTTCAGGGAAATATTTTAAAAAAGCTTTTAAAATGAAAAACTGAGAAGAAAACCAATAAGTATGTGTAGTCCCAAGTGTCCAATCAAGTAGACTTAGATCACTCGATTTGAAAAAGGTGCATCAGAATGTGCATGAACGAAAATATTAATACTCATAGTTGTTATGTTGCTTTTAGTTCATTTGCTTTCAAAGAAGTTTGTTATATAATTATTTTCATTTCCAGGTTTTGGAGAGTTATGAGCGTGCCTACAGTAATATGGTTCGTGTGCAGCAACTATCAGAACTGGAAGAGGTTAAGCTCTAATATATTCAGAAGTATTACTTTCAGTTCCTGTCCTTTACCCAATGTTATTGTTATGAATATAAATTGGGAAGATTTTCTCTTCTATCAGGTGATTGATTACCGTACACTCCCTACTGGAGACCGAGTGTCAGATGAGCGACGGGCTCTCATTCGCAATATGTGGACTCAGCGTATACAGGGAGCCAAAAGCAATGTTGAGGTAGAATGGTTATTTCTACATAAAATGTATATTTATGCTTAAATATTGTCATTATTTTATGAATTAACTTTCAGAGGAATGTAATTAGGGTGTTTTAACTGGATGCATACTTTTTGATTCATTTCTAAAAAGACCCGATTTTTTGTGCCCAGGCCATAATCCTTATTTGTACCAAAGCCCTAACGATTACTAGATTTGTATCTCAACCTGTCACGAGTGGTCTTGATTGATATGACCTTGTATATCCACAGTTTTAATGTAATGGTACAGAAAGAGGTGCGAGGAAAAAGGGAAACTATTTTGAAATAGTACATACTAATTTTCAGTTCATTGTAAGTGGCAGAGAAGTTTGGGACATAAAATATTTTTAATAGTTAATTATTGTTAAGCTACCGTACTTTGATTCTGAACCATTGTTAGCTTTTGATTATAACAATCAAATCCACGTGCTTGGCACTACAGTGGTTGTGTGCAATTCTACTAATACACGTTAACAGACCATTTATTTGTCATGGTTTTATTTAATATTCTTTACCATGGATGTTCTATTTTGTGTTAAGACTAGTTAATCTTGGCCATCCCAAGTAAGCACAATAATGGTATAGCTGATTGCAGAGTGGGCATTGCATTGAAGGTAGCAGATTCAATGCAATTAATTTATAAGATACTAAGAAACAGGTAGTACCGAGTCTAAGCACAGAACAAGTTGATATGAAAAAGGCATGGGCATTCGGCAGCTAGAAGCTTTCTGAAACTGATGTAACCTTATGGGAACTTGCTGCAACATCCCTACGACTTTGATTGTATTTCTACTCTGATGATCTTTTTTAGAAAGAATAAAAGTTGCTAGCCCTAACAATTGGTCTATGCCATGCTGTGGATAACTCCCTCAATCAGTGGAAATGGGTTGGTTTAAGTGTGGAATAAATAGAGATTTTTTGGGTTTAAGAGATTGCAAAACAGAGATGACCTGATTTTAAGAGAGGAATAAGCTTTGAAACAGACATTTCATTTAAAAACGTTCAATTTTTGAAGATTTGCAGCAGTATATACCATTATAGCGATTTAAATCTGAAATGTGAAGTTATAGGAATTCTGGAGTGTAAAGGGCTGATATACTAAGGTCCACTGTGATATTGCAACTATTTTTCGTGATTGACAACTTTTGGGTTCAATATTGAATATTCAGTTTAAGTCTAGTAACAAGAGTTTATGATGAGCTCTTGCAATCCCAACTTAAGATTATCCTTGGAATTAACATTTTGCGTAATTAGGATTGGTTTTTCGTACTCTAACTTTATTGTGCTTGTTTGCAGGTTTGGCAGGGACTTTTGGCTGTTAGAGCACTTGTGCTGTCTCCTGTGGAAGATGTTGAAACCTGGCTCAAATTCGCCTCTCTTTGCAGAAAAAGTGGGCGGATTAGCCAGGCAAAATCTACTTTAGTTAAACTTCTACAGGTTTGTGCTGCGTACCTGATCTAAGTAGTTTGCTATGTGTTACTCCGTATTTTTGAGTACCCAACTGAAGTTGTTGTTCATTCTATCAGTATGACCCTGAAAAGTCTCCTGAAAATGTACGATACCATGGCCATCCTCAAGTAATGCTCGCATACTTGAAGTATCAGTGGTCTCTTGGAGAGGATTCAAAGCGCAGAGAAGCATTTATTAGGCTTCAGGTATTATATTCTATTGAACAGAGATAGCTTATCTGAAATTAAATATTTTTCACTGATCATCTGATTTACGTGGTCTAGAATTTGGCTATGGAACTTTCAAGTGTACCCATCATTCAACCAGTTACACCATCAAGCTTCACAAGTGGTTTGAATCCTAGTGTTCCTCTCCTTGCTCGTGTATATCTAAATGTTGGCTCCTGGCAGTGGTCACTTTCTCCTGGGCTGGTTGATGAATCCATAAAAGGTTCGTAGTTGTCATAGTTTTAACTTTTAACATAGAAATAGAATGGTGTTGATTATTTTTTTTCTAAATTTAGTTTCAATTATGTAGATATACTTAATGCATTCACAAAAGCTACTCAGTATGCAAATAAATGGGGGAAAGCTTGGCATAAATGGGCATTATTCAACACAGCAGTGATGTCTCATTACACTTTAAGAGGTTTCCCCGATGTTGCAGCACAATTTGTTGTGGCAGCTGTAACTGGATACTTTCATTCTATAGCATGTGCAGCAAATTCCAAAGGTGTTGATGATAGTTTACAGGTAAGCTACAATTTCTGTTAAATATGAAACCATCCACACATGTATCTATTAATTTGGACAAAATACTGGTAATGATGAAGAAAATTTGGGTTCAGGAATTATTGTATGAACTGACTCGGGGGGAAGTGTGATACACATACACATCTTATATTCTCATGTTTGATTCTTTATTTTAATTTTCAGCATTGCTTTCTTGACTTAGTTGTAATCTCTGTTCTTAAAATTCATTTATTACCCATAAAATTGTGAAGACCTTGAGTGCGAGTAGTTGATGCTTAAAATCTGACAGTGTGCTGAGGCTCATGCTGAATGATTGGTTGTGACCTGATTTCCATTGGAAGAATGTTTATTTAGCACAATCAGTATGAAAATAGCATCATGTTCCTTTGGATTCTGACATGTTTCTCATCATTCCATAGTATGCTTCTAGCTGCATGATAGAATTTGTTGTGCCTGTGACTTGATCATCTATTTTTTCAAGATAGACACAGTCTTTATTGTTTCTGTACAGTCTTTGAAAAGAAAATAGAAATTTGCTTTCTACATAGCTGGCGTGTGGTAATTAAATTTTGCAAACTACTTTTTCTGACTAAACTTTTGGGATGTCTTTGCTGCTTGTAATCCAAGTGGAATATGCTAGTATTTTCCTTTAGAATCTTTAACTTGCTGTTGCATTGGCTGTGCAGGATATTCTTCGACTTCTGACATTGTGGTTCAACCATGGAGCTACAGCAGAAGTACAAATGGCCCTAAAGAAAGGATTTTCCCTAGTTAATATCAATACTTGGCTAGTAGTTCTACCTCAAATAATTGCCAGGATACACTCTAATAACCATGCTGTGAGAGAGTTGATACAATCACTGTTGGTTCGGATTGGGCAAAATCATCCACAGGTATCTATGACTTATTTGTCGAACTTAAACTTGTTTCCATTTGTGAATTTTTTGGAGGTATCAGTTTGTAGAATTCACCTCTGAAAACTGAAGATATTTTTTAGAGTTTTATATATTAGATGAATTTTAGTTTTTGGTTGGCATCCTTGTATGAAAGTTTAATTGCATTTGTTGGAGATCCGATATCAACTAGAGATTATAACATTTTATTGTATATAAGTGGGTGCAAACCTCACCTTATAAGTCAATTTTATGAGGTTGAGTTAGGCTTAAAGTCCACTTCTTAATAGCATTTTTTGTCCCACATGTTTCAATTATGCTAGTTGGATAACTTAGATATTGTAAATGTGAATTTTTAATCCTTAAAGTTTTGATTGTCAATTGGGTCTCTTGGGTATCTCAATGTGCAATTTTAGTCCTTCAGAATGCCATAAGTCAATGTCATGAAAACACATTTCAATTGATTTGGATGTCAAAATTGTTTCATTTCTTCTGTAGGCTCTCATGTATCCTTTGCTTGTGGCCTGTAAATCAATAAGCAACTTACGCAAGGCTGCAGCTCAAGAAGTTGTAGACAAAGTTCGACAGCACAGTGGTGTACTAGTGGATCAGGCACAACTTGTATCAAAGGAACTGATCAGAGTTGCTATTCTTTGGCATGAACTGTGGCATGAAGCTCTGGAAGAAGCTAGCCGTTTGTATTTTGGTGAGCATAATATTGAAGGGATGCTTAAGGTGTTGGAGCCATTGCATGAAATGCTTGAAGAAGGAGCAATGAAAAACAATGTCACCATAAAGGAGAGAATATTTATTGAGGTGTCTTATAATCTTTTGTTTGTTTGTTTAAGTTGTTATTGCTCATTTTGGAAAATGTTTTGTATTATCATAATTTTCAACCTTGGTGTTATATCACTTTGATTTTTTTTATTGTTACTTCAGGCCTATCGACAGGAATTGCTAGAGGCTTATGAGTGTTGTATGAATTATAAGAGAACTGGGAAAGATGCCGAGCTGACCCAGGTATCAAAATTTTGACTTGTAAAATTATAGCAAATTACTTGTTCTGAGGATTATTTGGACACATTATTGTTGGAGAGAGAGAGAGAGAACTAGAAGATTCGTGTAGAGGGATCTGTGTGCCTGAGGTACATAATGAAGAATGTTGTTTACAAGGGATTTATGGCAGGAGAGCCTACCCAAACTACATTTGAAATTCCAGGACTGAGTATGAATTTTTTTGTCTTCATACAAGATATCTTTTTTCTGGAGCTTCTTAAATTTATTTCAATATGTGGATTGTTGCATCCCAATGTCCTCTGCAGTGAGAATTAAGAAATTGACTTACCAACTCTTGCAAAGATGATTGGATGACTAACAACTGGTAGTTTAAATTTCCAATCAATCTTTTGTACATGTGGGTCTGAAAGTGGCTGTCCTTGGTTAGGCAGAAGTTTGACATTAGTATCCACAGGAGTGCAATAGGTTTGACACTCATCAATCCTATTTGGTCCAAGATGTCCATTGTGTACTTGCTCTAAGAAATTGTATCACCATTCTTGGGTCTTGCCTCTTTTATCCCCAATCAGTATTGAAGTCTGCCAAGGTTTTGTTTGAAAATGGTGACAAAGATGCTGTTTTACTAATGCAATAGTGATGCATCACTACTTGTATGACAGTGTTTTCTGCGCACACTAGCAGAATACAAGGTGACGATGAGTCACATACTAATAACCCTTCTGATAAAAGTCAGGACTACAGTTAAATGTAACTGTCTAACAATGGTAGTTGTTTGTAACTGTGTAAAAATGCAACTGTAACTAATAAAACCAGATACAAGTTTATACACTATAAAGAGAATACCAGAGAAGAGTATTTTCCTACATCATGCATCCTTAAATAATGTAGAAATGATTGGTTTTAAAGAAATTAACCAATTAATTATCATTTTCTCTATGTGAAGCTAGTTTTCTAATAATTTCTTTATCAGGCTTGGGATATCTATTATCATGTATTCAGAAAGATAGATAAGCAACTTCAAAGTCTTACAACTTTAGACTTGGAGGTACGAGCAACACTTATTCGTTCCCTCTTTAATTTGTTTTGTTGTTATGGACCTTAAATTCATGCATTTTCTTTGTAGTCTGTTTCTCCGGAATTGCTAGAATGCCGTAATTTGGAGCTTGCTGTTCCTGGTTCATACCGTGCTGGTAAGTTAGTTTCATTACTTCCCTGATGCTGGATTAGATTCACTGTTATCAAATGACGGCTATGGCATAAGGTGTGGCAGTTTTGCCAGTCATTGCCATCTGCTATTCTGAAGGATATGGCATCTTCCACCATTTTCACCTTTGTTGGAATATCGGGGTTTTCTTTATTTGTTTGTTTTTCAGAAACGTGATTTTGGGTTTGGCTCATTTTTAAATAACCCAAAGCTTGGAGTTAGCCCTCTATTATGAATACAAACCTTCTTCCCAGAGAAAGAACCCTAGGCTGATAAAGCATTAGAGAATGAGTCTTTCTGTTGTCAAGTCTCCTTTGAGTCATCTGTGGCCGTAACTTCGGTGGCCTGAACCGCAGCAGCAACATAAGCTTTGACAACCCACACCTTGAATCGAAGTTTTTTATTTTCAGTTTTTTCTTCTTGTTTCCTTCTATTTCCTTTTTCTTTTCTTTCTTCCTCAACATTTTTTCTCCTTTTTCTTTCTTTTCTTTCTCTTTTCACATGTTCTTCATCTAGTTGCTGCTATTTTCTTTTTTCAAAATTACAGAACAAAGTATTTGTTCGTTGTTCTTATGTTTACTTATAAAACTTTGTTCCCAATTACTTTCCACTTATAGGATAATGTCTAGTACCCAAAACCAAAGCAATGCATCCTCACATTACTAAATGAAATATTAGAGTTTTCATGAATTAATTTTAAGATTTTATGTGATGACAATAATGAGATTTTTATAAATGTTATGAAATTAGTTTGTCATTATGCTTTTTTTAATATATTTGTCATTTTTGTTTTTTTAGTGTGTATGTGTAATTTTTTCTGCCATGACTTTTTGCAATAGGCCACCATACCATCTGTGATATTTATGTGGGGTGTTGGATCCTTTAATAGGCTATTATTTGCTATTGATTACATTTATTGGATTCGATCCTTTAGTCTACTAATACTTCCATATCCTTTTTTAAGATGCACCGGTGGTTACTATTGCATCATTTGCCCGTCAACTTGTTGTCATAACATCTAAGCAGCGACCAAGGAAGTTAACCATTCTTGGGAGTGATGGTGAAGATTATGCCTTCTTATTAAAGGGTCATGAGGATTTACGCCAGGATGAACGAGTCATGCAGGTATTTCCATTCCACTGGTTGCCTTTGGGCATATGCTGTTTGTATACATAATGTAAAGTTTTTCTTGAGTTGTTTATTTTGAAAAATTAATAAGCAGTCTACCATTACTTTTGCTAGCTTTTCGGTTTAGTGAACACGCTGCTTGAGAATTCTCCCAAAACAGCAGAGAAGGATCTGTCTATCGAGCGATATGCTGTAATCCCTTTGTCTCCGAATAGTGGTTTAATAGAATGGGTCCCAAATTGTGATACCCTGCATCATCTTATTCGGGAGTATAGAGATGCCAGAAAGGTCAGTTAGAATCCCCTTTCTTCTATCCATTTCTCTCCATAGTTCTTGTTGCTTTCACTTACTAATAATTAGGTATAAATGTAATTATAGTCAACTCATAAATATGATTATTTTTCATGATTTAAGTTGCTTGAATTGTCTTATCCTTCTTGTACAGATAACCTTGAATCAGGAACACAAATGCATGCTCAGTTTTGCACCTGATTATGATCATTTGCCTCTTATAGCTAAAGTGGAGGTGTTTGAACATGCTTTGAACAATACAGAAGGAAATGACCTATCAAGGGTGTGTGATGTTTATGCAAATTTAACATATTATAAGTTTGCTAAATCATAATACTTACCCTAAGTTTCACAACATTCCAACTCCTAGGTGCTTTGGTTGAAGAGTCGAACTTCTGAGATATGGCTCGAGAGGAGGACAAATTATACGAGGAGTTTGGCAGTTATGAGCATGGTATGTTCGTGATATGCATAAGCTGTAATCTTGTATCTTCCTGACACATTTTTTATATACTCTATAATCCATCAAGTGCCATGTCCAAGGTGAAATGCAGAACATATGCTTCTTTGAAGTTTTTATTCTTATGAACTTCTGATTGTATTATATTTTGAGAACACTTATAAGAAGTCCCTTCAAGTAGCTTTTCTAAACCTTTATATACATTAAAATCCTTATCCCACTAGGAGATGCACTTTGTATGCTGTTGAAAATTTTCACCATCACTTGATCACCTTTTACTATCTCCTTGATGTTTTAAGCTGGCATAACAACTATTATGAACATATTTTTTCTACTCTATTATTGATTTATATGTACATATATATGTGTGTGTGTGTGTGTGTGTGTGTGTGTGTGTGTGTGTGTGTGTGTGTGTGTGTGTATATGGTGAAATCCTCAATTGTTGTTAATAAGGTTGTCAAACTCTTGAGTTAACTCTTAAACCCTTAACAGTTCACTATCAGTAAACTCTTTAAACTATCAAGTCAAGAAATTAGCTCAATTTTGAATTGTTTTAAATTTTAGAACTTACGCTTTTATGAATTTATATTTTATTTGGTCATTTATATATTTTAATCTTATTTAGCACTAATGTACTATCACACTTTGTTATTTTGATTGGCTACTTTTGTCTATTATGAAGTTGACATGTTGAATTATTGTACTGTTATGACTATTACGTTATGCATATATGTCATTAATAGATTTTTTTTAATATTATTTTTATGGTAGGTAAACTCTTTCGTGTTTACAAGTTTAGTCTATGAAAACTTCAGGAGTCTAAGTAGACTCTTGTGTTTTCCAACCTATCATTTTGTTTTTGCATGAGTTTCCTACCATTGAAATATCAGTTCTAAAATTTTGGGACGCTTTTCTTTGGATTTTCTATCTAATTTCTAGGAACCAATGTAATCAGATTGGAAATTCCAATTTCTAGCATCAACTTTTGCCTTTTCATTACATTTTCATAAGATATCTTGGCATTACTATCCTGAATGAGTTGCCAATCTCAGTTATACTTCTCTACTCTTGTTATTGTTTAATATGAGCTAAACTAGTGCTTGGGTTTTGCTAGGTTGGATACCTTCTTGGCTTAGGCGATCGTCATCCAAGCAATCTTATGTTACATCGGTTTAGGTAGCGTTTGATAAAGAAAGTTAGCTATATTGTCATTAGTTAAAAAATTTCTTGCATCTAATACTTGTGATGTGCTGCAGTGGGAAGATTTTACACATAGATTTTGGAGACTGTTTTGAAGCATCAATGAACCGTGAGAAGTTCCCAGAGAAGGTGCACTCAAGAACTAAATATTTGTAACTTTGAATGGTGGAGATTATAGATATTTTATTGTATCTTATCTTTTAAGTTCCAATTCAGGTTCCATTTCGCTTGACAAGAATGCTTGTGAAAGCCATGGAAGTTAGTGGTATTGAGGGAAACTTTCGCTCAACTTGCGAAAATGTTATGCAAGTTCTTCGAACAAATAAAGATAGTGTTATGGCCATGATGGAGGTATATATTGCTTTCATCCCTCTGACTTCTCTCTGGTTATCTTCAATTTATAAATTTCCAAATGATGAAAGCGTAATGGGATGATTTCAGATTTTACATTCTAATTTGAAACTAATTATTAAGTTGAGAGTAAATTTTGGTTTAGTAGCGCTACAAAATCCATTTGCTGAGCAAACATTCTTTTCCCCACTGATGGGGCAGTGCAAATCAGCATTGCCATATCATCAAATCTAGTGTTATTTTTTATTATTTAATCAAATCTAGTTGAGGACTTGCTTTGCTGGTGCTAATTTAGCACTACTGGATTTTGTTGCTAATGTGGGTAATAGGTATTTTGGCTGAAATTATGTGTATGAAAAATTATAAAGGAAAACTGTTAAAGAGTTAACAACGTCTTGACCCTTAATAAGTTGGTTGATTTCTATCATGGATACAGTTGTGTTGTGGTTATAAGCCAAGTATTTTTTATTTTTTTATGAAAGCAAAATATATTTTAACTTCGTTTTTTTTTTATGTTTTTCCTTTCCACGCAAACCCAGTCTACATAACAGGAAGTGGTGGAAGTTTTTCTTTTCAGTTTTCCATGGAATTTTTCTTTTGTACTTTTGCATACATTTTTTTTTTTGATCAGCAACGAATTAATAGAATTTAAAAGAAACACTTTAGGGGTGTTCCAACCCTTATACATAATAATTCCTAATTAAGCATTCAACAGTTAGATCAAAGTTAAGCGGCACACCACTTAACTCAAAAACTTAAAACTAGTTAAAGATACTCAGTCCCAAAACCGGAATCTGCATAACACCAGCATAACACAAACCAGAATCCTGGTGATGAAGGAGGACTACTAGGGAAAACATGCTAACCGCTAGGTGTGACCAGCACAACATAACCAAGAAGAGCAAAAACTAAAGGGTCTCCAGACCTTGCTGCATTTGCTTCCTGAAACACTACATACAGCCATGCATCTACCAAGCATATCAGTAGCTTGACCATAGAACGCAGCATATGCCTCAAACCAAAAATAACACCAAGTGCATTGTTTATATAGCAGAAGTACTTTTGCATACATATTATAATAGTATAGACTATGTATAAAGACGAGTAAAGAATAAGGGAAAGATGAACAACTTTGTTTTTTTGTTAAAGGTTAAAAAAGATAACAACCATCATTATGTTGGTCTTTAACCACACGTTAAATTGGGTCACGTATTGGGATTATTTCCCTAAATCAACTTATGTTAGTAGTGGAGAATTTTTTTTAATAAATAGATTATTTCTTCTTCCTGTCTTCAGGCCTTTGTACATGATCCTCTCATAAATTGGCGACTTTTTAACTTCAATGAAGTTCCACAAATGTCTATGCTTACCATCAATCATGTACCTCCTGTTGTAAATTCTGAGGAATCTGCTCCAAACAGAGAGCTTCCCCACCCTCAGCGTGGTGCCCGTGAAAGGGAACTTCTACAGGTATCATCATACTGTATTATTTTGTTGCTTGCTTTTTGATTAATGATGCTCATTTGATCTACATTTGCATTTAGGCTGTTAACCAACTTGGTGATGCTAATGAGGTTCTGAACGAGCGTGCTGTGGTTGTCATGGCTCGCATGAGTAATAAGCTTACTGGTCGGGATTTTTCAACTTGTTCTTCAGTGTCAAACAACTCCCTTCAGCATGCTGCAGATCATAGTAGCTTAATTTCTGGAGACACTCGGGAAGTTGATCATGCTTTATCTGTTAAGTTGCAAGTTCAAAAGTTAATTATCCAAGCTTCCTCACATGAAAATCTGTGCCAAAATTACGTGGGGTATGGTCTCTTAACTTCGTAATTTTCTGAGCAAACATCAAATTATACACATACACTCAGGATTTGCAGTAAATGGGCTTGGCAATCTTTCTCTCCCTCCTTTATTTTCTATGTTTTAGATGAGATAAAAAGAAACCGAGCTTTTTAATTTGGCTTGATAATGTAAGAAATATAATATAAAAGCATTGTGTGGCCACATTTATAAGCTTAAATTTTTAGGATAATTGATTCATGACATGCTATGGCTCTTTATGCCCAATTGGTCTAATATGATCACAACAAAGTAGGTTGTACTTTATCAGGCTCTTGTGTGAGTGGACGTGTTATAATTTGACTCCAATTTGGTTATTATGCTTTCGAGTAAGCCGCTATGGTGAAATTGGTAGACACGCTGATGAATTCTTATTTCTATTCCTAGTATTTCTATTTTTTCATTCAATATGGTTATGGTATTTTCCACTTTAGAGCATATATTAACTCATATATCGTTTTCGGTCGTATCTCTTTTAATTTCAATTCATTTGATAACCTTATTATTAGGCAATGAAATAATAGGATTAGACAATTCGTTCAAAAAAGGCATGATAATCACTTTTTTTTGTATCACAGGATTGTTAGTTACTCGTTGGATTTTTTCGGGCCATTTACCATTTAGTAATTTATATGAATCATTAATATTTCTTTCATGGACTTTTTCTATTTTTTATATGGTTCTTTGCTTAAAAAAAAAAAAAAACTACTATTTCAATACAATAATAACGCCAAGTATTCTTTTTACCCAAGGCTTTGCTACTTCGGGTCTTTTAACCGAAATGCATCAATCCTTAATATTAGTGCCTGCTTTACAGTCCCATTGGTTAATGATGCACGTAAGTATGATGATATTGGGTTATACAACTCTTTTATGTGGATCATTATTATCAGTGGCTATTTTAGTCATTACTTTTCAAGAACTAATACACATGATTGGTAAAAGCAAGACTTTCTTTTTTTTTAATGAAACCTTGTCTTTTGCTGAAATCAAATACATGAATATGAATGATAAAAAGAATCTTTTACAAAAAACTCCTTTTATGTCTGATTCGTCTTATATAAATTATTATAGATATCAATTTATTCAACAATTGGATCGTTGGGGTTACCGTACTATTAGTCTAGGTTTTATCTTTTTAACAGTAGGTAATATATCAGGAGCAGTATGGGCTAATGAGGCATGGGGATCATATTGGAATTGGGATCCAAAGGAAACTTGGGCTTTTATTACTTGGATTATTTTCGCGATTTATTTACATATTAGAAAAAATAAAAAATTGGAATATCTCAATTCTTCGATAGTGGCCTCCATGGGCTTTCTTATAATTTGGATATGTTATTTAGGGATAAATCTTTTAGGAATAGGACTACATAGTTATGGTTCATTTACATCTAATTAAATTAAATTTAAGAATTTCACAAATATTGGGATGGGAACATTTTAGAAAATAAGAAAAAAAACTCCCAATAAAATGATTAAGACCCCATTGAATCAAGTAATGTAATAGTGATTCAAGGGGTTCTCACAAACAACAAACATATTCAATTAGAATTCAAATTCATTTTTATGTAATTAATAAAATACAAAAATAAATCCATTTTTTTATTGTGCATGGGATTTTTTTCGATTTTTTATTTTTCATTGATTCCCGAAAACTATCTATAAAAAATTAGAGAGAATCGCTTCAACCTTGTCAGCCGAAAATGAAAAAATAAAATCTGGATAAATGCCAATACTTATTACGGGTATAAGGATCGAAATTGAAATAAATAATTCTCGTGGCCCCGAATCAAAAAAATAAGAATTTGGTGTATTAAAAAGCTTGTATCCATAGAACATTTGACGTAAGATAGATAATGAATAAATAGGAGTTAATATCATTCCAATTGCGGTTACAAAAGTGATGAGTATTTTTGTGATTAAAAGATATTTTTGATTGGTAATGATTCCCAATAAGACTATCAATTCGGCAACAAAACCGCTCATGCCCGGTAATGCAAGAGAAGCCATCGACAAGGTAGTGAAAATCGTGAATATTTTTGGCATTGGGATAGCCATTCCACCCATTTCGTCGAGATAAAGAAGACGTAGTCTATCATAACTAGTTCCCGCCAAGAAAAAAAGCGCAGCACCAATAAATCCGTGAGAGATTATTTGTAAAATAGCCCCATTCAGCCCTGTCTCGCTTATAGAACCAATTCCTAAAATTAAGAAACCCATATGGGATACCGAGGAATAAGCTATTCTTTTTTTTACATTGCGTTGACCAAGAGATGTTGAAGCTGCATAGATTATTTGAATTGAACCTAATAGCATTAACCAGGGACAAAATATAGAATGAGCGCGAGATAATAATTCCATATTAATTCGAACCAACCCATACGCTCCCATTTTTAATAATATTCCGGCTAAAAGCATACAAGTACTGTAATGCGCCTCTCCATGCGTATCAGGTAACCATGTATGTAAGGGTATAATTGGTGATTTGACAGCAAAAGCAATAAGAAATCCCATATAGAAGATTATTTCTAGTGCCACGGGATATGATTGATTAGTTAATGATTCAAAATTTAATGTTGGTTCATTAGAACTATATAAACTCATACCCAGAATTCCCAGTAATAAAAAAACAGAACTTCCCGCAGTGTACAAAATAAACTTTGTAGCTGAATACAAACGTTTTTTTCCACCCCACATAGATAAAAGTAGATAAACGGGAATTAATTCTAATTCCCACATGATGAAAAAAAGTAAAATGTCTCGAGAAGAAAATGTTCCTAGTTGACCACTATACATTGCTAACATCAGAAAATAGAATAATTTAGATTCTCGAGTAACCGGCTGAGCCGATAACGTAGCTAACGTAGTGATAAATCCCGTTAATAGAATGGGTCCTAGAGAGAGTCCATCTATTCCGAATCTCCAGTAAAAGTCAAAAAAATGGATCCATTTATAATTTTCTGTCAATTGGATTAGTGGATCATCCAATTCGAAATGATAACAAAATACATAGGCTATTAGAAGCAGATCTATGAAACATATACAATAAGTATACCATTTAATTGTCTTATTTCCTTTATGGGGAAATAAGACAATTAAAGAACCTCCGACTATTGGCAAAACTACAACTGTTGTTAACCAAGGAAAATCATTCGTGATAAAAATAAGATATACTTAGACTACAAAAACCCGGGCTCAAAAAAAAAAAAATATTTTTTATTTTGAGCCCGGGTTTTTGCCAGTAAAAAAAAGTACTTGTATACGGTTCTTTTTGAAACGTATTAATAAGCTAGACCCATGCTTCGAGTTGTTTCATGCCATAAATAAACTCTAACACTTAAGAAATCCGTCGGACAGGCGGATTCACACCTCTTACAACCAACACAGTCCTCTGTTCTTGGGGCAGAAGCAATTTGTTTAGCTTTACATCCGCCCCAAGGTATCATTTCTAATACATCTGTTGGGCAGGCCCGGACACATTGAGTACATCCTATACATGTATCATAAATCTTTACTGAATGTGACATTGGATCATAATCCTTGAACATCAAAAATTCAACATTTTCAATCTAGTAAATAGGTAAACCTATTCTATATATATATATTAGATACCAGATGAATCAATGATTTATAATCATTTTGCTAGAAAAAATAGACTTCTAGATTAATAATAAGAGAATAGAACCAAGATACTTTGATTTCTTATCTTTGTTTTCGCAAACATGATTCAAATGGATATCTCAATTATGATAATTTGAATTGATTATATAGTACACACTATTCAAAATTATACTTTTTTTTATAAGTAATACTATTTATTCAACAAATTTGATTGATTGATACGGGTTGATTTTCTATTACGATATATTGAGGAAACAATAGCCGGTCCGATAGCTGCTTCAGCGGCTGCAACAGCTATAACAAAAATTGAAAAAATATTTCCTTTTAATTGCCGCCTATCAAAAAAATCAGAAAAGGTTACGAGATTTATATTTACTGCATTCAGTATAAGTTCAAGACACATAAGGGCTCTAACCATATTTCGGCTCGTGATCAATCCATAGATACCTATAGAAAATAAAAAAGCACTCAAAACAAGTGCATGCTCGAATATCATTGACCAACTCCTTTTCAATTTTTATTCATTTCGATCTGAATATGAATTCAACGGATTTTATTGCCTAACATAATAAGTCTACAACAAAATCAAGTATTCGCAAAAATATTTTATACATAAATATTCTTTTTCGTTAACATAGAATTCAACAAAAAAGAAATGTGTTAAAATCTAACAAATTGTGATTTATATTATTCCTTTCTTATTGACGAGCCACAAAAATTGCACCTATTAAAGCAACTAAAAGAATAATTGAAATTAGTTCAAATGGAAGAAAAAAATCTGTTGATAAATGAATTCCAATTTGTTGACTAGTACTTATCAAATCTTGCTCTAAAATCTGATTGGGTCTTGTCGTCCAAATAATCCCGTGCCATGATGTATCTAGAATAGTATTGATTTGTGAAATAAAGATACTGGTACAAACCATCAAAGTAATTCCATCCCCAACGGTCCAAACACGAAAATTTTGGTCATATTCGGAACCATTCATAAACATCACAGCAAATATTATTAAAACATTTATAGCGCCCACGTAAATAAGTAGCTGTGAGGCAGCTACAAAATGGGAGTTTGATAAAATATAGAATAAAGATACACAAACAAGAACTAGTCCCAATGAAAAAGCAGAAAAAATCGTATTCGTAAAGAATACTACTCCTAGACTTCCTAATATAAGACCTGATCCAAGAAAGACTAAAATAAAATCATGTAGCGATTCGGACAAATCCATTATATGTAAAATAAGAGATAAATAGAAATTTCATGACCTTATTGATATGACCAGGAAAACCCTTGTTAAATACTAAAATTCTCGGTGCATAGAATTTCACCAAATCCTAAGATAAGATATGTGAATTGCTATTAAGTACAGTTGTTATAGGATCAATGTCATTTCATTCTTTTATTTATGCCAAAGAGTCATTTCAAAATACTAAAATATCTTTATATATATATATATCTATATATAGATATTCTATTCTTTTTGTTTTTATAAGAATTTTAAAAATCATTTTATTTGAATTGTTCGAATTGTATAATCATCTATTACTGATACTGGTAAACGACCCAAAGCTATTAGATTATAATTCAATTCGTGGCGATCATAAGTTGAAAGTTCATATTCTTCGGTCATTGATAAACAATTTGTTGGACAATACTCAATACAGTTACCACAAAATATACAGATTCCAAAATCAATACTGTAATTAAGCAACCGTTTCTTTCGAATATCAGTTTCTAGTTTCCAATCAACAATGGGTAGATCTATAGGACAGACACGAACACATACTTCACAAGCAATGCATTTATCAAATTCAAAATGTATTCGACCGCGAAAACGTTCTGATGAGATTATTTTTTCATAAGGATATTGAATAGTTACGGGTAACCTATTTGCATGAGATAAGGTAATCATGAGACCTTGACCAATATACCTAGCAGCTCGGATTATTTGTTCACTATAATTTATGAATTCAGTTACCATAAGGAACATATCATGAATAGCTCTGAATATTTTTTTCTTTCTCTTGTTTAAAACAAGTTCTTCATTTTTAATATAGAAGGTCCACATTTTTTTTACAGTGAAAACAGTTGAGACGACGTTGTTAATAATAGATTACCGAGAGAAATGGGTAAAAGAAACTTCCACCCAAGATTTAATAATTGATCTATTCTTAGCCTAGGCAAAGTCCATCTTGTTGTGATAGAAACGAATATGAATAAATAAGTTTTAACTAGTGTAATAAAGATACCAATTATCGTTACAAAAACTCCGTATGTTTTATTAATTTCAAAAAAGTTAGAAACGAAAATGTACGGAATAGAGATATTTGAACCACCCAAATAAAGAACTGTTACAAATAAGGAAGAAACTAATAGGTTTAAATAGGAAGCAACGTAAAATAAACCAAATTTGATACCGGAATATTCGGTTTGATAACCCGCTATTAGTTCTTCTTCCGCTTCCGGTAAATCAAAAGGTAATCTTTCACATTCTGCTAGGGAAGATATTAGAAAAACGAGGAAACCCATAGGTTGACGCCACAAATTCCATCCCCAAAAACCATATTTTGATTGTGCATCAACGATATCAACTGTACTTAAACTGTTAGATAATCCTAGTCGGTGATGACATTACTGTTACCATCTCTATTACAGAACCGTACATGAGGTTTTCATCTCATACGGCTCCTTTAAAGCCTTCAAAAAATATAATGACCGGACCCCGATTTTGTATCCCTTGATATATCCCTAAGATAGAGAAAATTCGATTTTATCGGACGGTTTTGAATTAGACCCATTGAATTCTGTCTGTTCTAATAAAAAAATTTTAAATAAATACATTTATTTAAAAAATAAAAATCAATTTGAACATTTATTTCACTTATTTATATAAATAAAAAATACAAAAGATACTTCTGAATTGATCTCATCCTTTAAAAAATTATCAAATTTAAATTTTTTGAGTAATAACTTAATTTAATTTTTGCATAAAATACTCTTTGAAAATGATCAAGAACTAACACATCATTTTCGATTCCGAAAAAGAATTAGATGTTCCTTTTTTAAATTATGACTATCTCCATAAATATGGAGGATATAAGACAAAAAAGAAAAAGGAGATCACTTTGACCTCTTATCCTATTCCTTTTTGTGCAAGCAAAAGAAAAGGGACTTCAAAAAATTAAAGGATTATTTCGTTCCTGATAGTTATTTATTCAATCAATGGATGGAAGTATACTCTAGATCGGAATTGTGGGGAGTACTGCCTTCTTTTTTCTACCAACTTCAAGCCCCCTTTAGTATTCTTTTTCTATTATACATAAAGACTCTTTTGGATATTTTAAAAAAGAAATATACGTTACTAATCTTTTGTGTATTTTGGTGTTTCTAGTCATCCATTCATTTTTTTTATTAATCCCTTTGCATTTTGTTCATATATGTATACTAATTCATACAAATTATATTGAAAATTTTAAAAAGATTGGTCTTTTGTTTTGCGCCCGCTTCAAGACAGGATTACTAATCAACAAATCTTGGGAAAAACAACCACTTCTATCTATCTATATATATATAATTCTAGAATTTCATTGATATTTTCACCTTATTCTTATACATAGAAAATTAGACTCAATTTTTTTACTGCAATTTGAAATCATAATACTTTCTCTATAAGTAATATAGTATACTATTCTATAAATTAGATTCAATAAAAGCTGTTTTATTGCACTCATATAACTATCTGATTCAATTATTCAACCTAAATGCCAAAATTATATTATTCTTTATATATTCTGTTTGTCCTTTACTACAAATATAAGGAGAACCGTATAGCAAATAGTATCAAAAAATTTCTGTCTCAACGAAGCACACATAGAGATATCGATAACACACAAAGAGTTAATGGTATTTCATAACTAATTGATTGAGCAGCTGCTCGTAGACCACCCAAAAAGGAATATTTATTATTTGACCCATATCCTGACATAAGAAGTCCAATGGGGGCAATACTCGAAATAGCAATCCATAAAAAAACACCAATATTCAGATCAGATAAAACAAAGTTATAACCAAAAGGAATTACTGAATAGCTTAATATAATGGATATGACTGATATAGCTGGTCCAAAACTAAATAAACGAATATCTCCTCTAGATGGAATAAGATTCTCTTTAAAAAGTAATTTTGTTCCGTCTGCTAGAGCTTGAAGAACTCCAAAAGGACCGGTGTATTCAGGACCAATACGCTGTTGTATCCCTGCAGATATTTCTCTTTCTAACCATACAATTGCTAGTACACTTATAGTAATTCCTACTATAAAAATAAAAATAGGCACAAATACCCAAAGAATTTCATATATCTCTTTAAAAAATTCTAATCTGAAAAAAAAATGTATATCTTGTATTTCTGTTAAATCAATTATCATTTCAACGATCAACTTCTCCCATAATAATATCTATGCTACCTAGTATTGTCATAATATCGGCCAATTTCATTCTTTTAACTAATTGAGGAAGAATTTGCAAATTTATAAAACCCGGCGGATGAATTTTCCATCTCCAAGGAAAACCATTTTGATCGCCTATTATAAAAATTCCTAATTCTCCCTTGGGGGCTTCAATTCTTACATAAAGTTCTTGTTTTGGCAATTCAAAACTCGGAGACGATTTTTTACTAATAAATCGATACTCAAACTCATTCCATTCTGGTTCTTTTTCTCTATCAAAGCAGCGGATTTCTAAATTTTCATATGGCCCGCCGGGAAGTCCTTCCAAAGCCTGTTGAATAATTTTTATGGATTCCACCATTTCACCAATTCGAACTAAATAACGAGCTAAAGAATCTCCTTCTTTTTGCCATTGAACTTCCCAATGAAATTCCTCGTAACATTCATAATTATCCACTTTACGTAGATCCCATTGTATTCCGGAAGCCCGAAGCATCGGTCCTGATAAACCCCAATTAATAACTTCTTTTACATCAACGACACCTACGCCCTCAACCCGTTCTAAAAAAATAGGATTTCGCGTAATAAGTTTTTGATATTCGGCAATACTTGTTAAAAAATAATCGCAGAAATCAGAACATTTATCTACCCAACCATAAGGTAGATCAGTCGCTACCCCCCCGATACGAAAAAAATTATGCATCATTCTCATACCTGTCGCAGCTTCAAATAGATCATATATGAATTCTCTTTCTCTGAAAATATAGAAAAAAGGGGTTTGTGCACCAATATCTGCCATAAAAGGTCCTAACCATAGTAGGTGAGAAGCTATACGGCTTAACTCCAACATGATTACTCGGATATAGCTGGCTCTTTTAGGTACTTGAATATTTCCCAACTGTTCAGGTCCATTTACAGTTATTGCTTCTGTGAACATAGTAGCTAAATAGTCCCAACGTGTTACATAAGGCAGATATTGTATAATTGTTCGGTTTTCCGCTATTTTTTCCATTCCTCTGTGTAAATAACCCAATATCGGTTCACAATCAATAACATCCTCACCATCTAGAGTAACAATAAGTCTAAGAACACCGTGCATTGAGGGGTGGTGAGGCCCCATATTGACTATCATGAAGTCCTTTCTTATAGTTGAGATATTCATAGGTTTTTGCTCGATTTATTCTTTTATGAATCGCTTAAAAAATAAAAGTTCATCAAAATTCAAGATCTAATAAATCGAATAATTGAAAATTACTCTTCAATTTAACGAATTTGTGACTGCCGAATATCAAACTGATTTATTAATTTTTTATACTGTATTCCATCTTTCTTTGACAAATAAGACAGTAATCTTTGCCGTTTTCCCAAGATTTTACGTAAACCTGTTTGGGATGAATAGTCTTTTGGGTGCAATTCAAAATGTGACGTAAGTCTTCGTATTCTATTAGTAAATTGGAATATTTGAAATTCAACCAATCCCGGGTTTTTTCCTTTTTTTTCTTGTGAAAGAACAGGTATAAATGAATTTTTTACCATAAAAAAATAAAAGTTTTCCCTTCTCCTCGTTTTTTTGATAGATATTTTTATTGATCAGTAATTATAATGACACTAATTTTTCATTTTTTGATATAAATACGAAATCCTATTTTTTTTTATTTAGAAATGAAATCCATTGAATTTCAATAGATATAAAGGAAACTAGTTTGATAGATTCAAAAAAAATTGTATAAATTAGAAAAAAAAGAGAATTTTGTAAATTTAATTCTCTTTTTTTTTCTAATTTATACATCATTGAATGAAAATCAATGCCATACCAAAATGCGTGTATTTAGTTAGCATATGTATCTATCTATATATAGATACATATGCTAACTAGAAGACAAAATTAGATTAACAGATTTTAACACGCGGATACAAATGTATCCTTACTATACTGAAACGGCTTCCATTATGGGTATTAAACCAATAACGATTTATACAAGCTAAATCTTCTAATCGATATTTTGGCCAAAGAAAAATTTTGAAATTCATTAGTTTTTTTTTCTCTTTCTCATTTCTTTTTTTAGTCAAAACTTGAAAACCCTTTTTTACTTGATTTTCATTATCAAATATTGTGTTTCTATGTATACTATTTCTATTATTTGGATATAAACAAATTCTCATTCTCAACTCTCTACGACGTCTAGCGGATAAAATGTTTTCAGGAACAAGGAAATTTAAAGTCTCTTTTTCGTTTTTTTCTGTTATCTTTTGATCTCTTGTTCTTGTAATGTATTTATAAAAATATTTCTTATTAACATGAATTTTTTTTAAGTATTTTTTATCAATTTTACGTGTATTCTTATGAATTAATGAAAGATCCATCGTTTTAGACTTTAAAAATTGTTTATTATTTTTTCTAGACAAGCGAACTGGTTCGATAACAAATAATTCTTTTTTCCTCAATTTATTATTTTTATTTTTACTTAAGCCTGGAAGAGTTAAATTCTTCTGATTTTGAATTATCATAATATCTAGACCTAGTTCTCCTCTTTGAATAGAGGCTATAGTCATTTTTCTTAAATTTGTCAATCTAATCAGGAGACAATATACTTTGACATTGTGAAAGATGTTTTGACCTAAGAAATTTTTCCAGTTGAAATGGAAAATCAAAAAATTTCTTACTAAGAAATGAAGTTCTACCTCCATATTGTTCTTTACTTTTTTTTTCTTTATAACATAACTATTTTTTTCACTGCCCCTTCCTACAGCTACAGAATTTTTTTCAATATCTTCTTGTTTTTTCGATGCTCTAAAAACAGCTATTCTTTTTTTCTTTCTAGTAATATTATTTTCACTAACATTTTTATTTACTTTAGAAACTTTAGAATGTAAATAAAGTAATTTTATTGGTATAATTTGCGAGTTACTCCTATATGCATTATAAAATATCACAAATTTGGAAAAGAACCAAAATTCTGGATTCGATATTGAACGATTTAATATTTCTCTATGGATTCCCATCCAATCCAAATATTTTCTATTCGAATTTTTTTCGATATCTATAATAATAGCATCTTCGTAATTCTTGATAAAAATATTACTTATTCTATCAAATAAGTTTTTTTTATACGTATTGTAATTAGAAGAAATCCATATGTTTTTATTTGATTGAAATAGGGATCTATATCCATAAATATATGAGTCTTTCTTATTTGCATAATTCATAAAATTATAGGATAAAAGATCGTATCTATATTGTTTTCGAATTTTTTTTTTTAATGCGGCTCCTTGTTGTTCTTTGTAAATAATTAATGGGCTTTTTCCATAGGAATCCCATTTGGTTAAATTTGGATTTTGAGCTACACCACATTTAGTGATTCTATTTCTCCATTTTTGTGATAATAATTTGGACCATCTACTGTTAGATAAGTCATATTGATAATAATGATTCTTTAACCAATTTGTCCATTGATTTCGTTTAGAATTGAGCAGGTTCTTTTGTTCTAATTTAGAATGAACTATTCCTTGTGCTCCAAAAAAAGAATTCTTTATTTTATTTTTAACAAAAAAAAAATTTTTATGATATTCAAAAAGAAGTCTTAACTTATATATGTTTATGTTAATAATTCGAGTTTGTAACAAATTGAAAAAGACATATGCTTGTGACAAAAAGGAGACATCAAAATAATTATGTGAATTCAAATTCCTATTATGAAAATATTTGTGTAATTTTGAAATAAAGGGAATTATACTTCGATTTGTTTTATAAGTTCTTTCTGGATTTGTTTCATTACCGTAAATCCATTTATTTAAAAATTTTTTTGTTGATTCAATAAAAGGTTGTATATGGATCTTCGGAATACAAATGATATATAGAAAGATATCTAGGTATATTTTTTTGATGAAAAATTTCAAAAAAGAATGTGATTTTTTCGTTAATCTAATATGGATTCTTTTTAATATTTGCAAATTTTTTTTTTCGAATTCTATTCTTTTACTATCAGAAATTGTTTTGTTCGAATCAATATTTGTCTCTGAAATTACAAGTCCTCTTTTCTTTTCTTCTTTTTTCAGTTTTTTTATTTTTTTTATAACTACTTTTCTTTTAGTATTCAGATCCTTTATCTTTTTTTTTTTCAATGCAAAATTTGTCGACTTTATCGATTGAATTGAAATGGTTGCTTCATCCATTTTGTTTTCGCTCAATTCATCTAGTTTTTTGGGTTTCCATTGAATAAACAGAGATTCAAAAAATTCTTTTCTTTTTTTCGTGAGGAATACTATACTTTTTTTTAAACTTTCCATAATACGGTTGATGATCCATTTTGCTTTTTCTATTACGATATTTAGAAACAATTTGAATTTTTCACTGAAAACTTTTAGAACTCGAAAAGTGAAAAATTCAAACTGTTTCGTTTTTTTTTTTAGTTCTTTTAAAATGGGGTCGAAAAATGAAAATAGATTTTTCGGGGAACTAGAAAAAGGCAATTCGACTTCCATCCCCCAAACTGTTAAAAAACAAAAGTTCTTTTTTTTCTTTGAATCTTTTTTCTTTTTATTACATCGTATTTTAGATTTATGCCAAGGTTTTAGATGAAAAGGAAATACTATTTTTATCTGAATCCCATCTGTTAGCCATTTTTGAGGAAACTCTCTTTCGGATAATTGAACGCCGTTATATGTGCATTTAATATACCTTTCTCTCTTCCAATCCCTATAATCTTCGGACCATTCTGGAATTTGGAAAAATAGTATACGAATCATATTTTTAATTATTATCAATGAAGGTAATAGAATATATTTCCTAATAATGCATTGAGTTATTAATAAAACACCTCTTATTACTTGAGCAAAGATAATGCTATCCCAGGCTTCTGCTATTTCTATACGTTTTCTTTCCTCATTTCCTTTTTTTTTTTCCTCCTCTTTTTTCGGACTTTTTTTTGTTTTTTCCTCTATATAACCTAAAATTTTAAATTCTGTCTTTTTTCGAATCCAAATTTTTAACTTCAAAAAGATTTTCATTGATTTGAAAGTATCAAAAGAAAAGAATAATGATTTTTCAATTTTATCCAAAAAAAGAGGCGAATGCACCCTTTTTTGAAAAAATTTCCAAGTAACTGTTTTACGTCTTTGAGCACGGATAGATCCTTTGATTATGTCTCTCCGAAAATCCGACTGTTGGGAATAACGTCTTAAAGCCAATTCGTTTTTTTTTTCAGTATTTTCAGTATTTTCAGTATCTCCAAGATCATTATAAGTATTGTATTTCTTAAAAAATTTAGATTTATTAGTCAAAATGACTACACGTTTGGCTTTTCTAGAACGAATTTGAGAATTATCTGCTTCCATTTTTCCACCTAGTTCTTCTAATTCGTCCATAAATTTGTATGACCACCGAGGTACTTTTTTACAGATTTCGTTTATTTTAATAGACTTAGTGTTATTTCGATTTCCTTTTGTTTTTTCGTTCAAATCAGTTGTAATTGCATCAAATAATATTTTGATTATTAGTTTTTTTTCTTCTTCCAAATTAGAATTCATTTTTACTTGTTCATGTTCTGGAAATAAATAGAGTACTTCATAATTGAAGCTTGACACTGATTTTTTTGAAAATTGACTTATTAGATTAAAAAGAAATGTAGTTACTAATAATTTTTTATTAAATGTTTTTAGATTTTCCTCTAATTTTTGATAATTCCTATTATTTTTTTTAGGAATCTTTTTAGAATTATAAAGAAAAATTTCTTGAATTTTATTGATCAAAATATGATTTTTTTTGTAAGTTTTTTCATCTTGTATTGAGGTTGAAAAACCTTTTTTGATTCGTCCACGAAAGGGTCCGTTTAAGAAAGGATCTGTTATTTTAGTGAAATAGTTTTTTTTAGTTTCATCATTACATAATCGAATTCGATTTTCGAATATATCGAGAGAAATTAATTCCTTATCTATCAGTTTTGTTCTAGTTATAAATTCATTGCTCAATTTTTTTCTTTTTTCTTCATTGCTATAGCTCGAATGATTAGATGAATCATCATAGGAAATTTTCTTTATTGTGAAGATATCTATTTTTGTTTCCATCATTTTTTGAAAAGTTGATAAATTTTGTGGATACGTAAAATATATTTTTTCTCTTCCATTACGTGGATATGTATGAAAAAAAAATTCTGAAATTTCATTTTTTATGATGTTTTCAAATTGATTATTTTTTATATATCGAAATGGACGATTCCATCGTTTATAATTAAAAAGAATATTTAGAAGAGGTTTTTGTAACTTATTTTTCTGCTCATCCAGTTTGTACAAATTCTTTTCTTTTTTTAAAAAAATCGAAGGAAAAATATCTTTGTTATTGGATCTTTTTTGTTTCGTTCGTATCCTTTGCAAATTTGTTTCCACATCCCCTTTTTTTTCTTTTTTAAAAAATTCATTGCTTTCTTTAATTTCTAACAGTTTTTTACTAAAAAAAGGGGGGGGTATTCTTCCTAAATAATATAAACAGGTAACAAATAAAAAAACAACAAAGATTTGAAACATCGAATTTTTAAATTCTGATAGAATGTATTTATTTGATTGAATACGGACATTAGATTTAATCAAATTATTTTGCTGTATACAGATTAATAAAAATTCAATCCATTTCATAAAAAAAGTATGACCTATTATCCAACCAATAAAACTACTTGTTAAAAATAACACTTTATTGTTACATCGAAATAAATAAATATTGACGAATCTCATGAATATTGAACTTGGTAAGAAAAGGGGATTGAAAAACTGAAAAAGAAGATTCTGAAAAAATATTCTTTGAATACTAAAATTACGTATTGAATTTGGATTCTTGTATCCATAATTCAAAAAGTTTTTTTTACTATTGCCGAAGAACTGAAATAAAAGATAGGGTATAGCTATGACAGTTATTGTATGGGGTCTACCCAATGCTAAATGCAAAGGCGCATAATAGATAGACATGAAGATTATGAGCTGTCCCGTAATAAACCCAGTTGTTGCTGATATTTTATTCTCGGTTCCTTCTTCCACAAGTCTAG